>NC_053389.1:253796364-254118364 GCF_905171765.1 Bufo bufo
TTCCAAGCCACATCAAGAGGGCGCAATGTCGACGTGGAAACCACTGTTAACTATGGCGGGTGTCCATGCATGGATTAGCCCCATTGATCTGTGACTTGCCAAATGCAAAACTGTGGGTGAAACCACCTTGAATATACTCAGTGTCCTATAATGAAGTAGAAGGCATGAGCAGTTCTCTGAAGTGAGGTGGAATACCCTTCAAGATCAAGGTTATATGGCGGTCATGGTCTGGGTTAGATTGTCACCTGACCTCTGCTTACAAGAGAAGCCCATTGACAATCCGCTGTGGCATTTTCATGGCCATAGGGGGCACAATGATGCAAGACCTTGACGTCTCAGCTTCGTTTTAAAGTTACTGTACCCGTTGCACCAGAGTCAGGATCTCCGCTGCAGCTGTTTTTTGTTGGATGCATTCATTAGGGAGGTTCTCTTGAATATTTACAGGAAGAAACTCAAGTTTCTCAGTGGTGTTTCCCTTTAAAACGATATGCTGTTATAGAGAGGAAAAGTTGTGGGTCTTAAAATGAGTCGGGGACTACCTGAAAGTAGGAGCATTGTTCCTGCATACTGATTACGGGACTGTCTTCTGGAGGACATCCTGCCGGTAGATTGTCTTTGTGGCCTGGTGTATAGTCCCCTGGCAGACAGGCTGTAGATATATAACTTGGCTAACTTTTCTAACCTTCAGCTAAGTTAAAGCTGTATTACACTGACCGATTTTTCGGCAGATGATCGCTAATGAACGTTCATATGAACGCTCGTTAGTGATCATCTATCAGTGTAATACTACTGCCGATTGCTCGATGAACAAGCGTTTGCTCACTTTAAAATCATTGCTTGCCGGCGGCATATTGTTATGTCTAATTACGATCTGCCGCTGGCAAACCACTGTAGGGCACGGGGACGAGCGATGGCATAGCGAGCAGGCGATTACCAGGAGGAAACGCTTCCCTCCTGACAATTGCTTGCTCAATTAGCCTATGTAATACAGACTTAAAACTCAGTTTTGCCTTTGTCACCATCACCCAGTTTTAACTGAATAGTGAAAAGCAAAACTGTTTTAGTTGCCCATTGCAACCAATCAGATTCCACTTTTCATTTTCCAAAGGAGCTCTGAAAAATGAAAGCTGGAATCTGATTGGTTGCCATGGACAACTGAGCTAGTCTTCCTTTATACCGGTTTTGATCAATCTACCCCTACGTCCTTGAAGAGCTGGGTGACTACTTACCTTAGGTATTGTCACCCAGATTCCTGAAGGACAAATATACTTACTCGGTGTTGTATCCCCTACTACCATATGTCTACATAATAGGTCAGATTTGCCGAAAAGGAGTCTGAAGGTGAGAATGACAACCACATATTGGTGGTCACCAATGACCTGGAAACAGGTAATAACTTGAACTGGATCCAGGATCTACTCAAGATTAATGTGCTACAAAATTAGTTTATAGGAAAACCCCTTTAAGTAAAAAAAAACCCATCTTAAGGCCACTTTTACACAAGCGTGTTGAAAGGTGTTCAAATTCCGGATGATATACCATCCCTATTGTCATCAGTGTTGCTTCAGTAATTCATCCAGATTTACATGCGTATTTCTTCCTTTTTGCATTTTGGAATATTTAGAAGCAGATATACACAAAATACTGATAGAAATTATATGTGAATAGTCCTATTCATTAAAATTAGCAGCGGACTCCGGTACACAAATACGTGCCATACTCGGATTGCAAATACGCTCATGTGAAAGAGGCTTTTATTTCATGGAAGATGAATAGGCTCTTGCACTCCCAGCTTTAGCACCAGACACCCCTGATAGGTACCAGGGGTCACTGGTCATTGGTTGGCCCATAAAAACCAGGATGGATATGTTTTAGGGTTCTCAGGTGCAGGATTAGGTAGGCAATGGACCCAGTATGATGTTGCCATATACTTGGAGCTAGCACCTCAGATCCAATTTTAGTCAACACAAGGAACTTATAGGTGGTCAATGCCAACTGTGGAGATGAAGTGTACATAGTAAAGTGGGGCTTTATAGAACAAAACAAGTTGCGGACCCCCATAGGACTGATTTATGCAACCATATCATTCCATCTTGGAATATACGTACCCTCCCCCTGTAGGAGCGAAGGTTGGTGAGGCCTCAAGTTTAGTTTTGGTCTTCATGTGAAAAATTGGCAGCTTGTCTCCTTGCTCATTGGGAAGGTTGTAAAGGCTTCTGAGCCTGGAGTCTGGAGTGCCCATCTCTGTGTGGTAACAGTTAAGGGGAGGTCCGTTTCTCGCACAAGGCAAGCTCCATCAAGACACAGTGGCTGCAGTGGACACAGTGGTTCACAGTGGTTCCAACCTAAACCCATCTAAGGGTCCATTTACACGTCCGTAGAATGGGTCAGTATCCATTCCGCAATTATGCGGAATGGGTGCAGACCCATTAATTTTCAATAGGGCCGGAAGTGATGCGGACAACACACAGTGTGCTGTCCGCATCCGCATTTCGGGAGCACAGCCCTGAACTTCCGGTCCGCAGCTCCAGAAAAAAATAGAACATGTCCTATTCTTGTCCGCAGCTGCGGACAAGAATAGACATTTCTATTGGGGTGCCAGTCCGGTGTTTTGCGGATCCGCAAATCACTACGGACGTTTGAATGGACCCTAACGCTTTTGAAATTAATTGAAACATGATTGTGCACCAGACCTTTTCATCCAACATCAGAGTCTGACTTCACATACTCCATAAGCTTATAGAAAGTATTCCCTAGGAATGGGGGCTGTTAGAGCCGCAGAAGGGGCCAGACTCCATGTTAACGCCCATGGTTTTGAAATGGGATGTCCAACAAGCTCATACAGGTGTGATACTAGGGTGTCCACATACTTTTGTCCCTATAGTTAGTGTATATATGGTGTTTTTTATATGGTTCCTCAGAAGAGGAAGTACATTACGTAATGAGAAGCAGATCCGAATTCTTCCCTATGGAACTTGATCTGCTGTGTGTTACAAACCTTTCACCGCTAATTAGAAATAGCTGCCAAACGCTGTGACTTCACCGGGTTCAGAAAGGTGACTTCCTATTGGCTAGCTTTACAGAAATAACGGTAAATAGATTTCCTGAGGTAAAGTATCAGAAGATCCAAGTATAAAGTTCAGGACTGGTGGAGAGTCAGGGAAGGTTGTCCACATCCTCGTAGTGTCATGCTCTGTTTTCTTACGTGCATTAGGCCTCATTTAGTGATTTCCATCAGTGATTTTGAGCTAAAACCAGGTGCGGCTCTAAACACAGAACAGGGGCAGATCTTTCCCTTATACCCTATGTCTGTGGAGGTTCCAGTCCTGGTTTTGGCTCACAATCACTGATGGAAATCCCTGACCAAAACACGGAATGTGAATAAGGCTTTAGACTGTATGGCCAGTTTTTTTTTTTTCAGAAACAGGAATTTGGGAAAGCTCTGTGACAACTCCCCTAAGGATTTACACCCAACTTTCCAATACTACTGAACAGTGTCCTTAGATTTCTATATTTACACCATACTTTCCCATACTACTGAACAGTGTCCATAGATTTTTATATTTACACCCTACTTTCCCATACTACTGAACAGTGTCCTTAGATTTCTATATTTAAACCATACTTTCCCATACTACTGAGAAGTGTCCTTAGATTTCTATATTTACACCCTACTTTCCCAAACTACTGAACAGCGTCCATAGATTTCTATATTTACACCATACTTTCCCATACTACTAAACAGCGTCCTTAGATTTTTATATTTACACCATACTTTCCCATACTACTGAACAGTCTCCTTAGATTTCTATATTTACACCCTACTTTCCCATACTACTGAGCAGTGTCCATAGTTTTCTATATTTACACCCTACTTTCCCATACTACTGAACAGTGTCCTTAGATTTCTGTATTTCAACCCTACTTTCCCATACTACTGAACAGTGTCCTTAGATTTCTATATTTACACCATACTTTCCCATACTACTGAACAGTGTCCTTAGATTTCTATATTTACACCTTACTTTCCCATACTACTGAACAGTGTCCATAGATTTCTATATTTACACCCTACTTTCCCATACTACTGAACAGTGTCCATAGATTTCTATATTTACACCATACTTTCCTATACTCCTGAGCAGTGTCCTTAGATTTCTATATTTACACCATACTTTCCCATACTCCTGAGCAGTGTCCTTAGATTTCTATACTTACACCCTACTTTCCCATACTACTGAACAGTGTCCTTAGATTTCTATATTTACACCCTACTTTCCCATACTACTGAACAGTGTCCTTATATTTCTATATTTACACCCTACTTTCCCATACTACTGAACAGTGTCCTTAGATTTCTATATTTACACCCTACTTTCCCATACTACTGAACAGTGTCCTTAGATTTCTATATTTACACCCTACTTTCCCATACTACTGAACAGTGTCCTTATATTTCTATATTTCCCCCCATACTTTCCCATACTACTGAACAGTGTCCTTAGATTTCTATATTTACACCCTACTTTCCCATACTACTGAACAGTGTCCTTAGATGTCTATATTTACACCATACTTTCCCATACTACTGAACAGTGTCCTTATATTTCTATACTTACACCCTACTTTCCCATACTACTGAACAGAGTCCTTAGATTTCTATATTTACACCCTACTTTCCCATACTACTGAACAGAGACCTTAGATTTCTATATTTACACCATACTTTCCCATACTACTGAACAGTGTCCATAGATTTCTATATTTACACCCTACTTTTCCATACTCCTGAGCAGTGTCCTTAGATTTCTATATTTACACCCTACTTTCCCATACTACTGAACAGTGTCCTTAGATTTCTATACTTACACCCTACTTTCCCATACTACTGAACAGTGTCCTTAGATTTCTATATTTACACCATACTTTCTCATACTACTGAACAGAGTCCTTAGATTTCTATATTTACACCCTACTTTCCCATACTACTGAACAGAGACCTTAGATTTCTATATTTACACCCTACTTTCCCATACTACTGAACAGAGACCTTAGATTTCTATATTTACACCATACTTTCCCATACTACTGAACAGTGTCCATAGATTTCTATATTTACACCCTACTTTTCCATACTCCTGAGCAGTGTCCTTAGATTTCTATATTTACACCCTACTTTCCCATACTACTGAACAGTGTCCTTAGATTTCTATACTTACACCCTACTTTCCCATACTACTGAACAGTGTCCTTAGATTTCTATATTTACACCATACTTTCTCATACTACTGAACAGTGTCCTTAGATTTCTATACTTACACCCTACTTTCCCATACTACTGAACAGTGTCCTTAGATTTCTATATTTACACCCTACTTTCCCATACTACTGAACAGTGTCCTTAGATTTCTATATTTACACCATACTTTCCCATACTCCTGAGCAGTGTCCTTAGATTTCTATATTTACACCCTACTTTCCGATACTACTGAACAGTGTCCTTAGATTTCTATATTTACACCATATTTTCCCATATTACTGAACAGTGTCCTTAGATTTCTATATTTACACCATACTTTCCCATACTACTGAACAGTGTCCTTCGATTTCTATATTTATACCCTACTTTCCCATACTCCTGAGCAGTGTCCTTAGATTTCTATATTTACACCCTACTTTCCCATACTACTGAACAGTGTCCATAAATTTTTATATTTACACCATACTTTCCCATACTACTGAACAGTGTCCTTAAATTTCTATATTTACACCCAACTTTCCCATACTACTGAAAAGTGTCCTTAGATTTCTATATTTACACCCTACTTTCCTATTCTACTGAAAAGTGTCCTTAGATTTCTTTATTTACACCATACTTTCCCATACTCCTGAGCAGTGTCCTTAGATTTCTATATTTACACCCTACTTTCCGATACTACTGAACAGTGTCCATAGATTTCTATATTTACACTGTATTTTCCCATATTACTGAACAGTGTCCTTAGATTTCTATATTTACACCATACTTTCCAATACTACTGAACAGTGTCCTTAGATTTCTATATTTACACCCTACTTTCCCATACTCCTGAGCAGTGTCCATAAATTTCTATATTTACACCCTACTTTCCCATACTACTGAACAGTGTCCATAGATTTCTATATTTACACCCAACTTTCCAATACTACTGAAAAGTGTCCTTAGATTTCTATATTTACACCCTACTTTCCTATTCTACTGAAAAGTGTCCTTAGATTTCTATATTTACACCATACTTTCTCATACGACAGAACAGTGTCCTTAGATTTCTATATTTACACCCTACTCTCCCATACTACTGAAAAGTGTCCTTAGATTTCTATATTTAGACCCAACTTTCCCATACTACTGAAGTGTCCTTAGATTTCTATATTTACACCCTACTTTCCTATTCTACTGAAAAGTGTCCTTAGATTTCTATATTTACACCATACTTTCTCATACGACAGAACAGTGTCCTTAGATTTCTATATTTACACCCTACTCTCCCATACTACTGAAAAGTGTCCTTAGATTTCTATATTTAGACCCAACTTTCCCATACTACTGAAGTGTCCTTAGATTTCTATATTTACACCCTACTTTCCTATTCTACTGAAAAGTGTCCTTAGATTTCTATATTTACACCATACTTTCTCATACTACAGAACAGTGTCCTTAGATTTCTATATTTACACCCTACTTTCCGATACTCCTGAGCAGTGTCCTTAGATTTCTATATTTACACCCTACTTTCCGATACAACTAATCAGTGTCCTTAGATTTCTATATTTACTCTCTACTTTCCCATACTACTGAACAGTGTCCTTAGATTTCTATATTTACACCATACTTTCCCATACTACTGAACAGTGTCCTTATATTTCTATAGTTACACCCTACTATCCCATATTACTGAACAGTGTCCTTAGATTTCTATACTTACACCCTACTTTCCCATACTACTGAACAGTGTCCTTAGATTTCTATATTTACACCCTACTTTCCCATACTACTGAACAGTGTCCTTAGATTTCTATATTTACACCATACTTTCCCATACTCCTGAGCAGTGTCCTTAGATTTCTATATTTACACCCTACTTTCCGATACTACTAATCAGTGTCCTTAGATTTCTATATTTACTCCCTACTTTCCCATACTACTGAGCAGTGTCCTTAGATTTCTATATTTACACCCTACTTTCCCATACTACTGAAAAGTGTCCTTAGATTTCTATATTTACACCGTACTTTCCCATACCACAGAACAGTGTCCTTAGATTTCTATATTTACACTCAACTTTCCCATACTACTGAGCAGTGTCCTTAGATTTCTATATTTACACCCAACTTTCCCATACTACTGAAAAGTGTCCTTAGATTTCTATATTTACACCCAACTTTCCCATACTACTGAAAAGTGTCCTTAGATTTCTATATTTACACCCAACTTTCCCATACTACTGAAAAGTGTCCTTAGATTTCTATATTTACACCCAACTTTCCCATACTACTGAACAGTGTCCTTAAATTTCTATATTTACACCCAACTTTCCCATACTACTGTAAAGTGTCCTTGGATTTCTATATTTACACCCAACTTTCCCATACTACTGATCAGTGTCCTTAGATTTCTATATTTACACCATACTTTCCCATACTACTGAACAGTGTCCTTAGATTTCTATAATTACACCCTACTTTCCCATACTACTGAACAGTGTCCATAAATTTCTATATTTACACCATACTTTCCCATACTACTGAGCAGTGTCATTAGATTTCTATATTTACACCCAACTTTCCCATACTACTGAACAGTGTCCTTGGATTTCCATATTTACACCCAACTTTCCCATACTACTGAGCAGTGTCCTTAGATTTCTATATTTACTCCCAACTTTCCCATACTACTGAACAGTGTCCATAGATTTCTATACTTACACCATACTTTCCCATACTACTGAAAAGTGGCCTTAGATTTCTATATTTACACCCAACTTTCCCATACTACTGAACAGTGTCCTTAGATTTCTATATTTACACCCAACTTTCCCATACTACTGAGCAGTGTCCTTAGATTTCTATATTTACTCCCTACTTTCCCATACTACTGAGCAGTGTCCTTAGATTTCTATATTTACACCCAACTTTCCCATACTACTGAACAGTGTTCTTAGATTTCTATAATTACACCCTACTTTCCCATACTCCTGAGCAGTGTCCTTAGATTTCTATATTTACACCCTACTTTCCCATACTCCTGAGCAGTGTCCTTAGATTTCTATATTTACACCCAACTTTCCCATACTACTGAGCAGTGTCCTTAGATTTCTATATTTACACCCAACTTTCCCATACTACTGAGCAGTGTCCTTAGATTTCTATATTTACTCCCAACTTTCCCATATTACTGAAAAGTGGCCTTAGATTTCTATATTTACGCCCAACTTTCCCATACTACTGAGCACTATCCTAAGATATCCACAGTATATTTCCACCCAACTTTCCCATACTATTAAACAGCTTCCTTAGATTTCTATATTTACACCTAACTTTCCATCACTACTGAACGGTGTCTTTAGATTTCTATATTTACACCGATTTTCTTTGCAGCAGCTAAACAAACACCAGGAGACAATAGTATGGGCGGCCCTGACACTCCGGGCACAAGATAATCAGGGCAGGAAGAAAGGCGGAAAAAGAAATGCTGTAAAGGAAACGATCCTGACAATAACATGCTCACGGCCCATGGACACAGATAACTGTCATAGGATGAGCGCTCGCTTATTATCTGCTTATATTTTCCTCTTTTCTACCGATTGTAACTCCTGGTAGATTGGAGGCTCTGTTACCATAAAGCTAATAACATGTAGATATAAATGGTCATCTGAATGCTTGCCCTCTATTATTCCTCCAGGAAAAGGTGTAGCTGAGCTGGTAACTGGGTGTTACCATTCCCAGTCTGGTCAGCACTGATTAAAAGGGAATGGTAACAACCAGTTGTCAAGTTAATCATGCATTTCTAAGAGGAATAAAGGGACCCCACAAGGCAGGGTTCCAAGTAAAGATGTTGCAGGATTGTTGTTACATGGGGAATATATATATTTACTAAGACACAGATGTATACAAAACCGCAGCGGCTAAAGGTAAGTTTACAGGCAGAAGATTTGCCGCCATGGACTTGTATGCGTCAAATCCACAGCATTTTTTAGTACAGAAAAGTGGGGGAGATTTTAAGAAATATCCACACGCTGCAAAAGAAGTCCACAGCATAAATGGACCTGTGTTGGGGGTTTTAATTCTGCAGCATGTCAACCTATGCCACAGTGGATTTAACCCTTTGCAATGCATAGGGTGATAATCCGTAAAATCTGCAACAATCTGAAATGCAGTAAAGCCTGCAACAGCACATCGACTGCAGAAAACCTGCTACGTGTGGCCAGATCCTAAGGCCATACCAAAAACCGCATAAGTGTGTATTTACATGTTGTTGTTTTTTTACCATGTGGTGAAAAACGCACAGGTTTAGAGAAGCAGTTTTTGCCCGTATGGCTAAAACCGCATTGCAAAACCGTGCATGTGCAGTCCATCATTTCCTATACAGGTATTTGGGTAGGTCAGGACAGGGGCAGACTGGGAAGTTAAAGGGGTTGTCCAGGTTCAGAGCTGAACCCAGACATTTCCTCGTTTTCACCCAGGCAGGCCCTCCGATATTAGCAAGGGCTGTTTGTTCATATTCTTTACACTACTATCTATTACCTTATGTGTCACCCCCAATTCTTCATAGATTGTAAGCTCTTGCGAGCAGGGCCCTGACTCCTAGTGTTTCAGTTGCATATTAGCCAGTTAGTTTTGTTTTGTATATGAACCCTATGAACTTGTAAAGCGCTGCAGAATATTGTGGCGCTATATAAATACATTTTTTTATTATTATTATTACTACTTGGCAGAGGTTTCCCCCTAGCAGTGTTCCCAGTGACATCGCTAAAGCCCGCCCATTAGTTCCGGTGACCGCCCATTAGTTCCGTCACCAGGCTTACTGCTAGGCGAAAGCCTCCACCTAGCTTACCCATGGAGATCCCAGTACGTCACCGGATCTCCAGAAAAAGCTAAATCGCGCAGAGCAATGACAGCATATGAGCATGAAATGTTCTGATGCAAATATCAGAGGGCCTGCCTGGGTGAAAACGGGGATATGTCCGGGTTCAGCTCTGATCTCGGACAACCCCTTTAAAGTGGAAAAAAAACTAAAAGTGGCCCAATTTTGTAATAAGGTCCCAATTGACAGGAGGCAGGGCCAGCAATACCATATTGCAGCACATTATAGCCCCGCAGCAGAGCTAAGTACCACAGCACATCACAAAATAATGCTCCAGCAGCACAAAATACCTACCTGAAAACTGCCCCCTCGGGTACATGCCACTTTCTTTCCTCCTACTCCAGTTAAATAGCAATACAGTTGAATTCAGGTGGGGAGGGTCAGATCATTACTTACCACGGCTAGTGGCCATGAAGAGGGCTCAGGCAACGGCCCACCAGGAAGTTTCCCTGTAGGATCTATGGCCAGTCCACCCCTGGGTTAGGATAACTGCTGAGCATACATGTAAGGGTACAACCCTACAGTGCAGCTGGCCGCATGCCATCAAGCCACGGTCACCCGCGGCACCCAGTGGCAGCACTATTTTATAGCAATTTCATGCAGCCATTGGCTGCCACTTGTGGGCACAGCTTGGCCACATATGTACCCTAAAGATAACAAACCAGCCTGTGAGAAGAAAAATGTCTTGGAAGCCACATAAATGAGACTTTGGGGCAGCGGTGGGTACCTCCTTTTGTCCAGGGTATTACTTTATTCACTGAGTTATATTTTCTGTCACTTACTGTAATTCTGTCTCTGGGGAAGCTGGGTGACAACCAGCATCACCGCCATTACAGCTCCTTTATTATAAAGGGCAGAAGTTGCGTATTCCAACCAATGAGATCAGATTTTTCAATGGTTGCAAGGCCGTTTGTTATGTCACATTTCTTACCACAACTCACTAGGGAGGCCTGGCTATCATCTGCGTACTGTCTTGGTCAGTGTAGTTAGATGTGACTGGGAAGGGTTAAACACCCCTGCCCACCCCCGCTCGTGCTCCTGCAAAAAAAAACACAACAATCTGGATTTGTTTTGTGGACTGATTGAAGACCTGCAGGTTTTCCAAGAACTAGTATCCCAAGTGGAAAACCCAAGGATGGTCAAATCTCTTCCAGGAACAAAGAGGAGGAGGGTGCAATAAATTTAGCCCAAAATATAGGTTGCTCTTTTTTCAGCTTTATATTTGTTAAAGCGATTGGAAGGTGGTAATCTGATCCCGCGAGCTGACTGCGCATTCCTGGGGACCTAGGAATTTCTGAAACAAGAGACTTGAAAAAATCAGGTACAGACAAATGTTCTTCTCTTCACCGCTACTCATTTGTTTTTGTATTTTTTTGTTCAAACATTTCCCTGAACGTTGAGGGTTAATTTGTAGGACAAGCAAAAATGCTGCCTTCCTACTAATATCATATCAATATCTGCAGTATCTATTTCATATTCTGTATGTCTATCTCCTATCTATCTATCTATCTATCTATCTATCTATTATCTGTCTACTATCTATCTATCTCACATCTATCTCATTTCTAACTATCTCAAAACTATCTCATCTATTCTATCTATCTATCTATCTATCTATCTATCTATCTATCTATCTATCTATCTATCTATCTATCTCATATCTGTATCATATCTATCCAGGGCCGTTTCTAGGGGCAGGCGGGCCGGGCGGCCGCCCGGGGCGCTGTCAGAAGGGGGGCGCCGGCAGGGGCGCCCTCTTGTCGTTTCCAATTCTCTGCCTGTTATTACTTATGTGCCGTGCGCCCTGGCTCCCCCCCTCTGAGATCTCGCCTGCCCTCCCTGCGACCTACGCCCGAGTCCTCTCACTGTCTCTCATCTACAGTGTCCACAGCTCCGGTACCTGTGGGCGGCACTTACTGACGTCACGCACCTGCTCCTCCCACTAGGCGGCGCAGGCGCGTGACGTACTGTGAGTGAGCGCCGCACTGCCTGCCTGTTACCGCCCGCCCTGAGCCCCTGAGCAGTGCTGATGTGAGGCGAGCCTGAATTTTTTTACAATGGGGAAACTGTGGATGGTCTGTGGGGGTGGGGGTGGGGGCATTAATTACAATGGGGGGCGGGGGCCACTGTGGCACATAAAAGTGGGGGCCACTGTCACTGTGGGGGACATTACGTTTAATAAGGATCACTATGGACATTATTTAGAATGGAGGCTGCTGTGGGTGTCATTACTTATTATAACTGTATAATGTCTGATAGGCCTAGTCCTGAGCTGAGTTATATTACCCTGCCCTGTATAATAATGTACCCATCCCTGATACCCCTTAGTTATATTACCCCGCTGGGGTAATATAACTAAGGGGTATCAGGGTACATTATTATACAGGGCAGGGTAATATTCAGGACTAGGCCTATCAGACATTATACAGTTATAATGACACCCACAGCAGCCTCCATTCTAAATAATGTCCACAGTGATCCTTATTAAAAATAATGTCCCCCCACAGGCAGGCTTGAGAGGGCCGCGTGACGTACAGTAGTGAGGTGAGCACCGCCTCCCGCACTGCCTCCCTGTTACCGCCCGTCCGGAGCAGTGCTAAGAGTGAGAGCCTTAGGCTGCTTTCACACGTCCGTGGTGTGTTGCGGACCCGCAAATTGCGGGTCCGCAACACACCAGCCCGGCACCCCCATTGAAATGCCTATTCTTGTCCGCAAGCTGCGGACAAGAATAGGACATGCTCTATCTTTTTGCGGAGCTGCGGACCCAAAGATCGGGGCAGCGCACCGCAAATGCGGATGCGGACAGCACACTGTGTGCTGTCTGCATCCATTCCGTCCCCATAGAGAATGAATGAGTCCGCACCCGTTCCGCAAAATTGCGGAATGGATGCGGACCCATTTTGCGGACGTGTGAATGGAGCCTGAGTCTGTGGGACAGTGGGTCACTGGGTGCGTCACTGTGACCGTCCGTGCAATGTGGTTCCACATTTTTTACAATGGGGAGACACTTATTATATCGAGCAGTTTTGAGGGGGGGGGGGGGGGTTTGACGGGGGGGGGTGGGGAGTTTTTTTGACACTCGCCCTGAGAGAAATTTTACCTAGAAACTGCACTGTATCTATCTATCTCATATCCAGGGCCATCTTTAACGCGGGGCAAAAGAGGCAGCTGCCCCGGGCCCAGTTGCTCCTGGGGGGCCCAAGGCAACTGCCTTTTGAGCCCCGCTGACCACTGGTGATGTGGGGGGCGGCGGCAGGGCACAGGGATATGAGCGCTTCTATTGTGGAAGCGCTCATCTCCATAGTCATCTATATCGCCGTCCTCATGACAGCGATACAGATGGAAGTGCTGCGGCAGGGCAGTGGAGGGAGAGGCGTCTCCCTTCCCCGTTCCTCTGATAGGCTGCAGGCCCGGTGCAGGCGGACACAGGCCGGAAGAGGCCTGCATCGCATTGCTGCCAGCCTGATGGAGGTAAGTATAAGTGTTTATTTTTTTTATATAGTACTACTACTGGCACATGATTGGGGGGCATATATGGGGGCACTGACACATGATTGGGGGGCATCTATAGGGGCACCTATTACTGGCACAGGATTGAGGGGCATCTATGGGGGCACATGATTGGGGGCATCTATGGGGGTACTTGTTACTGGCACATGATTGGGGGGCATCTATGGGGGCACTTGTTACTGGCACATGATTATGGGGGCACTTGTTACTGACACATGATTGGGGGGCATCTATGGGGGCACTTGTTACTGGCACATTATTGGGGGGCATCTATGGAGGCACATCTTACTGGCACTTTATTGGGGGGCACTGTGAGGGCACTTACTGGCACATTATTGGTGGCACTATGGGGGCACTTGTTACTGGAACATTATTGGGGGCACTATGGGGGCATCTACTGAGGCCACAAAGTAGGGGTATTTTATATGGGGAAGGGGGAGAGGAACACTATGGGGGCATCTACTGAGGCCACAAAAAAGTTATTTTTTTATATGGGGAAGGGGGAGAGGAACACTATGGGGGCTTCTACTGAGGCCACAAAGAAGGGGTATTTTATATGGGGGGGCTCTGTATAGGGGCATTTTATACTGGTACATTATGGGGGGCACTAGGAAGAAGGGGGGAGAGTAGCACTATGGGGCATTTACTGGGGGCACTATATAGGGTTATTTTATACTGGCATTAAAAGGGGGTATTTTTTTGCACTGGCACATTATAAGGAGAATTATTACTACTGGGGGGCATTACGATGGGCTTTATTACTACTGGGGGTCTAGGGGGAACATAATTACTAGTATGGGCACTATGGGAGCATTGTTACTTCTGGGGCACAGTGAGGACTACCATGTGTGCTCTAGCAGAGAATTATTCCTATTGGTGGGACTTTTGGGAGCACTATTACTGTGGGGGCACCTTGGCACAGTATCAGCTTACCACAATTATTTTTGGGGGACATTATGTTTACACTATTAGTGTCAGGGGCACTATTTGCTGGGCTCTGTTATTTTAGGGCACTGTGTGCCAATAATTATTAAAGGGCACTATCTGCATGGTACTACTATTATCAGGGGGTTTATCTGTTTCTGCAGTATAGTATTGGGGAGCACAGCGGCATAGTATTGGGGGTGGTAGGATAATTTGTTTAGAAGATGGGAGGATGATGGAAAAGTAGTAAACTAAGATTTTGTTGGTCAAACTGCAAAGACGAGAAATGGCTGAAAAATGGTGGTCTGGTCTGAAGGTCTGAAAGGAGAAGATGAGGAAAGAGAACATCTACATCAAAGAGACGTCACTGGATGTTAGGGTACTTTCACATTAACAGCAGGGGAGTCCGGCAGGCTGTTCCGGTGGGTGAACAGCCTGTCTGATCCGTCCTGCCGCTAGTTTACGTGTGCCCCGGACTGCTGCAACGTCCCCATTGACCCCCGGCACCACGGCAGTGCACGGCGAGAGGCAGCTGGACTAAAAGAACTGCATGCAGTACTTTTAGTTCGGCTGCCTCTTGCCGTGCGCTGCTGTGCTGCCGACGGAACTGCACCCCCACCCCTATTATAGTCAATGGGGATGGAATGGCAGTCCGGAGGCACACATGAACTAGCGGCAGGACGGATCCGACAGGCTGCTCACCCGCCGGAACAGCCTGCCGGACTCCCCTGCCGCTAATGTAAAACTAGCCTAAGAGGTATGTGGCGCTGTATTACCCTGTATGTAGGGGTGGATGGAGGGGTTAGTAGTAATCTGCAAAATACTATATATTTGTGTCAAAAGTTGTGCTTTTTTTATTTTTAGAATAATGATACAGCCATTTCATTTGATACTTTTGTGCTGATTCTTTTTTCCCCCTCTATATTAAGAGACACTATAGTCACCAGAACCACAACAGCTAAACATAGTAGTTCTGGTGTCTATATCATGTTTCTGCAAGATTTTAACGTAAACACTGCCTTTTCAGAAAAAAAGGCAGTATTTATGCAGAGTGCCGGACCGCTCACGGTGGGCCGAAGGGGGTAGCAGTGGTTTGTACTCACGGTTAGCAGGTGCCTCCCTGGGTCGGCAGCGCAGTGGATGGGAAGACAGCACGAGATCTGCCGGGGCACTCTCTGTTGCAGATGGAACACCAGCCAGATGTTTATTGAGGTGCCCTTGATGGTGGTGATGTTTAGGGTGCTTGTGGCTGGGCCCCTGGTTCATGACGCCAGCACCGTTAGGTGCAAATGTTGAGAGTAATAGCTGTAAGAATGAGGAGTCGGTGATTGTAAACCAGTTGAACATTTACTGAAGATCATTAGTCTCTGGACAGTTGGTACAGTTCATCAATAAGAAGCGTTTTGTATGGCATAATTAATACGTTCACTGGTAATCCTATTATCTGGTAGTGGCAAATGTCTATGAGGAAAGGTCCTTTTTGGAGTAGACTCTTGGTAGGAAAGGATCCTGGTAGAACTCCTATGTTTACTTGACAGCACATTGGCACTGAAGATGCTACTAATTATTCATCTAGTTTTCCTCTAAGGTTGTCCCCCTCATGGCAGGCAAACACATCTGCTTTATTATTTGGCAGGAAACTCATCTAGAAATGGATTTTATGTTTTCTCACTACGACCCAGAAGGTTAAGTCAGTGATAATGACAATTTGGCCTAAATTGTCTGGTTGTGTTCAGGCACTTTGAAGCTACTCCTGGTCACTGGTGCTAATGAGGTCTATAAGCCTTAGTTAGCTGTCTCCTTGCATCTCGGCGTATAGACTCACTGTCTGCTGCTGGTCTTCTGTAGGTATCTTCTCTCGGCTTGATCAGAGCCCAGAGGAAAGTACAGCAGTTACATGGTGACTTTAGTCTGTGTCTCTCGTCCTTGGACTTGCTTCTTCCTTCTCTAACTAACTACATTCTAAAACTCCCTTTCAGCTAGACACCCCCCTCCCCCACACTATATATTATGTGGTGCCAGCACCACCTAGGGGCAATTGGATGTAATTACAGTGCCAGCCAGAAAATAGGAAATACCACATACATTGAGGTTCAATATACACATATTCAGATGTTTGAAGTGTCCCCTTTTCACACATATGTGGGACACTGCATTTACATTACTGCCAAGGAACACCTCTAGTGGCCACTCATCATTATTAAGGTTTACTACTCTAAGAGGTGTGTGGATTTTTTTTGGTGTGTTGTGGTGAAGGGCGTGATTGCATGCTAGAGTGTGGGAAGGCGGGATCCAGGGGGCCCAAGTAAATTCTTGCCCAGGGTCCAATCAATATTAAAGACGGCCCTGCTCATATCTATCTATCCATCTCTCATATCTTTCTATTTTGTGCACTGACAAGACATGGCTTGACTCTAAATGGAAACACAGGAGAATGTAAAGAAATGCAAAGAATTCTATTCCCTTTACCTTTTAAAAGATTTCCAGAGTTTTCCTTAAAGCAGTCGTCCGACCCCCAAATCAATTTTAACTATGGCCCTGAACGTGATTAGCATAAAGCAAAAAAGCCACTCATCTGTTCACCGCTGCTGTGTTTCAGTGCCGGGGATCTAATTTCCTCTGCTTCTGATCAGAAGTGTGACAAGCTGTCCATGGTCATGTGCACATACTTACCAATGATGTAGTATTTTTGGCATGGTATAGACCAAACTTGCTGGGACTATCTCTGTTGGCAACCATGTGTTTCCCGCTGCAGCCATTCGTTGGCCTCAGTGGTAACAGCGGCATGCATGACCACTGAGGCCAGTGAATGGCTGCAGTCAGTTATAGGTCTATAATTAAAATTGCTTTGGGGGTCGTTCCACTGCTTTAAGAGCAGACTGCTATATAGGATGTCAGGAATAACCAGGTATGATTTGTGTCCAAACTTAAAAGTAAAATATATGTTTTTGCAAGGTTGGGCCTTCCTGGAGACCAGGATTGGTGATGTAATCTGTTGTTTTCCGAGATCCAGTTTATTCTTAACTACATTAAATAGCGTTAATTAAGAAATGGACTGCGGTCTTGATTTTCCATGTGGAACAATGCTTTCTCCAGCTTGAAGCTGGCCTAAAGAAAACATGCCGTTAAAGGTTAAAATTCTTACTGTCACCACTGTGGGGTGCTCACTGAATACTTACCGTATTTATTACTGAGCTTGGTGGAAACTGTATAAATATCCATGTTGTGAGGTCCCACCACTGGTGGCTGCAGACAGACAAAATTGCATGGTACATACTGGATGGTTGTGGTTAATCACTAAAGTCTATAATGTGGAGAGAAGAAATGAAGAAAATCGCGGCACTCACCGGAGTTGAAATAATGTTGCTGCCTTATTGAAAAACTTCCTGGGAAGATAGTGCATGGAGGATCCTGGGGCGTACACACTGTAGCAAGCGGCGACGGCCGTTTCGCGTGCGGGATCGCGCTTCCTCTGGCCGCCAGAGGAAGCGCTATCCCGCGCGCGAAACAACCGTCGCCGCTTGCTACAGTGTGTCCGCCCCAGGATCCTCCATGCACTTTCTTCCCAGGAAGTTTTTCAATAAAGCAGCAACATTATTTCAACTCCGGTAAGTGCCACGATTTTCTTCATTTCTTCTCTCCACATTATGAACTATTGATCTAACCTCTATGTCGCTGAGCACCACGTAGCGGAGTACACCTAACCACAGTACCGGTTTCCTATTATCAAAGGCTGTATCAGTGAAGGCAGTGCCGCCTTGTTTCCATTATCTTATACGTATTATAATCACTAAAGACTTTCAGGAATATTAGATATTAACCTACACTTCCTGTCCAAGAAAAAAGTCGCCACCTGGATTTAACTAAGCAAATATTTATGAGCCTCCTATTGGATAATTACTGCATGGGCGATTATCTTTCAGCTGGCAACAAGTTATTTAACCCCAACTGGTACAATGAGTTGCTTCTCATTTCTTAAACAACCATGTTAAAAGACACATCTCGTGGTCGTGGAAAAGATGTTAGTCTGTTTGAGAAGGGTCAAATCATTGGCATGCATCAAGGAGAGAAAACATCTAAGGAGATTGCAGAAACTACTAAAATTGGGTTAAGAACTGTCCAACGCATTATTAAAAACTGGAAGGATAGTGGGGACCCATCGCATTCGAGGAAGAAATGTGGCCAGAAAAAAATTCTGAATGATTATAATTGGCGATCACTTAAACGTGTGGTGAAATAAAATCGAAGAAAAACAACAGTAGAACAAAGGGCTATGTTTAATAGTGAAAGTAAGAGCATTTCCACACACACAATGCGAAGGGAACTCAAGGGATTGGGACTGAACAGCTGTGTAGCCGTACGAAAACAACTAATAAGTGAGGCAAACCAGAAAAAAAGCCTTAAATTTGCTAGAGAGCATAAAGATTGGACTCTGGAGCAATGGAAGAAGGTCATGTGGTCTGATGAGTCTAGATTTACCCTGTTCCAGAGTGATGGGCGCATCAGGGTAAGAAGAGAGGCAGATGAAGTGATGCACCCATCATGCCTAGTGCCTACTGTACAAGCCTGTGGGGGCAGTGCTATGATCTGGGGTTGCTGCAGTTGGTCAGCATCAGTATGTGCTCCAAGAATGAGGTCGGCTGACTACCTGAACATACTGAATGACCAGGTTACTCCATCAATGGATTTGTTCTTCCCTGATGGCACAGGCATATTTCAAGATGACAATGCCAAGATTCATCGGGCTCAAATTGTGAAAGAGTGGTTCAGGGAGCATGAGACATCATTTTCAGACATGGATTGGCCACCACAGAGTCCAGACCTTAACCCCATTGAGAATCTTTGGGATGTGCTGGAGAAGGCTTTGCGCAGCAGTCAGACTCTACCATCATCAATGCAAGATCTTGGTGAAAAATTAATGCAACACTGGATAGAAATAAATCTTGTGACATTGCAGAAGCTTATCGAAACAATGCCACAGCGAATGCGTGCCGTAATCAAAGCTAAATGCTTTTTTTTGGTGGCGACTTTTTTTTGGGACAGGCAGTGTATAAACACCCTAGACTTTAATGGATATCAGTATTATCTCCTTCATAACCCTTCACCACCAGAGATACAAGTTCTTAATCACAAAGCTACTCTAGACCACCATCTAATCTACTGTAGACCACAAGGACTGTGATAGGACTGCTACATTTATCCCTCAAACCCACAGGTAACAGTGTAGTATACCACAGTTGGCAAAGTGGGTATATTGACATCTCCCCTAGGCCTGTAACCATGAATAGACAGGAAACTGTTACTATGAGGCCCCTTTCACATGAGCGAGTCTTCCGCACGGGTGCAATGCGTGACGTGAACGCATAGCACCCGCACTGAATCCTGACCTATTCATTTCAATGGGTCTGTGTACATTTCACGCATCAGTTCTGCGTTGCGTGAAAAATGCAGCACGTTCTATATTCTGCGTTTTTTACGCAGCCCTGGTCCCATAGAAGTGAATGGGGCTTCAGTGAAAAACGCGATGCATCCTGAAGCAAGTGCGGGTGCGATGCTTTTTTCACTGATGGTTGCTAAGAGATGTTGTTTGTAAACCTTCAGTTTTTTACCACGTGCGTAAAAAACGCATCAAAACGCATTTTTTCACCGCGTGGAAAAAAATGAACTGAACGCAATCGCAGACAAAACTGACTGAACTTGCTTGCAAAATGGTGCGAGTTTCACTGAACAGCACCCTGAACGCATCCGGACCTAATCCGTCACGCTTGTGTGAAAGAGGGCTAAGGCCCCTTTTACACGGGCAAATATTCCGCGCGGATCCCATGTGTGAGTTGAACGCATTGCACCCGCACTGAATACTGACCCATTCATTTCTATGGGGCTGTTCACATGAGCGGTGATTTTCACGCATCACTTGTGCGTTGCGTGAAAATCGCAGCATGCTCTATATTCTGCGTTTTTCACACAAAGCAGGCCCCATAGAAGTGAATGGGGTTGCGTGAAAATCGCAAGCATCCGCAAGCAAGTGCGGATGCGGTGCGATTTTCACGCACAGTTGCTAGGAGACGATCGGGATGGAGACCCGATCATTATTATTTTCCCTTATAACATGGTTATGAGGGAAAATAATAGTATTCTGAATACAGAATGCATAGTAAACTAGCGCTGGAGGGGTTAAAAAAAATAAAAATCATTTAACTCACCTTAGTCCACTTGATCGCGTAGCCCAGCATCTCCTTCTGTCTCCTTTGCTGAACAGGACCTGTGGTGAGCATTAATTACAGGTAAAGGACCTTTGGTGACGTCACTCCGGTCATCACATGATCCATCACATGATCTTTTACCATGGTGATGGATCATGTGATGACCGGAGTGACGTCACCAAAGGTCCTTTACCTGTAATTAATGCTCACCACAGGTCCTGTTCAGCAAAGGAGACAGAAGGAGATGCCGGCTACGCGATCAAGTGGACTAAGGGGAGTTAAATTTTATTTTATTTTTAACCCCTCCAGCGCTAGTTTACTATGCATTCTGTATTCAGAATGCTATTATTTTCCCTTATAACTATGTTATAAGGGGAAATAATACAATCTACAGAACACCTAACCCAAGCCCGAACTTCTGTGAAGAAGTGCAGGTTTGGGTACCAAACATGCGCGATTTTTCTCACGCTAGTGCAAAACGCATTACAATGTTTTGCACTTGCGCGGAAAAATCGCGGGTGTTCCCTCAATGCACCCGCACATTTTCCCGCAACGCCCGTGTGAACCCAGCCTAAGAGCAGTCACAATATGGAAATTACCCAGAGCCTCTACCCCATTTAGTTAGGACATCAGTAAGGGCTCCAGCTCCCAATGTTTCTACATATATAATGGATATGTCAAAAGAAAGCAACACCTGATGCCGCCTTGAACAAATTTTTCCTCAGCACTGGTAAAAGCCTTTCATCCAGTAATCCAGAAAGTCTGATAATCTGGCACTGGCTTCTTGCACGGTACTTTAATAATATGTAGGCTGTAAGGTTCTCTGACCTTACAAGTGAGTCTAACATACTTTTCCATGACCGTCTGACAATCTGCTATCTATGAGCTCCAATCCTAGATTAGGCTACTTCCACACTAGCGTTTACATTTTCCGGTATTGAGATCCGTCGTAGGGTCTTAATACCGGAAAAAACGCTTCCGTTGTGTCCCCATTAATTGTCAATGGGGACAAAATGTAACTGAACAGAATGGAAGGCACCAGAATGCAGTATGCTGCGGTTTGCTCTCCATCCTGGGATGCGGAGCAAGACGGATCTGTCATGACCCACAATGCAAGTCAATGGGGACGGATCCGTTTTCTCTGACACAATCTGACACAATAGAAAACAGATCCGTCCCCCATTGACTTTCAATGGTGTTCATGACGGATCCGTCTTGGGTATGTTAAAGATAATACAACCGGATCCGTTCATAACGGATGCAGATGGTTGTATTATCAGTAACGGAAGCGTTTTTGCTGATCCCTGCCGGATCAGGTAAAAAGTTAAGTGTGAAAGTAGCCTTAAAGGAATTTTATAGTATTTATAATGTTACATAACTTTATATGTTAATTTAAATGTCGAAATTTTGAAAGTGGGTGATATGTTACGAGACAACTGGTCTGACTGCATACCTCCCAGCAGTCTCATGAAATGGACCTAAAAGGGGCTCTTAATAATATTCCCGTACTGGCCCTGGTGTGAATGGTCAGAATTGGTAACTAACCTTTCAACAAACTTTGCATAAATCAATAGTACAGGCGGATCTAAGAAACTTTGTAGTAAATCTTATGAGAAAAAAGTATCGCTCTCTACCTAAACTAGCATTTTCTAAACAAAAAAATCTGACTTAAGAGATGAGATAACTGTTAGCTCATTAAAAGATAAGATTACATGATGCCCATGGAAGTCAATGTAGATGGAAGGGGTAGGTGCAGAGACACACCTGCTGCCCTACAAGTATATGGATAAGAAAGGGAGGAGGAGGAAGAATGAGCTGCTAGAACGAGAAAGAGGCATTTTTTTCTGTTAAGATATATTTCAGTTTCTTATTTGTCTGTACTATCCATATTATCCGAGTTTGTTGAAAGGTTAGTGATGATTTAAAATATGCGATTTCCACATATGTCTACAGTCATACCATTTTATGTATGATAAAGATACAGTTGTGGGCATGGAACAGAGTTGGCAGCCATATTGTAGTCAGGTTGGTTTCCTCTAATACCACATGTACTGCCATCAGAAGTTCCCAGCAATGGCTGCTTTACACTTCGTGTCATGTGCACTGACTGGCAGGATTAGGTCACTTTGTGGTTTGGGTGGTAACCAGAGGCCGCTTAGTAAATGATATATTTTCAGTTATGTGGTAAGAAGAAAACAAAGGAGTGCTGCTCCGGTGGGAAAGAGGATTTTGATGGAGTATCTTTTCACGACCGGTGGTTACTACAGTACATTGACACATCTGCTTGTCCACCTTTCCCATCATGAAAGTTAGATAGATAGGAGGTCATTTATCAAACTGGTGTAAAGTAGAACTGGCTTAGTTGCCCATAGCAACCAATCAGATTCCACCTTTCATTTTTCACAGCTCCTTTGGAGAATGAAAGGAAGAATCTGATTGGTTGCTATGGGCACACCAGTTTGCTAAATGACCCCCATAGTTTCTAATTGTATCCATTTGTGGGGTTCAGACAAATTTGTATGATAAAAGGGCGTTTCATGTAATCAAGACTTTTTACCATCTAAAATAACGGATCTCAGAGGGAAATGGCTGAAACTAATGCCAATTGTGTATAAATGTATTTTTCTCTTCTCTTCACTGCTCAAAAGTAATTACAACAATGAGTGATGGAATAATGAGCCCCTTCCCCCTTGGTCAGTGTCGGCCATCGGGATCAGTGATAAACATCTGCAGTTTTCAGGTCTATAGTTGTGATTGTGAAATTCCCCAGGTGGTTCCTATTTTGGGCTGATGTGGTAATCCTTGCAGATTGTTGTATTAACCCTCATGGTTAGAAGGAAGGGATGCTACATGTGCTGTTACAATCTGCTCAAATGAAGGCAGCACCATTTTGGTGGGCACTAACATGGCTTGTGCCAATCTATTTGAATATGCTAAGTTCTCATTATTGGACTCCAAACTTTAGGGTTTGGGGTAAACAGGGACATTTGTCATGAGGCCTGAAACGTAAACCCATTGCGGTACCATTGGAGTGTGGGAGGAAATCGGAGTACCTGGAGGAATCCCACACAAACATGGGAAGAACATACAAACTCCATGCAGATTTTGTCATTGCCCAGAACAGTGCTGCGAAGCCCGCTATAAAAGGGGTGGTTTATGATCACTTTAGGGTGTCCCCTGAAGCAAAAATAGCTGTATCTCTCTGTGACTCATAGACAGTGCATTACACAGCAGGGAGCGACAATGAGCTCAGGAGACAGTGCCTCCCACATTTAAAGGGCATCTGTCAGCAGACTTGTATCTATGACACTGGCTGACCTGTTACATGTGCACTTGGCAGCTAAAGTCATCTGTGTTGGTTCCATGTTCATATGTGCCCGCATTGCTGAGGAAAATGATGTTTTAGTATATGCAAATGAGCCCCTAGGAGCAATGGGGGCGTTGCCGTTACACCTAGAGACTCCCCTCTCTCTGCAACTGCGCTCTCTGCACTTTGATTGACAGAGCCAGGCAGTGTAAACGTCATCACACCTGGCCCTGTCAATCAAATTAGAGAGCGCAGCAGTTGCAGAGAGAGCTAAGCCTCTAGGAGTAATGGTAACGCCCCCGTTGCTCCTAGAGGCTCATATAGTAAAACATCATTTTCCTCAGCAATGCGGGCACATATGAACATGGGACCAACACAGATACCTTCAGCTGCCAAGTGAACATGTAACAGGTCAGCCAGAGTCATAGGTAGAAATCTGCTGACAGATCCATTAGGGCTGATTCACACGGCTGTATCTTTCTGTACAAATCCATTCCGCAGTACTGCGGATCAGATGCGGACCCATTCATTTCAATGGGGCCACAAAAGATGGGGACAGCACACAATGTGCTGTTCGCATCTGCACCTCCGTCCTGCGGCCCCGTTTTTGCGGATAAGAATAGGCATTTTTATCATAGGCACGTGGAACGCACACGACCGGTATCCGTATTTTGCGGATCCGCTATTCAACGGATATGGTTGCGTGAGTTAAGAGAATATGACTGAAATCAGTGCATGAAGGAAGGAATTTTCTAAATTAAAATCACGTATTGTATTTTTAAAATACATTGAATTCAAGACAAAGGAATGTTTACTGTATGATAAGTTGTGAATGGAATCGCCCTTTAAATGACACCAGCTCTGTGATCAACGACAGGTATCTAGAAAGGCATGAAGTGTAGATTGTGGAGCACTGGATTCTCAAAGGCAAAGGGCAGCTTGCAGACTTGTCTATTCTCACGGGTTTCTCTCGGAATAAGGACCTTGTTTATATTATGGCAGGGATCTAAGGAGCACTGTCTCTGGGAGCTGCTTGTGTCCATACAGCAGCCTGGCTCCAGTCCAGCCTGGGAAGCATGCATTGATGGCTAACCTCCGGCACTCCAGCTGTGGTGAAACTACAACTCCCAGCATGCTCCATTCACTTCTGTGGAGTTCCGAGAACAGCCAAGCAAGTGTGCATCTTGGGAGTTGTAGTTTTACCACAGCTGGAGTGCCGGAGGTTAGCCATCACAGCACTAGGAGGATGGGGGCGGCGTGGGTGTAATAGACATGGGGGCACTAAACATAGAGACGATAACAGGTGCTGAGTTCTGCAAGATGTCTTAATGTCCAACATTCTGTGCTGATTATATCTCTATAGCGGTCAGAGCTCTGATCTTCTAACACAGAGCTCCAAATCCCCTGCCGTATTGACCAACCACTACAGGAAGCATGGCATCACTCACGTAGCATTTTAGCCATCCGTAGGGCTTTCCATTAGGGATATACGTCTGAATATCCAAAAAACGATATGGAGACATATACCGCAGAGGATACATTGACTTTAATGGGTTAGGGTTAACTGCCTCATTAAGACGCTTAAAATAAACTTTATTTATATTAATCTAAAATGTGTGGCTACCCGCCAAATAGCATAACTCAGGCTATAGTATGGAAGAGTGGCTCACATTCCTATATAGATCTGATGCAGTCGTCCTCTCCCACACCAAAAAGAAAAAAGTGTGTCCGGCTGGAGAATTGTAATAGCTTGTCTTACACTCCAGTGGGCTTGGAACACTATGAGACGTGCTGCCAAAAAAATAAATTATAATAAAGACAAGCTTCACTGTATTGCTTTAAACCACAGCTTAAAATGCACACCATATATTTATATCAGCGTGTCCTGGCAGCACTATATAGAAGACAGTAACAGTGGGGACTGTGAGTTCATAGGGGAAGTGCCTTTTATTTTATGCACCTAATCCTGTACAGCCCCTGCAGTCCCCCTCGCTTAAATCACTGTCCTCTATTAGCTACTAATCCCTGCCTAATATAGCGTTAGCGCGTCGAGTTTCTATGTCACCACAGACAGGGTGACATGTCATCAGGAGCATAAGATAGTTCCAATAGGTGTGGACCGCCACATACACTTGGCATATTTCCACCACCACCTATTGTAACAGGGAGAACGCTGCACGCCGAGGTTGGCGCGCGTGTAGCATAGAGAATACCTTCCGGCTCTGGTTATAATGGGTTAAACAGAATTCAATGTGATTCATCCTTAGACTCTGTTTGACCTGTTTTCTGTTCCTTTTTCACCAGGCAGAGTAGAACGGTCTACCATGCTAATCTGTCCAGGAAAAACACTGCAGAATGACTGGATGAATCCTTTGAACTCAATAAAACTATTAAAGTCAATGTACCCATTGGATGTATACTCCCCCCCATGGAAAGCCCTGAGGAGTACCAAAACGCTCTGTGGATGCAGACCTATACCTTACACTGAAATCAGTAGTAACAGCATGCAGTAAGCTCCCTCTAGTGGTAGCTGAAGGTAGACAGAATTTCACTATGTAAAGGCTGTGGACAATGTTATTATATTATTGCATTGTACTCATAAGGGTTACAGACTAAGCCGTCAGAGCTGCTGTCTGATGGGAGTCAGTGTAGAAAAGGAAAGCAGTAGTCTTCTGTAGACTGAGGACATTTTTGTAATAAAGCTAAAAAAAATTACGATTTCTTTTATTTCACCTCTTGTGGCAACGTTTCGACCGAGTGGTCTTTATCAAGCACAATAAAGACCACTCGGTCGAAACGTTGCCACAAGAGGTGAAATAAAAGAAATCGTCATTTGATCCATTTGAGTGCCGCGGCTTTTTCATTTTCTGCCATTTACCACGGGAACCCCCAGACCGGGATCCAATGCTGCAGGCACCACCACGAATTGGAATACTGGGACTCCAGTGAGTAGTGCTGACCTAATATATTTTTTGTATTTATCGCAGACAGAGCTACTTTGTGCATTGACCCCTGACCCAAAGACTAAAAGGGGTTCTCCTGTTATTAAGAAAAAAAAAATACTTAAAGAGGACCTTTCACTAGAATAAAAAATCTAAACTGAGCATACAGACATGGAGAGCGGCGACCAGGGATCTCCCTGCACTTACTGTTATCCCTGGGCGCCGCTCCGTTCTCCTGGTATAGGCTCCGGTATCTTCATATGTTCGGCTCCACCCAGTTGAGCCTGCCAGCGTCTCCTTTTCCCAGGCTGTAGCGCTGGCCAGTTTTTTTTTCCTAAATATTACTTTATTATAAATATATTCTCAAATACCTTTCCTTATTTATAATGGCTTGTTTTGCCTGGGGAGCAATCATCAAGGGAAACAAAATGGCCGCTGTTCCATTAGTTCACACAAAACCTGTCCTAATCACACATGAGGACAAATTACTTTACAACACTGAGGTAAAGAGCTGCCTCATCCTCTCTGCTCTACTTGTCAGGGATTATGATCCTGAATACAGATGATAATAACTTTAGCTGAATCTCTGGGGAATTTAGTTCATGAGGAGACATGAAGTACAGAGAGGACGGACAGGACATGCTGTGATAATGGAGACTGTAAATAAGTGCTGCTCATTAGCCACACCTCACCCTCCTCTCATATCTCATCATCTCCATTCCCACAGAGATTCACCTGTATTTAGGATTATAGATGGGCGAATTTCATATTTTGAAATTCGTTCACACTTCGTTTGGTGGTAAAAGCAGAATTGCGTTATGGATTTCGTTACCACAGACCATAACGCAATTCTATGACGGAATGCATAACAGAATGCCTTTAGAGGCATTCTCTTACTCATTTCGTCATAATAGAAGTCTATCAGCTGCTCACCTGCATAACGGAAATGGGACGGATCCGTTTTGCAGCCCATAGACTTCTATTATGACGGAATGAAGAACGGAATGCCTCTAAAGGCATTCCGTTATGCATTTCATCATAACGGTTTTTTGAAGAAACTGCTGAGGGAAAGTGAGTAAGAGCATTATATATTCATATATCGCGATATAAGGAATTTAACTAGCCAAAAAAAAAAAAAAAGACTTTAGTGGGGTGACAGAAGACCTTTAAGGAGTCTGCCCTGGCTCAGTATTTATGGGGGTCTGCCTTTTGACTGCTTTTAGGGGGTCTGGTTTGGAGATCTGGAGCAGACAAGCAATGGTGCTGACTATAGTCACTGTGGAGACATGCAAAAAGCTGGTCTGCAATATAGGAAGCGTTTGATTGCTGTAATAGCCAATAAAGAATTTTCTATTGATTATTGAGAAGGGTATGAATAATTTTGGACTGGACACTTTTTGCTCAAATGTAAATAAAAGCTGAGAAATGTTTTTTTTCCACAATAATGCCTCTTGTACATCGTCTTATTATCTTTTGGGAGACACCTATGTCATTTCCCGTCAAAAAATTACTTGCTGGTTGAATAAAAGTAACTTTAAGTCAAAATTTGCCAGGGGTATGAATAATTATGGGCAGCACTGTATTTTTATAAGTATTCTATGAGCTCCATGTCTTTTCTTTGTTTAATTTGCACCTCTACACCGGCAGATTGTCGGGAACGAGTGCTCACAGGACGTTCGTTTACGATAATCTGCCCAATGGTCTGGACATGTAAATCCACCTTTACACGCTCTGTAGAAGCAAAATGGTTGGGACTGTCACTAGTGGAGTACCTCAGGGGTCAGTATTAGGCCCTATTCTCTTTAATATATTTATTAATGATCTTGTAGAAGGCTTGCATAGTAAAGTATCAATTTTCGCAGATGACACTAAACTGTGTAAAGTAATTAACACTGAAGAGGACAGTATACTACTACAGAGGGATCTGGATAGATTGGAGGCTTGGGCAGATAAGTGGCAGATGAGGTTTAACACTGACAAATGTAAGGTTATGCACATGGGAAGGAAAAATGCAAGTCACCCGTGCATACTAAATGGTAAAACACTTGGTAACACTGACATGGAAAAGGATCTAGGAATTTAAATAAACAGCAAACTAAGCAGCAAAAACCAGTGTCAGGCAGCTGCTGCCAAGGCCAACAAGATAATGGGTTGCATCAGAAGGGGCATAGATTCCAGTGATATGAACATAGTCCTACTACTTTACAAATCGCTAGTCAGACCACACATGGAGTACTATGTACAGTTCTGGGCTCCTGTAAACAAGGCAGACATAGCAGAGCTGGAGAAGGTCCAGAGGAGGGCAACTAAAGTAATAACTGGAATGGGGCAACTACAGTACCCTGAAAGATTATCAAAATTAGGGTTATTCACTTTAGAAAAAAGACGACTGAGGGGAGATCTAATTACTATGTATAAATATATCAGGGGTCAGTACAGAGATCTATCCCATCATCTATTTATCCCCAGGACTGTGACTGTGACAAGGGGACATCCTCTGCGTCTGGAGGAAAGAAGGTTTGTACACAAACATAGAAAAGGATTCTTTACGGTAAGAGCAGTGAGACTATGGAACTCTCTGCCTGAGGAGGTGGTGATGGTGAGTACAATAAAGGAATTCAAGAGGGGCCTGGATGTGTTTCTGGAGCGTAATAATATTACAGGCTATGGCTACTAGAGAGGGGTCGTTGATCCAGGGAGTTATTCTGATTGCCTGATTGGAGTCGGGAAGGAATTTTTTATTCCCCTAAAGTGGAGAAAATTGGCTTCTACCTCACAGGGTTTTTGCCTTCCTCTGGATCAACTTGCTGTATAACAGGCCGAACTGGATGGACAAATGTCTTTTTTCGGCCTTATGTACTATGTTACTATGTTACTTTGTAATGAAGACTATTTAGAAGGTTGGGATAAATCATAAGCAAATTGGATGTCCTTGAGTTATGACAGTAGACGGGGCGCTTTTGTGGGTGGCGCGCGCCGGGCATCTGGCTGTTCCGGGATGCGTTCCTCGGGCACCATGTGATGCGCATGCCGGATATCCGTCTGTACGGTTCGTGCTCCCACTATAATCGCTCCCATCTGTCGGCACCGTTTTTTTTATATATGGATGTATGTATTGTCGTTCCCTTCCCTGTTCCCTATATAAGTTAATTATTCTTTTGATTTTGATTGCCAAACAGGGCTAGTTGAGCATGTAGGAGGTCCCTATTAGATTACAGAATGTGATGTCGTGCGTTCCAGTGTGGAGCGCACGCCATGGACATCCTGGAGGCACATGTGAGGCCACCACTGTAGAGGTATTTTCACCGATTTTTTTAACTTACACTAATTGGCATGGTATATAAGGCCAGTGAGCACAGTATGCAATTATCCCCTGAGGTTGCGAAACGCGCGTCGGGGTCTGAACCACACTGGTCGGTATTATTTATTCCACTAAGTACTCCTTGATGGATTTTGTATAGGATGTATGGCACGATGCACTTTGGATTTATACATTGTATGTGGTAATTGGATTTTCTCCCATTATTTGCCTGTTTCTCCACTTGGAATTTATTGTATGTAGGTTGCACTTTGTGTTTCGTGATACTGTCCTTATCCTTTACTGTGGGCAGGGCAGATCTAATACCAGCATCATTTATCTAGGGGTCTGACTTTCGGAAAATTGTCATATTATTTGTGGTTCTTTTTCTCTCCTGTATGCCGCTGCTACCTTTTAATATATTTCTCTTTCTAATATGTAATAAATAAATTATTTTCTTAGATCAATTGTAGGCTGTGTACTGTGGTTTGGTGTGGTGGAGCTCATTTGTATAGGCACAGCATCTACCCAGTTTGGAGCGATTGTAATTTTGGTGTAGACTATTTAGAAGGTTGCTTATTTTTGCATCTAAGAAAAAAATGAATGATGAAAAGCATTCAGTACGTATGTGTTCATAGCCTTTAATTTGCCTTACTGGATACCATTCAGGATCCTGGGGATGCTGGGTGCACCCACCTTTGGGGTTGTTGTAGTGGCAGCCATATTGATTGTCATTCAAAATATCTGTATAGGCTTCTAATAACCAAGACCAACAAAGCCTTGATGATATTGCAACTAGGATTAAGTCTGCTCCAAACTGCCAAAAATTGGTGCAGGTTCTTCATAATCATTGCCATATTTTTTCAGTGAACATAGAAAACCTGCTGCAATGGGTGCAACTATCACACATCTACAGTCATTCCCTAGCCCTGGATGTATTACTGGAAGTACAGAACAAGCACCCAGATTTGATGTACGTATGCCTCTGTGTATATATCCAGGGCCACAATGCAGAATCTATAACTACCCATCTATCTACCATGTAAGACAGGTGTCTTCTTATGTGGCAGAGGGGTCTCTGCTGTCGTTGCCCCCCATATAGATACTCCCTTCATTTTACTATTTGCACTGTTCCTTTGTCTGTGTCACTTCCTGTTATTACCAGTGTCACTTCCTGTGCTTCACCGTGAGAAAAAGCATCACGTCCTGCATGTGGTAGTAGTCACAAATAGAGGTCACTGGTGAAGGGCACCATTATGTCAGGATGAGCAACGCAAAGATCCAAGGGGGGAGAAGAAACCAGCACGAGGGTGGAAGAGTTGCCTCAAGTCACCAGTCACGCTCTCAGTTTACTGCAAAATCAAAGCAGTGACCTGGATCTGCTCAACTTTTGACGTCTCCCCAAAAAACACACAGAGTTGGATTTATCATGAGGGAAATTCGGTTTTGCAGAGCCTCTTTCACACGGGCATGGGTGCCCCGTGGTCGTGCTGCGGCCTGCAAAATGCGGGCCGCAATGCACAAACACAGTCCGTTCCGCACCATTCCGCATCTCCGGATTTGCGGACCCATTCAAGTGAATGGGTCCGCATCCGTGATGCGGAATGCCCATGGAACGGCACCCGTGTATTGCGGATCCGCAAATGCGGTCCGCTATACGGCAACGGGGCGCACACGCCCGTGTGGAAGAGGCCTTATTATTATGTCAAACACTTCTGTCTTACTCCACTCTCTACTTTACCCTTTGCCTGAAGTAAGATTGAGACCATTTTTGGGACTGTTTAAAAAGTCTCAGTTGATAAATCTGTCTTAAAGGGGCTGTCCACCTTTTAAACAATCTTCAGCAGCCCTCTCCTCCCTGCCGAACCTGTAATGAAAAGCATACCGGCTCCCCGCCGCTCATTTTGGTTTCTTTGGTACGCGTATTGGGGGGGTCACATGTAGCAATGATATATTGACTCCCCTGTATTTCCATTCATGTTTATTCACGTGATTGTTTTTTCTACGGAGAATGGGGGATCAGCAGCTACCAGGCACATCTGGCGCTGCTTAGCTGAGGGAAACAAAGGAGCGAAAATCCCGCCTGTCTAATGATTTCATCTGACGTCTGGGAATTGTCTGCCAGTCCCCATATACAAATGGCAGATCCAGTATACAGTATATACATTAACAGGACATATCATCATAAAGCTGTACAGTTAAATGCTCAGAAACGTTCTAATATTCTTCATATAGTATTTCAATTCCTTAGCATTATCAGGACCTCTGCCTGCTGTAAGTGAATGGAAACATACCCACACAGTAGAATATCCCCTTCATGCCCCCACTTAGTAGTCATGCCCCCTTTGTGCCCCCACACAGTACAATTCCTCCTTAGTGCTCTAACACAGTAGTTTTTCCCTTTTAATGCCCCTCTTACAGTAGAGTGTCCCTTTAGTGCCCCCAACATAGTAGTCTTGCCCCCTTTATTCCCTTCACAGTAGTTTCACCCTCTTAACGCTCCCTTACAGTAGCAGTGGCCCATTAGTGCACCACTTACGGTAGTGCTGCCTTCTTACAGTAGTTATACCCCTGTAACGTTAACAAAAATATATATAAGAAAAGTAATACTCACTTATCCCGTTCCCCCAATGAATGGACCACATCCCACTCTCCCCAGCAGGTGCGATGTAGTGATGTCATGGCGCCTACTAGGCTGAGTAGGAGAGTGCACAGGCTGAGGGATGATCCCCATGCTATGCCTCTCCTACTGAGCCCTGCAGGCACGATGATGTCACTGCCACTGCAGGCCCTGTAGCAGCCGCTAGTGCTACTACATCAGTACTTCCGCCACTATGAGAGCTGTTTGTTTGTTTGTACAGTTTACGAAGGCAGATTTCTACATTATACTTATTTTCTCATATAATGAGTCAAATTTGCTGTTCAGGAGGCTCCAAAAGCTGTCTGACAACCCCTGTAAGATAAACCTTATCGCTTGTCCCCTAGCATTCCTGAGGACAGATATCACCATGAAAAGGCTGAATAGGAGTTTAGGATTTTACGATCAGTCAGGGGATTGATTATTTTTGCAAATGCAAAATATAAGACTGTAAGGGCTTGTTCACATGACCGTATGGCTTTTTCAGTGTTTTGCGGGCCGTTTTTTAATGGATCTGTTTTTTGTTTCAGTAGTGTTTCCGGTTCCATTCCGTTTTTCCGTTGTGTTTTTCCGTATGGCATATACAGTAATTACATTGAAAAAATTGGGCTGGGCATAAAATTTTCAATAGATGCTTCCGCAAAAACAGAACAGATACGGAAGACATACGGAATACATTCCGTATCTGTTCTTTTTTTTTGCAGACCCATTGACTTGAATGGAGCCACGGAACGTGGTTTGCGGGCAATAAGGCCTCTTTCACACTACCGTATGGATTTTTCACTATTTTGCGGTCCGTTTTTCACAGATCCATTGTTCTGTTTCTTGTTTCCGTTGTGTTTCTGTTTACGTTCCATTTTTCCGTATGGCATATACAGTATACAATAATTACATAGAAAAAATTGGGCTGGGCATAAAATTTTCAATGGATGATTCAGCAAAAACGGAACGGATTAGGAAGACATACAGAGTACATTCCGTATGTTTTCCGTATTTTTTACGGACCCATTGACTTGAATGGAGCCACAAAATGTTATTTGCGGGCAATAATAGGACATGTTCTATCTTTCAACGGAACGGAAAAACGGAAATACGAAAATGGAATGCATACAGAGTACAATCCATTTTTTTTGCGGAACCATTGAAATGAATGGTTCCGTATACGGACCGTATATGGAACTCAAAAAATGTTTGTGTGAACATTGTGAGCCCTCAATTAGATTTTTTAAATGTATTAAAACACTAGAAGACACAGTGTACACAGCAGACACATGGTTAAACATTCCACCCTGTCCCCCCTTGACCTCCGTTCCTCTCCAGAGGTCTTCCTTCTATGATCAGGTTTTGCCCTAAAAACAGCCCTGTTTCCGCTTACGTGTGGAGCTGAATGTACACAATTCCATATTTTTTTAATGGAAACTAATATAGAGAGAGGACAGGAAGCCGCCAAGTCATGATGCAGAGATACAAATGACATCCTCAGGACAGCAACTCATTACAAGAGGGGGCCGAAGTACCATTTTTGGGGCATAGTATATAGCAAAGCACCTAAAAATACTGCAATATTGTGCAACCTTTACCCATGTGGAAAAATTGAGCTAGCATCCAGGTTATGTTAAAGGGGTGTTTCGATATTCTGGTTATGTAATGATCCCCTATGTATCCTATGGACTACTGAGCTGTAATACCACACACAACCTGTAGACCAGTGTGGTGCTGTTTTTGAAAGAAAGCAGCCATGTTTTTCTAATCCTGGATAGCCCCTTTCCTTACAGTGGTTGTGCCAAGACTAAAACATATCCCCTATCCACATGTGTCTGATCAGTGGGGGTCTGATCACTGGGACCCCCCCATTGTTCACAAGACTGTGTCTCCCAACTGAGCCTACACTCTGCAGCTCCATTCATTCATTATGGGACTGCCAGAGGTAGCTGAGCACAAAACTTTGCTACCTCCGGCAGTCCCATATAGATGAATGAAGTGGCGGCAGCACATGCAGGTTAATGTGGGCACAACCCCTTTAATTTTCGTTTGACTAAAGCCTCATGCACACGTCCGTGGAACACGGACCTTGAGATACCGGCCTGGATTCCTGCTGAGTGCAGGAGCGCACGGCGTCATTGGTTGCTATGACACTGTGCGCTTCGTGCCGCCGCCGCTGTACAGTAATACACTCGTATAGATAAAACGAGTGTATTACTGTACAGCAGCGGGCGCACGGCGTCATAGCAACCAATGACGCCGTGCGCTCCTGCACTCAGCAGGAATCCAGGCCGGTATCTCGCGGTCCGTGTTCCACGGACGTGTGCATGAGGCTTAAATGTTACAAATGTTTCCGGTCTACTTGACTTATAAATTATATCTCACAGACAAGATCACTTTTGGGGCAAAATGGGGAAGAATTATCAATAGTTTTGTAGGATACATATTGGTAGGGATTTATCAAAACTGGTGTAATGGAAAGAAAAACTTAGTTGCTCATTGCAACCAGATTCCACCTTTCATTTTATAGAGGAGCTCTGAAAAGTAAAAGGTGGAATCTGATTGGTTGCTGTGGGCAATTAAGCCAGTTTTCATTTACACCCGTTTTCATAAATGTCCACCATTTGTATTTATTGCATTTATTTTCCTGTACAAATACACCAGGCACAGCTTTAACCCATAGTAACCAATCAGATTCCACCTTTCATCTTTCAGAGCTCCTATGGAAAATGAAAGGTGGAATCTGATTGGTTGCTATGGGCAACTAAGCCAGTTTTCCTTTATGCAAGTTTTGCTATATCTTCCCCATTTATATACTTGGAAATTACCAAAATCTCCTTCTCCCTTAAGTTACACTCACAGCAGCCTAGGAATCTGAGATATGAGGAGCTCCAGTGCTCCACGTTGGGGTCTTCACGCTCCACAGCTGAAGGGAACATAATGGTTACAGATCCCTATCATCTTATTTCTTACTCCTTGACCCAGAAGACATTTTAAAGATAGGTTTTCCAGGTTCTGGTGGTGAAACAGTTAATCAGTGCTAGTATTATTCGGGAGGGGGTTTTCTCACTGACTCTGCTCCCACAGCTGGGCACACTTGCTTTTGGGCATTTGTGCCCAGCAGCTTCTTTCATCTATCACATTGATATTCAGTACAAGGTCCCAGAAAGCCAGCAAACTTCTCTTGCCAGACCTCAGTCCCCTGCTGGACCCCCCCCCCCCCTCCCCCCCATTCCTCTGATCAGCAGGAAACCATATCAGTCCCGTGTAAAATATCTCCAAAATAGTCTCTCAGCACTTTGCAGACAAACAATGGCGCTCTCATCCCCGAGCTGTCTCCTGCTGGGAGAGAATACCCACATCTCCTCGGGTATTCAGTCCCACCCCTTCACCCGCTCCAGCCGACCCTTAACCCTGCCGACAGCACACACAGTGTGACTAGGGTGAACATGCACGTAATTGCGGTCTTATCATGTTTCCACCAGCGTTTTATTCATCAAAATATAAATTTAGTTATAAACAGCAGCAAACATATTTTCTTACAATAAGGCTACGTTCACACAACTGTATTTTGGGTCCACATTTTTTTGCGCACATTACGTGACGCGTTCCTCCTCAGATTCCTAGGCCGCTGTGAGTGTAATTTGAGGGAGCATGAGATTTTGGGGGTTTCTATGTGCTGTCCGCATCTATGCAGCCGATCCGCAAATTAGAAAATGCGTCCTATTCTTGGCATCAGAGCCTGGGCCCAAGGGAGGATCTTCTGGTGTGCCAGTCAGACAATGCACCTAACCCCGATTCTGTGGGTAGGAGAGTGTTGTCTTAATGGGACAACCAGTTTAAGGTGGTGGGTCAACCAGTGGGGGGAGGTCACATGATCAACAGAAGGCCCGACTTACTGCGCATATCCACGTACTTTACTAGTTTAAGGGGACGGGCAATCAGTGAAGGAGGTCACATGATTGGCAGAATGGCTGCGTCATTGTGAGTGCAGGTCACAAAGGGGAATGGAAGCCCAAACTTAAAGGGGTGTCTCACTTCAGCAAGTGGCATTTATCATGTAGAGAAATGCCAACCCTTAGATCCAACATACTTGCCAACCACAAACCAAATACTTCCCTTTGAGCTTCAGTGTGCCCGCTTCAGCTTTGGTCGTCTGGCCTGTCATAGGCTTATAACGTACTCTCACATCTTCCATTCTAGCTATCTGCCCTTTACAGTTATACTTTTGCTCTTTCATCCAGTCCTTCGTGGTGCCAGGCAGCAGATGGTAATGTTTTGGAAGCAGGGTGCCCTGCTGTTATTTGTGTCCGGATACCTCATGACCTTCTTTGTGCAATAATCACCCTTCGGAGACATGCTGTTACGTAACGGCCGCTTGGGGGTTAATGGGCAGACTGCGTGTCGTCATGGAACAAGACCGCTTCATTTCTCTTGGGAAATGGAGTGCAGAATTTGGCTGTAGTGCAGCATTTCCCTGATTTTGAGTGCAGCAGGAACAGTTTGTTTGTAAGCTGCAGTTCAGGGGCATTGGCCTGAAAAGCATATGTGCACAGTGTAAGCAGGACTAGCGCAGGAGCTGATACCAGAGCCAGGGCCCTACATAGAATAGACTGGGCCCCATATGCGTCACCTCCATCACTGTACATATATATGCAACCAGCGTCCCAGGAGCGGAAAATATGGGAACGCTGGTGGGTTTAGGGCCTAGTGGTCCCATCTCATGCCAAAGTGAATCTATTTAAATCTAGCTTTCTGTGCAATATATCTTCATAGCAGCCTGAGCTACATAGTCCTGATTCAGAGCTCCGGTCTTAAAGGACATCTGTCAGCAGATTTCTACCTATGACACTGGCTGACCTGTGGCACATGCGCTTGGCAGCTGAAGGCATCTGTGTTGGTCCCATGTTCATATGTGCCCGCATTGCTGAGGAAAATGATGTTTTAAAGGGTTTCTGTCATCATAAAAATCGTTATGTAGCTGACTGACATTAGCGATGTGCTAATGTCAGCAGAACATAACTGTATGACTTATATCTCCCTGCCTGCCGCCGTTCGCGCTAAATAATGACTTTTATAATATGCAAATGAGCCTCTAGGTGCTAGTGGGGCGTTGCTGCAGCACCTAGAGGGTCCGTCCTCTCACTGTTTGGCACGCCCTTGTAAAGGTGATTGACATCCTCGGTCTCCTCCGTGCCCCGCAAATCCTGCGCCTGCGCCGTTCATTGTAGTATTAGTAGACCAAGGATGTCAATCACCTTTACAAGGGCGTGCCAAACGGTGACAGGCAGGGAGATATAAGTCATACAGTTATGTTCTGCTAACATTAGCACATTGCTAATGTCAGTCAGCTACATAACGATTTTTCTGATGACAGAAACCCTTAAAGGGGTTTTCTCCTCTCAGACAATGGGGGCATATCGCTATAGGTCCTGGTCCCACCGCTGGGACCCGCACCTATATCGAGAACGGAGCCCCAAAAGTGAAGGAGAGCGCACTGCACATGCGCAGCCGCCCTCCATTAATTTCTATGGAGCCGCAGAAAATAGCCGAGCGCTGGCTCGGCTATTGCAGTCTGCCCCATAGAAATGAATGGGTGCAGGGGCCGCGCATGCGCGGCACGCTCCCATTAACTTCTATGGGAGAGGCGGGGATAAGCGCTTTGTAGTGGACGGATCCCGGCAAATCTGGGGTCCTCCAGCCACAGCGCTCCCCGCTCCGTTCTTGATATAGTTGCAGGTCCCAGCGGTAGGAACCGCACCTATCAGACAATGGAGGCATATCCTAGCGATATGCCCCCATTGTCTAAGATGGGAATACCCCTTTAAATATATGTAAACGAGCCTCTAGGAGCAACAGGGGCGTTGCCATTACTCTTAGAGGCTCTGCTCTCTCTGCACTTTGAATAAAAGGACCAGAGGTGATGTACGGTACTGTTCTTGGTATACCGCAAAGAGACCGCACTGCTCTTTCAAGCATTGTGACCCCTCAAAACGGCTGATTTGTGGGGGTGCCAGAAGTCGAACACCCACCAATCAGATAATGATGCTATCCTTATCCTCTGTTATTCATCCTAGGAAGTTATGTATAAATTGGCAACTGGGTGTTACCAGTTGAGGGACAGGGATATGCCTACACATTTTATATTGTCCAATCAGTGCTGATGATATGAGACTGTATAAGGACACACATCTTTGACAAGGAAAATGGTAACAGCTAGAGGAATGGCACAACTCAGAGTTCTAAGAAAAGATGCTCCAGAATCGCAGTTTTTTGGGGAATACGAAAATAAATTACAGAAATATACACACACACCATATTTTATTGTGTAGGTCCCTTCAGGCTGTCAGCTCTGACTTGAGGAGGCATGGAAATCACACGACCTCTCATATCCGCTACCCAGAAGTGTAGTGGCACATGTACTGTTGCTGCTGCTCCAGCAATGAAAGAAGAGCCTCTGCGCTTGCGCTGCTACTCAGAGCAGTAGCGCAGGCACAAGGTTGTCAGGGCCACCCGAGATGTCAGCGGCAGGGGCAGCGCCGGTAGCATCAAGGGCATCAGTTGCAAAACTCTGCTTGATGAGATGAAACGATTCTTACGACTCGATTGAGGAGATATCTAAACATTTGCAGATCAGATCAGCGCAAATATTGAACCTACAAATGACATGGTTGAAATTGACTTTCAGGCCCTGAGATGTGGTTTTTGTGGAGGTGTCTCATAGAGTCATCATGCACTTTGAATGTCTGTTTGCCTAGCAGCTGTGTAATGCTAAAGTCATCCTTGATTATTTCCAAGCAGTCGAGCCTTAAAATTCTGTTTTTGTCTTCTGTCCCATCGCACTAATGTGTGGGCGGCCGCTCAGTTGCAGATTCCTTAATCTTTTTATACCCTGCACCTATTTTTCTGCCCTCTGTGCTGTGTTTGCATAATAATCCAGAAGATCAGATGAAGCTTAGGGGTCTGGTTATGTAACCAGGAGGCATTGAAGTGGAACAATTGGGGTTTTTCGTGGCACTGTATAAAGTCATGTAGCCTTCAGCCAGGGCTGACTACAGCTTTACCCTGTAACACTTAATTAGGCGCAACGGTGCACTAGAGCAGGAAGATCCATTTGGCAGAGTACTCAGCTGGAAGCTTAGGTTACGCAGGAATCTTGCCTGGAACGCTGTGCACTTTAGTGTGTAGTTATAGGGTTAATATGTTTCAGTCTCAGGGTGAGGTCATTGTGTGCAATGACCAGCGATGGAGCGGACTGAAACTCGGGTTGTGTCATGGTCTCATGCAAGAATAGTAGAGCATGGTTGCTTGAAAATATTCAAGTGACACTCTTACACAAAACCCCACCGCAGTCAGATGAAGAACGCCCCCAAAATGTATACAGATCTGAATAAGTCCCATATCTTTGCTGTCCCTCTCATGGGACAGTCTCACAAATAATGGAACTGTTAGGGAGTATGTAAAGGAGATCTAACCTTTTTAGAAATAAAGCTGTAATGTAAATCTTATTTCTATGATACACGATATGATATATTTTCTACTCCATTAAAATGCAGGCCAGTGGTATACATAGCACAAAGGCAGACCACGTAACGGCCATTGGCCCTTAGAGAGAGGGAGTCCAGCCTATGCATTGTTGGCAAACAAGTGGGTGAGGAAATGGACCAACCTGCTGATGTCTGAAGGGGCCCTGAGGCCATTCTGCCATATAGAAAAGACATCAGTATAAATGGTCCATGATACGTGGGGGGGGGGGGGGCCTCAGTTATGAATTTTGCATTGGGACAGCTTCGAGTTACCGTTCTACACTGCATTGAATTCTGGGAAATGTAGAGCAAGGACATAGGGAAGTGAAAGTAAAGACTATGCAGCTTGGGTGACTATGACTAAATAATTGCTCATTAAAAACAACTGCTGTAAGATGTACACTACTCACAAAAAGTTAGGGATATTTGGCTTATCTATTTCAGGATGAACCTAAAATGCACTCTACAAGTGAACTTAATGTGACCTTCTCTAAACATTTGAATGCACTGTCCAACTGAACGCATGTCCAACTGTGCTTAACTGCAAAATTCACAACAGGTGTTTGATCCATAAATCGCCCAATAAATATCCTGGTTCAAATAGAATTGGTATTTAAACAGTCCTCCTCATCATGCTGTTCACATTTTGACATCATGAGACCAAGACGACACCTAACAATTGATCCCCAGCAGTAATGGCCAGTTCGCAGTGTTCGCCCGCGAACACATGCGGGCTGCCATCTTAACCCACAAGTCCGGTGATGCACAGGTAAGCCCTTACTTTTGCCTGCGCCGCGAGCCGGTCTGAAATCAAATGCGGTCACCGGGAGCAGGCAGTTTCGAGAATAGCGGCGGCTGTTCTCGGAACTGCCTGCTCCCGGTGACCGCATTTGTTTCAGACCGGCTCGCGGCGCAGGCACAGGTAAGGGCTTACCTGTGCATCGCCGGACTTGTGAGTTAAGATGGGTGAACTGGCCATCACTGAACAACAGTACCTCGCCATTGCGAGGCTTCAAGCAGGATGTTCTCAGACAGAAGTGGCCACTGAGCTTAGAGTGTCACAGAGTGTCATCAGCAGGTTACAAGAGAGATACAGAGAGACTGGAAGAGTCACAGAAAGGCATACAAGTGGACGTCCTTTGGCCACATCCCAAATTGAAGACCGCTTTATTGTAAACAATGCCCTGTGGAACCGGATGATGAATGCAACACAACTCCAGGCACATTTAAGGGAGGTGAGAGGCACCCAAGTGTCAGACCATTCAAAACCATTTACATCAGCGTGCTAGACGACCTGCAATGGTACCTGACCACACCACCAGTCACAGGCGTCATTTATTGTCTTGCATGGGCCAGGAAGCATCTACGCTGGACGAGGGACCAGTGGGCCTCAGTGCTGTTCACTGATGAAAGTCGATTCATGCTGAGCAGAAATTATGTGTCACGGTGGGGAGTGGGGAAAACCCCCCACCGTACAATGTAAAGGGATAAGAGATAGCTGCTAGGCCAAGAAGCCAGGAAAAGGGAAGCAGGTCATCTCCAATAGCATCCCTAATCCTCTCCCTGACTCCTCACCATATAAGCGGACCCCGATGGGTGGACAGCTCATACCATGGAAACCTGGGACCCTGAGTCGCACTGATAATCCATCAGATAGGAGCAGGGGGGAGATGTCCTGTTCATCCAAGACACGGAAGAACAAGAGTCTCTAAAGACCTAATAGCAGGGAAAAGGAGAGACCATACACAGCAAGAGGATCGGCAGGTAAGAACACAAGACAACACACTTACCTGCCGAAGTCTCCACGACTGGAACCCGTGCATACGTACAGGAGCCCTAACACCAAACAGGACGCCGTACCAGTAACTCACACAGGTATCCAGCACACCAGACTCCGCCAGGAACCCCATGCCGCAAGGTGCATGGCAGCCCCAGGCAGCGCTGCATACAGGCTAGTGGTTCACCTCTCCGGGAAACCAACCCCCTTCCGGAGGACACAACACACAGGGAAAACGTCTTACATACATGCAGGGACAAACACCAACAACAGCCCAGACATGTAACAACAATCAAGACGTACAACACACCCTGAACATAAACCTACACCTAACATACAAAAAGGGAGGTAGGGTATAAGGAGCATACAAAAGGAAGACAATTTATCTCCAACAAGGTGGCCCTCAAGAACTAGGCAAGTTTCCCCAGGAAAGGAGCAGAGCTCCATCACCAAACAAGGCTGGAGTACCACTGCCCCCAGCCAGGATGCCACAGATAGTCAAGCTAGTGGCCACACCTAGGATACACCTAAATCCCCACTAGCTAGAGGAATAACCCCTCGCTCACCAAACAGCAGGGAGACACACCTTAAAGGGGAAATGCACGTCCAAACCGACAACAACACGTTGCCACCGGCAACCAGTCTGCACCGCAACCGCGTGACGGTCAAACAACAATATGACCATGACATTATGGCCGCCAATGATGTTGGAGACGTCAAGGAGAGCACTATGTATCAGCCACTGACGAGCTTTTGGTGGTCGTGGTGTTACAGTGTGGGCAGGTGTGTCTAGTCAATACAGAACTGCCCTACACTGTGTGAATGGTACAGTGACAAGCCCATACTACTTGAATAACATCAGTAATCCAGTCATTGTGCCTCTGCATGAACAACACAGGCCTAATTCCATCTTCATGGACGACAATGCGCCAGCTCATAGAGGTCGCATCATTAGGGAACGGCTGCTGGAGCCTGGGGGACCTCAAATGTAGTGGCCTGAACTTTCTCCAGACCTGAATCCAATTGAAAACGTATGGGATCCACTGAGTCGTCGTGTAGAGGCTTATAACTCTTTACCCCAGAACCTCAATGACCTGAGGGCTGCCCTTCAAGAAAAGTGTGATGCCATGCCTCAGCAGACAATAAGTCAACTCGTGAACAGCATGAGACATCGTTGTCAAGCTGTAATTGATTCTCAAGACCACATGACAAGTTATTCATACACTGACATTTTTTGTGGGGTATACCCACCACTGGTGTTGGCTTTTGTTTCAATAAATTGTTTGAAATAAGGAAATCTCCATTGCATGCTCCTACTTAAATGCCCTACTTTCATGATGTAATATCACTGTAGCGTAAACTTTTTGCGTTTTCCATAAATTTCATCCAAAATCCAAATATCCCTAACTTTTTGTGAGTAGAGTAGTGCATACTTCTGGGACAGCCTAACATAAGAGGAAAGCACAGCTCACAAGGGTATAACATGGTACTTTCCGCTCAGCTGCATTTTGAGCTAGCTAAATTTGTTTGCCTTCCTCTTTTGTGCAAATCCAGGTACTCAAGACTATGTATAAGGCCTCTTTCCATTTCCGTTCCATTTTTTGCTTTCCGTATATGGACCGTATACGAAACCATTCATTTCAATGGATCGCAAAAAAACGTAAGGTACTCCGTATGCCTTCCGTTTCCGAATTTCCGATTTTCAGTTCCGTTCAAAGATAGAACATGTCCTATTATTGTCCGCCTAACGGACAAGGATAGTACTGTTCAAAAAACTGAATGCACACGGACGTAATCCATATTTTTTGTGGATCCGTTTTTTGCGGACAGTAAAATACAGAAAAAGCCATACAGTCGTGTGCAAGGGGCCTAAGAGATATATACACTAAAGAGGGGGCAGGTAGGAGATAGCAGAAAGTGTCTGAATATAGTTGTATGCAGGCTACTTTCACGCATGCCTTGGTAATTCCAGTATTGAGATCCGGGAGGGGATCTCAATGCCGGAATTAAACAGATCCATTTTGATTTTGCACATCAGGATGCATCCGTTCCATTAGGATGCGGTTGTGTGAAATCAAAACGGAAAAAAATGCATCCGTCACTATATACATTGAAGGTCAATGGGTGACTAATCCGTTTTTTTAGGAGCAGATCCGTCACCATTGACTTACATTGTTTTCAGTGCCGGGTGCTTTTTTTTTTTTTCGTTTTTATGACCGGTCACAAACCCGCAGTCTGCAACGATTTTGTGTCCGGTCACAAAACGGAATGCTAACGGAACGGTAGACATCATGATGCAACCTGAACAGATCTCTTTCCATTCAGAATGCATGAGGACCAAATGGAACCTTTTTTTTTTTTATACGATACTGAGATCCTCTGCCGGAGGCCAATTTCACACAAGCATTTTCAGTGCGAGAAATACTCTCCATGTGTCCTATGACATGGACTCATAACATTATAATGCTGTGTCTTCCTGATCTTCCTGCCTGATCTCTATGATTTGTACTGGCTGTATTATGTGAGTACAGTTGAGGTCGGGCAGAGACACACAGCATTATAAACCATTATAATGCCGTGGGTCCATGTCACAGGAGCAGCATTCAGGACGGGAAATACCTGTCAGGATATGATGGCAGTGCAGCAGGCACACACAGGGATAGTGTAGCCGTAAAACTCCCCAGACCCACTATCCCTGCCTATTTGCATGGTCATCCTAAGCGGTGACCCCACAACTGGTCTATGGTCCCTATAATAGTAATAGTAGTCGTACAGTACCAGGGTCACAAGCCAGCCAGTCACTGAAGTGCCAAGAACGACAGAAGCAAACGAGAGAGCCAGACATGCCAAAAGTAAAAAACCAGGAGAGCAATACAAGACCAAATTGCCAGTAGTCACAATACCAGATCCAGAAGTCACAGCCAAAGTAAACGCAATACCACAAAGGAACAGCAGGGGGAGCCAGAGGAACAGAAATTCACCGGCACCTGCACCTACACCTACAGGACTTACGCTGCATTCACACCTGAGCGTACGGGATGGAGCGCTCTCTATGCGCGATTGTATGCGCGTTTACAATCGCGGCTCCGGAACAAGCGAACGCCCATTGTCGCGTGTTCCCGGAAGTCTATGTACGGGAACGCGCGACAAGACGCCCCAAAGAAGCTCCTGTACTTCTTGGGGCGTCGGGCGTTTTACAGTGCGATCGTACGCGCTGTTAAACGCTCAGGTGAGAACCATGCCGATAGGGAAGCATTGGTTTTTGCTTGTTGAGCGTTTTACAGCGTGTAGGAACGCGCTGTAAAACGCTCAGGTGTGAACCAAGCCTTAGGGCTGTTTCACACGAGTGGATGCCGTGTGTGTCATCCACAGCGTGAATGACAGCCAAGCCCCGCAGGACAGCAGAAACACGGAGCATTAACATGATTGATAATGCTCCAAGCTCCATGCCTCTCTGTGATCTTTTTGCTACAAAATCAGTGTGACAACTTTATCTCACCGTGATTTTGTAAAAAGATCACAGAGAGGCACGGAGCATTATCAATCATGTTAATGCTCAGTGTCTCTGCTGTCCAGTGTGGGGCTTGGCTGTCATTCACTCTGCGGATGACACGCACGGCATCCGCTCGTGTGAAACAGCCCTTAGGGTGCATTCAGACGACCATATTTCTGGGTCCACGTCCGTTCCGCAATTTTGCGGAACGGGTGCAGACCCATTTATTTCAATGGGGCCGCAAAAGATGCGGACAGCACACCGTGTGCTGTCCACCTCCGTAGTTCCATTCCACGGCCACACAAAAAATATAGAGCATGTCCTATTCAAGAATAGGCATTTCTATACTGGGCTGGCCCTGTGTGCTCCACAATATGCGGAACGCACACTGCCTGTATCTGTGTTTTGCTGATACGCAATTTGTGGATCGCAAAACACTTATGGTCATCTAAATGTAGCCTTATAAAGAGCTGGGAATTGTCTCCAACTGGCTTCCCTACACATCCTAATGCTCTAATACCCTAATGCTCTGATGCGCTCCTTCATTGGCCCCAGGCTGAGATGACTGCATCACAATGTCGTTTCCCCTGGAAACCGGACACTGCTGCCGCATTGAGACAGTGGCGGCCAGGGAAACCGTGACAATACCTCTGACACAGAGAGTATTTCTCACAATACTTGAATATACACTTGTGTGAAGTTGGCCCTAGAGGGAGAGAGCTGTAGCAGAAGAACACGCCCCCTGAGCTGTGATAGGGAGAGAGCTGCAGCAGAAAGAACACACCCTCTGAGAAAGGACATGCCCCTGAGCTGTCACTTGGACTAAATCTAGCAGAGCAATTGGAGAAATGGGAGGTATACAGGGCTGGTTCTAGTTTAGAAAGACATTGTCATGTACTATATGATGTCCGATTTTCCTTTTTTTGCATCAGTCATGGGATAACCCAGTTATTTTATTATACTTACAGCACCAAAACCAAAAAGATAACATTTGGTTATTGTTTTATTACAGGGGAGCGGGTGTAACGTCAAATGCTGACACAATGACTGTGAGACGGGCTGCTGAGGTGACCAGGAATAAGAATCACGCTGTGCATCTTTTCAGCCACAGGTAAGGTCTATAAATTGTTACCTAAATGTCAATCAAAGCCGTACAAAGGGGGTGTGCTTATACATGAAGGTGGCTTGTACAGAAGTAATACTTCTCACAGCTGAGGGTTTGTTATAGTTGTATCCAGTCTAGACTATTCTCTGAGAGGTCTGTCCCCAGGCACCCGCCTCGCTCCAGATCCCTGCACGGCCACCGCTGCATCTCCCTGTCGCATAGATCAAACCATCTGGCGATGGGGGGGAGAGCAGCCAATAGCAGGCCGCGACGGAGGGAGCCTCCCTAGCTGCCATGGCCTGCTATCGGTTGCTCCCCCCCCCCTCGACAATGTTTTGATCCGTGTGGTGGGGAGATGCAGCAGTGGCCGTGCATGGATCTGGAGCAACGTGGGTGCCGGGGAGCCGGTAAGTATAATATATACGAGGGACCCGGACTTTGGATAACCCCTTTAACTCCGGATAAAAGATTGTTCCCGTTCACTAACAGCATGTAGAGATCTTGAAAAAGGTGAGGAACTGAAACTCGAAGTATATCAAAAAAAAGTTGCTGAACTTTTTATTATATAGTGATTAAGTTGAAAACAAATAGGAATATAGCAGTCTGATTACATTTAGCACTGACATGTGGACTGGCTATGTTTTGAACAGGGTCAGTCTTGTCTTTGGTATTTTGAGGTAGGGTGGGGTTACTATTAAGTGCCAGGATTGGGAAATTGCCAGGCTGGCAATATATTTTGGGCAGGAACCCTGCTCAGATACAATACAGATAATATTGGTCTTGGGATAAATGCTATGCCAGGAATTAAAGGGGTTGCCCCACTTATTAAGAAAAATTCTTACGTGCCAGCAATTGTCATAAAATAATAAAATACGGTACGCGTGCCCATCTCATTCCCTGACACTTCCTTTGCTACTGCTGTTATCCACCGGTCAGTAGCTTTAATGCTATGCAGCCAATGACTGGCCGCAGCGGTCAGTATACTACGGGCATGTGAACTCTGTAGCAAAGCAAAATAGACAAAATCTGGCCTGGAGGATTGAACTGGCAGCGCTCAAGTGGTGGGAGATTAATAGGGTCAGTATACCTTATTTTATGACTATTGCTGAATTGGGAAAAATGTACTAATACGCAAATGATCTCTTTAACAATAATGGTCCTTTTACACTTGCCAGTTTACAGGCAATTATTGGGAATGAATGGTTGAGCAGAGGGGAGCAATTCCAGTCAGCTATTGTATACTGGGCATGTATTATATGCAATAAGCTCCTGAACTCCCTCTAGTGGTGACCAGAAGCAGCTAGAACTTTATCATTTAAAGGGAAATTCCCATCTGGGGGCATTATAGGGTTTGGATAACCCCTTTAAATGTGCAATAATTATAGCTCCCACCTCTGGGACCTGTGCATATCTTTTATGAAAATCCCATTCAAATGAATGGAGAGATTTTTGCATATGTGGCTCTCCATTCACAGCAGCTGCAAGACAGACCTTGTTCTGGCGAAACTATAGGACTTTTACGGCATATACTGTAGATAGGCCATAGATGTCCAGATGGGAATAACCAGTTCACCCTATGCTTATGTGATGGAACAGGCGTACACTGAAAAAGAGAACGTGTAGGATATTTCCCAGGGAATTGCTGCATCTTCTTCCTCGGAAAAGCTGGATGCAGAAGTGACGCAAAAACATGAAACCACTGGTAGCGTCTCATGAGGTATTATGTCTGCATTTCAGAGTCAGTCTGAACCCTTACTACAAACCGTTTATCTGGCAGATACTTCATGAGATCCAGCATGCCCCCCTAATATATGACTATATTCCCTAGTTACAGTATGAATGGCATCGCTCAGCCTGTCCCAGCAGAGTATGGATTACAAGCCATTTGTTGCTCTGGTCTTCTTCCTCCCATCCGTCACCGCGGTTGTGGCTTGCGGTTTCTCGGCCTCACCAAGTACGGGTTTTCACTTTTTCTTTCCACTGTGCTTTTAGAGTTTGGAGCCAGGAGATGTGAGAGTTTAGAATGGTTTCTCTGTTTGCTGACTCATACACATATTAAGAATTCAATCTGCTGCCGAAGCGTTTTGTGTTTTCTTTCTTTTCTCAGCATCCTCTACTTGTCGGAACCGCAGGAAATGATAAAATGGATGTTTATAGAGTTCATTAACCCTTTATATTAAAAGTCTATTAATAAATTCACGGCAGAGCATTAAGGGTTTTTTTCTGGACCCCAGCGGATTCAGCAAAGCCATCTTAATTACACAGAACACCCCTGTAGGAGAAAGTTTGTAATATATTTTACCATTCCAAAGTTGCACCAATCAGCTGCTTAGGCATCCAGGCATGGGATGCTCCTCTTTTGAAAATCCAGCTTTTGCCTAGGTTACGTCCTTTTCCAGGTTTCCGACTTTTACTCTGAACACGACTTCACTTCTGTTGTGAATGGGGCCAAAACTACTCATCTCTCTGGCGCTTGCGCAGATGAGGCGGGTTCAGGAGCTGGCAGAAGCGAGTCACATGAAAACCATCACGTGACCGGGTTCCCAGGTGGCCGATTCACACAACAGTTAGTATATTACAAACTTTCTCCTACAGTTGTGTCCTGTGTAACTAAGGTGGCTTTGCAGGATCTGCTGGATCCCGAAAAAACCCTTAAATGCAAAAAAAAAAAGTATAAACGCAAAAACTGTGTGTATGGGCATAGCAGTTAATAGGCTACCAGGGCATGAGCTCCTGGTATTGAATGCTGGGTGGGGTACCAATTTACCACTTTAGCTTGGAGGTGTGGAAACATCCACATGGGACGTAATTTGCTGCAGATTTTGCAGAGGATCCTCGACAAATCCTTGCCAAAATCCGCTTATATGTGGATTTTGCTGTAGAGTTGACGCAACTTCCACCGCGTCTGCATTGTAGAGGGTGAAAATGGCAGCATTGGATTTAAAATCTGCACCATATGTCTGTATTCATGTGGATTCTACTCATCCATATTGCTGCTACTGTAGAACGCAACAGATTTTCCACCCATAATTCTGCAGTTAAAAATCCACAGTGTATACACGACGTGTGGATGTACTTTAAAGGGTAATTGAAGTAAAATAAATGTTTACCATTGTAGCTATTCTTATAGGAATATTGGCCTACATAGGACAAAAGGAACTAGTGTCCCAGTACAATGCCAGATACAACTCATGGAAAGGTGTTCCAATGTTTCTGGAAGCCACTACTTTGCTCCACACTGATGAGGGGCAATCACCCCGAAACAGCTGTCTGCAGATGAGATGCTGGCTTAATTATTACCCAAGTCATGCCTATTTAAAAGGTCAAGCATTGACTTATAGGATAGCTACAATACTTTAGGTAGCATTCAGAGGCATAGCTAATTTGCATACCTTCTTCCTGGCCATTCTTTTTTATGCTATACAATCCCTATCCATGGTTAAATACACTAAGCACAGGAATGCTCATTAAATGCAAAACTAGAAATATTTGCTCCAGTACTTAGTACACACTGGCAAACACATCTCCATACATCAGAAGGTTTCCTTTCTTCCATGACTAGACGGCTGAGATAGAGCAGTGTTCTTGTCATAAATTACACCACAAAGAATTTCAAATGTCAGAAAACAGAGAGTTGATTGCTATAAATCCATGACTAAGACTATGAGACTGTAAAATACGACTGAATCTCTTGGGGGGGTTGACCTATATCCTACAAATCCTTTGGCAAAGACGGTTCATCTCATAATCTAGAAAGTTCAGCAGTCACTTATATAGGTGGACCGTATGTAATATACAGGTTTATCGATTGAAAAAAAAAACAGGATAATTTATCACAATACAACCAATATAAAAGTGATTAATGCATACTCAAGTTTGTACTGGAGACTTATATTCACTATACTACACGCACCTAAAGAATTATTAGGAATACCATACTAATGCTGTGTTGGACCCCCTTTTGCCTTCAGAACTGCCTTAATTCTACGTGGCATTGATTCAACAAGGTGCTGATAGCATTCTTTAGAAATGTTGGCCCATATTGATAGGATAGCATCTTGCAGTTGATGGAGATTTGAGGGATGCACATCCAGGGCACGAAGCTCCCGTTCCACCACATCCCAAAGATGCTCTATTGGGTTGAGATCTGGTGACTGTGGGGGCCATTTTAGTACAGTGAACTCATTGTCATGTTCAAGAAACCAATTTGAAATGATTCGAGCTTTGTAACATGGTGCATTATCCTGCTGGAAGTAGCCAGAGGATGGATACATGTTCTCATTCTGTTTACGCCAAATTCGGACTCTACCATTTGAATGTCTCAACAGAAATCGAGACTCATCAGACCAGGCAACATTTTTCCAGTCTTCAACAGTCCAATTTTGGTGAGCTCATGCAAATTGTAGCCTCTTTTTCCTATTTGTAGTGGAGGTGAGTGGTACCCGGTGGGGTCTTCTGCTGTTGTAGCCCATCCACCTCAAGGTTGTGCGTTTTGTGGCTTCACAAATGCTTTGCTGCATACCTCGGTTGTAACGAGTGGTTATTTCAGTCAGCGTTGCTCTTCTATCAGCTTGAATCAGTCGGCCCATTCTCCTCTGACCTCTAGCATCCACAAGGCATTTTTGCCCACAGGACTGCCGCATACTGGATGTTTTTCCCTTTTCACACCATTCTTTGTAAACCCTAGAAATGGTTGTGCATGAAAATCCCAGTAACTGAGCAGATTGAGCAGTAACTGAGCAGACCGGCCCGTCTGGCACCAACAACCATGCCACGCTCAAAATTGCTTAAATCACCTTTCTTTCCCATTCTGACATTCAGTTTGGAGTTCAGGAGATTGTCTTGACCAGGACCACCCCCCTAAATGCATTGAAGCAATTGCCATGTGATTGGTTGACTAGATAATTGCATTAATGAGAAATAGAACAGGTGTTCCTAATAATTCTTTAGGTGAGTGTATATGGTGTACCAAACTTAGATCACCATAAAACTCTATGATGATCTAAGATAATCCACTTAAAGGGGTTGGGGACATTGGTGTAATAGTACTAGAGTGACATACATATTACATACATGCATGACCTACCTTTACCACATATTTATGAAGCCCCGTTTTCATTTAGGAAATTCTTAGCCAGAAGTGACTGTTTTCTTATACTATACTGTTTTCTTATACTCTTCTTCCGGCTGCTCAGGGAGCCCGGTGACGTCACCGGCACTGATGGGCAGGCTTTAGCGCTGCACTAGCCAGTAAAACGGCTAGGGCAGCGCTAAAGCCCGCCCATCAGAGCCAGTGACGTCACCGAACACACTGCCGGGCGGAAGCTTCCGCCCGGCAGTGTGTTATTATAAACAAAAGAGCCCTTGCCCGGCGCGATCTAGTGCAGGGCAAAGGAGAGTATCGGAGCATGCACTGCTCCGATGCTTAAGTCAGGGGAGCTGCCTGGGTGAAAATGGAGGTCAGAGCTGAACCCGGACAACCCCTTTAACTGGTCCAGGTGTTGCAAACATAAATTGATAAAAATCTGCCCTATTATGGCCACATGAAACCAGTACTTTCTGGAAAAGGACCTATTGGTGGTTACCTGGAGCTAAGGAGCCCACAAAGTTAGAAGTGTTCTTAGATTTATTCTTCTTTAGGACTATGTTGGATAATCTTTGAATATGTTTCTGGAGAAAGTTTCTCCTTCTCATTGAAAGACTGTTATAGATGTAATTAGTGCACTGTTAGAGTGAACTATGAGGTAGTTTTGTCAATTGTTCTCAAGTCCATTGTCCTTCAGTAACTCCTCAGAACCATCTTCATACATGACCACCACAGCATTTGTATTCAAACGAATCTGTGTTTTATGGAGGGTGACAGAAACCTAGCTGTATAGGTAATTACTGAAACTCATCTCCACTGTCGTTCCTTAAATGCCTATTTAATGCAGTTATTAGACTCCTCAGTGATCCTGAAACAATTAGCATCCTTTGCCTGAAAAATTATTACTTCTATGACAGTAATTGTACCATGTGTCTTGTCTCACCAGGGCAACGCCAGCAGGTAAAGAAAACTCTGGGATTTGGAAAAAACTTGAACCTCCTCAGCTTCACTTGAGTGTAAAAAGTCAAACTGTAAATAAATCTGACTCTGTAACATATAATCTAGACATTCATCTGGGAGAAAGTCCTCTGAAGGTTCTGGAGAACCAGCCAAGAAGTAAAGGCACAAAAGGTTTACAGCAGAACATGCTCAGCAACAAAATGACCATCAATGACCCAATGATGGAGATTAACATCAAAGATCCAGGACTAATACTTAAGAAACAGTTATCGAATAGCAAGTCTTCCCCGTTACCCCAAAAGATCGCACTGAAGAAAACATCAAGCATCAAAGATAAGATTTCCGAATGGGAAGGTAAACGTGAGACGCAGTCCCCGGTTCTGAGCAGGAAGGAGTCTGTACAGGTGAAGAGGCAGGATTCCTTTGGTACTACTTTTGGAGATACGAATGTGGATGATGTCAAGAACCGTCAAAAAGGAAGCTTCAAAAGGATGTTTAGCTGGGAAATGGACAACAAAGACATTGAACAAAAAGACTCTATGAAACTAGAGAAAAAATCTGAAACTAGCCTAATTGCAGAAAGCAAGGAGCAAGTCGTGAGCGCCAAGAAAGACCAGGCAACGGTATTGAGTCATATTAAAAAGTTTGAGCGTTCATTGAAGGATGGACCAGTGGAGGGACTGCCACAATTGCCAGGAACCTACTATTCACCGCAATGTTTGTTGGATTCTAAGGATCAGGAAAACAAACCCGGGTCAAAAACGAAATGGGGTTCTGATTCTGAGAATGCAGAACCAATTTTTGGGACAGTGGGAGAGGGAAGGCTATCTAGAAGGACCAGCAATATAGACAATGTATATACAGAACCAGGGGCACCAGAGAAGACATTACCTATCAACCCTTTACCCAAACCAAGAAGGACTTTCCGACATGAAGGGGAGGTGGGTCCCATTGGAACCAGCCTTCGGAAAAGGGACTTACCTCCACTTCCCTGTATACCTCCACCTCCTCTACCCACATCTCCTCCACCATCAGCTGTGAGCAGAAGACTTTGGAATAGCAAACATAGAAATAACGGAGACCATAGGTACTTTATTTTTTACTCTTTCTGTTAAAGGGAAACTGCTGACAGCACTAGACAGGGGCTGGGGAGAGCAGTGCAAACATATTTTGTCAAGCTTTTATAATCAAGAGTAGTGTGAATAGGAATTTGTATTGTCAGTTTTGCTTCTTAAGTGAAGTCAAGTTCAACCTTCAGTGCACTTAAAGGGGTTTTTATATTTTATTTTTATGTTGATGGCCTATCCTTAGGAACAGTCATGCTCTTAGTGAAGTGAATTGGAGCAGCACTGAAGTGGTAAGCTCAGTCTATTACACAGTGGATGGTGATGTTTATTTCTGGTGCCAGAGCTACTGCAGAACAGCTACAGGTGTATCAGCGGGGGTGCTGAGAGTTGGACCCTGCTGATCTGACATATCCTATGGATAGGCCATAAGTATAAAAATCCCAGAGAACTCCTTTAGGGAGTAGAATCTGGTAAAATATAAGTATTATTATAACTTTATTCTAAGTATATTATACAGCTGTATTCATATTATTCTTGATGATAAAAGCACCACAAAGTATATTTGTACTGCTCTGCCCTGCCCCTGGCTGGTGCTGTCAGCAGTTTAGCGTGGTCAAAAGTGCTGACAGATTCCCTTTAAGCCTATTTATAGAAGTTACAAACTCTTGTGCTCTTTGATGTACACACCAGTCAGGAAAGAAGGTTGGGGGCTTATGGTTTCTTTGTGGTCTACAGGGCCACTGTGAACCCATAGTGTTGCTTTTTGTTTTTTACCTTTTGCTTTATTGAGCATGCATCTGTGTAGGACTATCCACCAAATTTTAGATTCAGAGAATTTTTGTATAAATCCTATCAAGCCTTCTCAGCCTTCCTCTTCTCTTAGCTTAGTGTCATTCCATCATTGAGTTTAAGATCTAAATAATCTGCTGCCACTATAGGCCCCAATACACATTAGATTATTGTCCTCCAAACCCGGCCAAGTGTATATATGTATGGTCATTTGGCTATCGTCCTATCTGCATCTCCTTGTAAAAGACTGTGGGTTTTAGGTGTTCTATCCCTAACAAAAGACTGTAAAACGTACTGAAAATCAGCTTAGGTTGGTGGAGCCTTAAAGCGCTGGCCCCAGGTGGCTGGGCTTACGTAAACTGCCAAGTGGGCCGGCAATCTGCTTTTCCTGTACCTCCCATTGCAGTAAAAGGGGCCTACACAATAGCGTAGGACAGCAGGAGTAAGCGGCAAAGCTTGTTCTGCTATGCTGTTTGTGTAGCTTCCATTCAATACAATGGGGGTTACAGAATCAGCAGAGCACAGTTTCCTTAAAGGGGTTATCCCATGATTAATGTAAAAAATTAAAATCATTGTATAATACATGACAATCTTTTTCTAACAAAGCTCAAACCAGCCCTGTACCTCACATGGATCCAGAGATCTCCCCATACATTGCTCTGCTAGATTTATATCAAGCTGGCAGCTCAAGGGGAGTGTCTTTTCTGCTGGAGCTAAGGGGGCGTGTCTCAGCTCTCCCTATCACAGCTCAGGAGGCAGTTGAAGGATCAAACTGAGCATGTGCGGCCTTCTCAGTGAGCAGGACAAAGAAATAAGAAAAAGAACAAACAGCAGGTGGCGCTATACAGATACATTTTATTGAAAAACTCAGTGGCTATACAAAATGTTTAATTTCATGCAATTACAAAAGAATTTAGATCCAGGCGCTTGTTTGAAAACTGTAGAATATTTTTCGTGGGACAACCCCTTCAAGTCTGGCCATCTGGAGACCACGCTTATTCTCATTTTGCAGTGGAAATGGCAAGATGGGACAACCTCCTTTTTGTAAATTCCATCCCAGCCAGTAGGACCTGTGAAGAGACCCTTACTTATGTGCCTGTAAACTTCCCGCATGCATGAGGGTCACTTGTGCTGCTGCAGCCAATGACTGGCCACGTCAGTGATATGTCCCCAAGTGGTGTATGACCCAACAGTGACATCCTGCGTGGAGACACATCACTGCTTAGGCCAACGCACGTTAAAAAAAAAAAAGACTAAATACTAGACAAGCCTTTTTGAAAGGCACGGCCCTTGTGCCTGTACTGACCATCAGTAGACTGTGGTCACATATAAAATGATAACTCAGAGCCATCATAACACCAACCTGATGATCCAATAGTCTGGTAATAGTCAAGCATATTCCAGCACTTTAGGAGATCAGTATTTTTGTATATTACATAATAATTATATGTATACGCTCTCATTCAGGAGCATAATTCCCTCCCATGCCGGCTTCCGACTATTCAGCTCCTCCTTGGTCCACGACATGCCAGATTATTGGAGCTTGACTCCACATTTCAAGCGTATTTAATAAGGCTCGTACCAGTTTTTATATCTCATATAAACTATGACTCAGGTAACTAAATTAAGGCAATGCTGGTTCTGAAACTCTACCAGGGCGAGGCCTGAATGCTGGGAATTTACCGTAACTAATTGCAGTGCTCCATACAATAGGTATAATTTACATAACCATTGCCAATACGATGAGAAAATGTCAGGATCAGGATCATTAAAGGGGTTCTCCAGGATAGGACATTAATATTTGTAGGTTAGTATGATCCGTGGGGGTGCCATCCTTTGAACACCTACAGACACGAAAGGCCAGTTTCACACACCAAGCTGCAGTACCAGACACAGCCACACATCGGAGGGGGCGTCCTTCTATGTACATGGTTGTGACTGTCTAGAGCAGGGATGCTCAACCTGCGGCCCTACTGCCGTTGCAAAATTACAACTCCCACAGTCCCGCAAAAAAGATAGAACAGGTCCTATTATCTGTTTTGCAGATAAGAATAGGCATTGTTACAATGGGTCAGCAAAAAAAAAAAAACGGATGCAAGCGGACGTCACACGGATGTCGTCCATATTTTTTGCGGACCTCAAAATACATATGGTTGTGTGAATGCACACTAACCCTGTGTACAGAGATTGGACAGGGTCCCTTTAAATTCTTTACAGCTTTTTGCGCTATCAGTCAGGGCCAGCTGTTCTTCCTTATTTTTCTTCTAGCAATAGTGTTGTCTTCTCCTCTCGTTATCAGGAAGTCATACGAATTTGAAGATCTTCTGCAGTCGTCGGAGAACGGACGAGTAGACTGGTACGCACAGACCAAGCTGGCCCTAACTCGCACTTTATCTGAGGAGAACGTCTATGAAGACATCTTGGGTAAGAACTAGTGACTTTTGTCAGCACAGGTAGAACTGAACAACCAATGGGGTCATTTATCAAACTGGTGTAAAGTAGAACTAGCTTAGTTGCCCATAGCAACCAATCTGATTCCACCTTTCATTTTCCAAAGGAGCCGTCTAAACTGAAAGATGGAATCTGATTGGTTGATATGGGCTAGTTTATACCAGTTTGATAAATGCATACCTCCCAACTTTTTGGACAGTCAAAGAGGGACACTTATGGTTCATTGTGTGAAAGTCCATTTTTCCTGTATATTTATACACTTTAATAGTTTTCCCTAGCTCACAATAGCGCAAAAATTATCTGAATATAGAATTTTCTAAAAATCAAAATTGCATCAAATAAGAAAAAATATATAAGGCGGGCTCTAATATACAGTTGTGTTCAAAATAATAACAGTCAGACATCACTAACCTGATCAATCACTGTTTTTGGTAGAAATGATATTTCTACATGGCAAATAATTTACTAGCAGGTGTAGTAGAGTAATAGAAATCCAACAGACCCAACAGTCATGACATGTTCAACACTAATTGAAAGGGGCATGTTCAAATTAATAGCAGTGTGGAGTTCAATGAGTGACGTCATTCATTCTTTGGAAAACAGGTGGCGAAATATTGCCCTTTTTTAAGGAAGGAAGGCAGGAAATGTTGTACATGCTGGTTACAGTGCATTTCTCTCTGAAATTCTGAGGAAAATGGGTTGTTCCAGACATTGTTTAGAAGAACAGCGTACCTTGATTAAGGAGTTGATTGGAGAGGGGAAAACATATAAAGAAGTGCAGAAAATGATAGGCTGCTCCGCTAAAATGATCGCAAATGCGCTAAAATGGCAACCAAAACCTGAAAGACGTGGAAGAAAGCGAAAAACTACCATTCGAATGGATAGAAGAATAGCCAAAATGGCACGGACTCGGCCATCAATCAGCTCCAGGAAGATCAAAGAAGGTCTAAAGTTACCTGTGACTACTGTTACAATTAGAAGACACCTATGTGAGGCCAAGCTATTTGCAAGAAGCCCCCGCAAAGTCCCACTGTTGAAAAAAAGACATGTGCTGAAGAGGTTACAATTTTCCAAAGAACACATTGACTGGCCTAAAGAGACATTTTGTGGACTGATGAAAGTAAGATTGTTCTTTTTGGGTCTAGTGGCCGGAGACAGTTTGTCAGACGACCCCCAAACACTGAATTCAAGCCACAGTACACTGTGAAGATAGTGAAGCATGGTGGCGCAAGCATCATGATATGGGGATGTTTCTCATACTAAGGTGTTGGGCCTATTTATCGTATACAGGGATCATGGATCAGTTAGAATACATCAGAATACTTGAAGAGGTCATGCTGCCTTATGCTGAAGAGGAAATGCCGTTGAAATGGGTGTTCCAACAAGACAACGACCCCAAACACACCAGTAAACGTGCAACATCTTGGTTCCAGACCAACAAGATTGACGTTATTGAGTGGCCAGCCCAATCCCCGAATCTTAATCCGATAGAAAACTTGTGGGCGACATCAAAAATGCAGTTTCTGAGGCAAAACCAAGAAATGGAGAAGAACTGTGGAATGTAGTCCAATCATCCTGTTCACAGGTGCCAGAAGTTGGTTGACTCCATACAACACAGATGTGAGCGGTTCTCAGAAACAGCGGTTATACAACTAAATATTAGTTAAGTGATTCAAAGGAAAGCAAAATCTTCAAACATTTTTCAGTTTATACTGTGAATGTTTGAGTTTGTAAAGAAGAATACAAACACTGCTATTTTTTTGAACAGTCTAATATTCACTTTTCTTCAATTTTTTTTAGAGGAACAACACACATTTTATATATTTTTCTTCATGTTTTGATTTGGAATAGAATGTGTAGTTTTCCCAATGCATTTGTGTGTATGGAAATAAAAGCTATTAGAAGGATTTTGAGCTTTATTCACTTTTTTAAACACACTGCTATTATTTTGAACACAACTGTACAGAGAGGAACCAGACATACACCTTCTTGATCGCTATTGTAAATGTAACATTGCAAATCAATCTCAGACCAAAAAGAGGGACATTTAAAGACAAAAGAGGGACAGAGGGACCTGGGTCCAAAAGAGGGACACGGGAGTTCGGTAAACGACCCTACAAGTGTTTTTGATTTCTGGTGCTGGTCTCGTGATCAGCTGTATTTAGAGAGGTCATCATAGATAGCTTGCATACGTGGATGTCGTCATGTATACAAAGAGTGACACTCCAACAAGATCTGCCCTCTAGGTCCCAGGTCAATGAAAGTGCACTTCCCCTTTAACGTGACCCCCCCCCTGTTCAAGAAAATAAAAATCACAAGTACTGAGTAATGAACAGAACATTTACCTCGCACCGTCTTTGTCATTTTTTCAGATGCAGATCATCTGATTCCCAGGCTCCTCTTCTGCCATCCAAGATGGCCGCACCGCTTCTCACTCTGCCTGACACACACTGTGCATTTGGTAGTCCAGGAAACTTTCTGCTGCCCTTGGATTGGCTATGCCCTTGGATTCTGCTGCCCTTGGACTGCTCATGTGATCACTGCGAGCCAACCCAAGAGCAGGACTGGACAAGCAGGAAGTGTCTCAGACAATTGATGCACAGTGTTCACCAGGTAGTCTGAGAAGCAGTGCAGCCATCTCAGAGGACAGAAGAGCCCAGGAATCGGCAAATCTGTAGATGAAACTATCAAAAGGAGGGCACCAGGTAAGTGTCCTGTCCATTCCCCAGTTAATGTGAATTATTTTTTATTGAACTGGAGAATTGCTTTAATTTTTCATTACACTTGAGAAGCCCACTTTGACTGTATCCACTTGCTACTGTAGCATCTACTTGTCTGACAAGTTTTAAATGGGTTCCACAGGATTTTAAATTATATTTCTTTAATAAAAAAAAAATGAAAAACATAGCGCCACACCTGACCCCAGGTTGTGTGCGGTATTGCAGCTCAGCCCCATTCACTTCAATACCACAAACAACCCATGGACAGGTTTATGGAAGAAAGCAACAATGTTTTCCTAATCATATACAACCCATTTCAATACAATTTTCCTGTTTAGAATACGACTCTTTGTGGGCCCGTTCACACAGTGGTTTGTGGCGCTGTTTTTCCCACACGTTTTCTGCGCCAAAAAACAGCTCTAAAAATCCTCCTATTCATTTTAAGGGCAGTCAGACACCTTTTTCAGTGTGGCCCTATATTGGTGCAGAATCCACGCTGATTTCCCCATTGAAATGAAGCTGAAAAATGCATGAAAATCAGCGCAAATTCTCCACAGATTTTTTTCAGCGCGTACATACCCTATACGGACCCTGTAACGTAACCACAACGGACTGATAATATACTTATTGGTTCTTGAAGGTTAGTATACCCGGAAAGGGAGGGTTTATTAGAACACGAACGTGGACGTGGTTTAATTGATCTTTTATGTTGCATCAGTCCTTAGTTATTTCCCCTCCGTGTTATGTAATGTCTGTTTACGAGCAGACACTGTAAGGTTGAAATATATCTTCTTGCCTTTCTTTTTCCATTTTGATCCATTGAGAAAGGCAGCGTCCCATTACCACACACATGCCACAACACAACACCTACCTCCAGCCCCGTCTCCACAGGAGTGGGTTTTTTGGGCAATAAATGTGCCTTTGTTAGGCCCCTTTCACACAAGCGAGTTTTCCGCACTGGTGCAATGCGTGACGTGAACGCATAGCACCCGCACTGAATCTGGACCCATTCATTTCAATGGGTCTGTGTACATGAGCGTTGTTTTTCACGCATCACTTGTGCGTTGCGTGAAAATCGCAGCATGTTCTATATTCTGCGTTTTTCACGTAGCCCTGGCCCAATGAAAGTGAATGGGGCTGCGTGATGCAAGCAAGTGCAGACGCAATGCGTTTTTCACTGATGGTTGCTAAGAGATATTGTTTGTAAACCTTCCGTTTTTTATCACGTGCGTGAAAAACGCATCAAATCGCATTGCACCCGCGCGGAAAAAACTGAACCCAATCGCAAAGAAAACTGACTGAACTTGCTTGCAAAATCGTGCGTTTTTAAATGAACGCATCCGGACCTAATCCGTATCATTAGTGTGAACGGGGCCTTAAACGTCCATCTTCCTGCCATATTAGGAACGTGAATGTGCAGCGCATGGCCAACGGCCATGGGTCCCTTAAAGTAAATCGTGACGCCAGTTGCAGTGAAGCAACAAGGGCACAGGGCCCCTTTTAGTGATGTAGTAAATGGTACCCAGGTGTAGGAATGCCAGAGTGGTATAGGGTAGCCTAATGTCCCTTACTGTTGGTGCACGTGTCACGGTGCTCCTACCTGGATACGCTGGAACCCAAGCATTGTCGTCTGCAGCAGACAAAGGGGGGAGTTGAGTTGTGGGATTAAGAATAATTTGAGTCCAGACTTTGTGATGAAGTTGAAAACAGCTTTACTTGGCATAAACGTTTCTCCAAACAGTTTGAAGACTTTATCTTGGTCCCCAGCAGGTTTTGGCATTAACTGTGGCAGGCAAACTCCTCTCTACTACGTCTGTTGCTCTCTGGCTCTGCTGTCCTGACAAGATAGCTGTATAACTTAGCTTAAGCTGAAGGTTGCAACTTCTTTCTGTAGTCTGTCTCTAAACTAGTCCAGGGAACTTTACTCCTGGCTTCAGAGGCTTCCAGCTTCTGCCTCCAAATCCAGCTGAGCTGAAGGTGCTCCAGCTGGCCTGGGCAAGGCATGTCCAGGGACGTGCACCTGCTGCACACCCTTCCCCTGTCTAGGGAAGACCTAAAACCAGAACTAACTGGTCCCCACCCTTCCTGCAGTAAGTGGGAAACGCCCACCACACCACAGAGGGGGGTGTTAGAATGGAAGGAAAGCTCCATTCTCTGACCCTGTAGCTCTGCCATTAATACTCCCACCTGCTGTTGAACCAGGCACATTACATGATAACATAAACAGTTTCAATAAATAGATATGCACATTATATTGGATCTGGAAATAAATGCATAGAATGAAGGGGCCCCCCAGAGCATATAGCTTGGGGGACACATGGTAGCAGGGGCACGGAATTTTTTATTTCATTAAATGATGCTGTCTATAGGTTTTCTTTCCCTCCCCCACTTCTTTTTCCTCAGTTTAGGTTTGACAGGAATCTGGTATTATCCGGTTTCCCCTAGTGATCTGCCTAGAGACGTGACGCTCGGAACAGCTGTAGGATTGGACAGCTGTTCTGAAGCGGGAAAAGTGTTTGACAGCTGATTGGCAGCTGTCATTTTCGGCGGGAAGCCTGCGTGTTTAAAAGTGACAGCACCAGGTCATCAGCTGTCAGTTCCAGAGGAGCACCCTTCAAGGAGCAGCGCCCCGCCCTCCCTCCCTCTTTTATTGTCGTGTTGCCTATTTGGGGGTGATCGGTCACCCAGCTCGTGCTGGGTGGACTTAATGGTCCCTAAGTTAATGAGTTTTAAGTATTTATTCAGTTATTTATATTTTATGGTTGGTTTATTGATTGATAATTATTAATTTAATATTTATTGGTATGATAACTTGGTAAAACCCCAAATAAAGCAACACGGCCTATTTATTCCATTCTAAAGTGTCTTGTGTCTTTTAATTATTTATTTGGTAAGGTTTATAGGTTTTCTTTAAAATGTGTCCTCTGCTACCCATGACATTAGGTTAACCATAGGAGATAGTAGTGAGGTGCAGAAGTGGTAATGCCACTCTGGGGCGTTACAAATGTTTGGGAAAGGCATGAACATACGTGTAAGTTAAGGCCTCTTTCATTTACGGGACGTTTCTTGTGTTCTTGAACCATTCATTTCAAAGGTTTCACAAAAAAACGGACTCCATATGCATTCTGTTTCCGTATTTCCGTTTTTCCGTTGCGTTGAAAGATAGAACATGTCCTATTATTGCCTGCAAATCACGTTCCGTGGCTCCATTTAAGTCAATGCCCAGCCCAATTTTGCTATGTAATTACTGTACATGCCATGCTGTGATTACACTGTATATGCCATGCTTCCGTTGCCGTTTGCGATCCGCCAAAATTGGAAACCAAACGGAACAGAACCGGAAACACTACTGAAACAAAAATCTGAAAAACTGATCCGTTAAAAACAGCCCGCAAAACACAAAAAAAGCCATACGGTTGTGTGAAAGAGGCCTAAGGCTTAGGCTTATATTAGCACCAACATATACAGAGGTGCTGTACATGGAATGCACCCATATTGAGCCCTGTTCACAATAGGGAGCACAGCCCTAATCTCTTTCCTATAGATATATAAACCCCTATTGTGCTAGTGTCCTCTTATGCTGCTTAACCCTTTCAAGACCAAGCCATTTTTCACCTTCGTGACCAGACATAATTTCGCAAATCTGACGTGTCACTTTATGTAGTGATAACTTTAGAATGCTTTTATTTATCCAAGCCATTCTGAGAATGTTTTCTCGTGACATCTCGTACTTGATGTTAGGGGTAAATTTGGGTTGATAACTTTTACCTTTATATTATAAAAAATCCCAAATTGACTGAAAATTTGGAAAAAAAAATAATTTTCTAAATTTGAATTTCTACACATTAAAGGCAGATAGGGATACCTCATTAGATAGTTTTTTTTATTTAAGATTCCCTATATGTCTACTTTATGTTGGCATCATTTTAAAAATTACATTTTATTTTTTTAGGACATTAGAAGGCTTAGAATTTAAGAAGCAATTTTTCTAATTTTCTACAAAATTTTCAAAACTGACTTTTTCAAGGACCACCTTGAGGTCCTTACATAACAGAAACCACCATAAATGACCCCATTTTAGAAAGTACACCCCTCAAATTACTCTTTAGATGTTTCACAAGAATTAAAGGAAAATGGAGGTAAAATTTACAATTTCCAGTTTTTGTGCAGATTTGTAATTTTAATCCAATGTTTCCTATAACACAGCAAAGGTTAACAGCAAAACGAACCTCAATATCTACTACCCTGATTCTGCAGTTTACAAAAACACCCCATTTATGTTCGTAAACTGCTGTATAAGCACACGGCAGGGCGCAGAAGGAAAGGAGCAACATGGTTTTTGGAGAGCAGATTTTGCTGGACTGGCTTTTGGGTGTCGTGTCATATTTAAAGACACACTAAGGGCTCATTCACACGAACGTATTGTGCTGTCCGCATCCAGTCTGCACAGACTAACTAATCGAAGCAATTGTCGGCAAGGGACGACTCTAATTGGTCCCTTGCCGGCATTACTGGGCTCTGCACTGTCCCTGACGTTTTGCTGTGCTTGGATTAAAGAGGTGCCATAACGTTTATATACATGCTATCTGCATGGGGTATGTGCAGATAGCATGTATATAGCCGTATGGAAGTCGTGAAGGGGTTAAGGACCATCGGCCCCACAAGTGGACATCACCCCCTATAGTTATGTCCCTGATTCCAGAGAAAGCCCACAGACACCAGGAGAACCGACAGTCATTAGCATCTACTGTACTTTCTTCACTTATCATTCTCCCAATATAGGTGCATACAAGGTGCCAATGACATAGTAGTGTCCATACATTAGGTCAGCCATGTAGCAGAGCCCATAGAGTAGTGCCAGTGACATAGTAGTGTCCATACATTATGTCAGCCATGTAGCAGAGCCCATAGAGTAGTGCCAGTGACATAGTAGTGTCCATACATTAGGACAGCCATGTAGCAGAGCCCATAGCATAGTGCCAGTGACATAGTAGTGTCTATACATTAGTGCAGCCACATAGCAAAGCCCATAGCGTAGTGTCAGTGACATAGTACTGTCTACACATTAGTAAAGCCACATAGCAGAGCCCATAGAGTAGTGCCAGTGACAAAGTACTGTCTATACATTAGTGCAGCCATATAGCAGAGCCCATAGCATAGTGCCAGTGACATAGTACTCTCTATACATTAGTAAAGCCACATAGCAGGGCCCATAGAGTAGTTCCAGTGACAAAGTACTGTCTATACATTAGTGCAGCCACATAGCAGAGCCCATAGAGTAGTGTCAGTGACATAGTAGTGTCCATTAGTGCAGCTACATAGCAGGGCCCATAGAGTAGTGCCAGTGACAAAGTACTGTCTATACATTAGTACAGCCATATAGCAGAGTCCATTGAGTAGTGTCAGTGACATTAGTAGTGTCTATAGATTAGTACAGCCACATAGCAGGGCCCATAGAGTAGTGTCAGTGACATAATGGTGTCTATAGATTAGTACAGCCACATAGCAGAGCCCATAGAGTAGTTTCAATGACATACTAGTGTCTATAGATTAGTGCGGCCAAATAGCAGAGCCCGTAGAGTAGTGTCAGTGACATAGTAGTGTCTATAGATTAGTACAGCCACATAGCAGAGCCCATAGAGTAGTGTCAGTGACATAGTAGTGTCTATAGATTAGTACAGCCACATAGCAGGGCCCATAGAGTAGTGTCAGTGACATAGTAGTGTCTATAGATTAGTACAGCCACATAGCAGAGCTCATAGAGTAGTTTCAATGACATAGTAGTGTCTATAGATTAGTACAGCCACATAGCAGAGCCCGTAGAGTAGTGTCAGTGACATAGTAGTGTCTATAGATTAGTACAGCCACATAGCAGAGCTCATAGAGTAGTTTCAATGACATAGTAGTGTCTATAGATTAGTACAGCCACATAGCAGAGCCCATAGAGTAGTGTCAGTGACATAGTAGTGTCTATAGATTAGTACAGCCACATAGCAGGGCCCATAGAGTAGTGTCAGTGACATAGTAGTGTCTATAGATTAGTACAGCCACATAGCAGGGCCCATAGAGTAGTGTCAGTGACATAGTAGTGTCTATAGATTAGTACAGCCACATAGCAGAGCCCATAGAGTAGTGTCAGTGACATAGTAGTGTCTATAGATTAGTACAGCCACATAGCAGAGCCCATAGAGTAGTGTCAGTGACATAGCACAGTCTATACATTAGTGCGGCCACATAGCAGAGCCAATAGAGTAGTGTTAGTGACATAGTACAGTCTATACATTAGTGCAGCCACATAGCAAAGCCCATAGAGTAGTGTCAGTGACATAGTAGTGTCTATAGATTAGTACAGCCACATAGCAGGGCCCATAGAGTAGTGTCAGTGACATAGTAGTGTCTATAGATTAGTACAGCCACATAGCAGAGCCCATAGAGTAGTGTCAGTGACATAGTAGTGTCTATAGATTAGTACAGCCACATAGCAGAGCCCATAGAGTAGTGTCAGTGACATAGCACAGTCTATACATTAGTGCGGCCACATAGCAGAGCCAATAGAGTAGTGTTAGTGACATAGTACAGTCTATACATTAGTGCAGCCACATAGCAGAGCCCATAGAGTAGTTTCAATGACATACTAGTGTCTATAGATTAGTGCGGCCAAATAGCAGAGCCCGTAGAGTAGTGTCAGTGACATAGTAGTGTCTATAGATTAGTACAGCCACATAGCAGAGCCCATAGAGTAGTGTCAGTGACATAGTAGTGTCTATAGATTAGTACAGCCACATAGCAGGGCCCATAGAGTAGTGTCAGTGACATAGTAGTGTCTATAGATTAATACAGCCACATAGCAGAGCCCATAGAGTAGTGTCAGTGACATAGCACAGTCTATACATTAGTGCGGCCACATAGCAGAGCCAATAGAGTAGTGTTAGTGACATAGTACAGTCTATACATTAGTGCGGCCACATAGCAGAGCCCATAGAGTAGTGTCAGTGACATAGTACAGTCTATAGATTAGTGCAGCCACATAGCAGAGCCCGTAGAGTAGTGTCAGTGACATAGTAGTGTCTATAGATTAGTACAGCCACATAGCAGAGCCCATAGAGTAGTGTCAGTGACATAGTAGTGTCTATAGATTAGTACAGCCACATAGCAGGGCCCATAGAGTAGTGTCAGTGACATAGTAGTGTCTATAGATTAATACAGCCACATAGCAGAGCCCATAGAGTAGTGTCAGTGACATAGTAGTGTCCATGGTAGTGCCAGCTGCTGGGGTATTCCTGGGCCCTTCTGCTGTTGGTAGCTGGCCCTGACATGCTTTTACTGTAGAAATACCTATGTTTCCTGGTGCTTTGCTGAGAACAGCTGCAGTCTGGCACTGGGCAGATCAGTCTCTGAGCTGTTTGTACAATTACAGGAATTTCTTTGTTTTGACCTTGCCGAACCACACAAATTCTTTTACCTGTTCACTTGTACCTTTCAAGTCAGTGCCCTGCGGGGACCTGTTTCCAACATGTGACATCTCCCTTTCCAGACGATAAAATCCATTATATTTATGGGAACTATTACATAGTTCATTTTCCTACTTTGCTCAGATGTAAACTCGATCTATATTATCAACTAGTTTGTGTACAAGCCTGCCTATAGATGTGAATACAATGCCAGCATTGCAGTAAAGACTGACGCTTAGGCAGTGCAATGGGAGGTACAGTATGTATGATACACAATACAGGAGATTTATCAAACTGGTGTAAAGTAGAACTGGCTTAGTTGCCCATAGCAACCAGTCAGATTCCTCCTTTTATTTTTCACAGCTCCTTTGGAAAATGAAAGGTGGAATCTGATTGGTTGCTACGGGCAACTAAGGCAGTTCTACTTTACACCAGTTTGATAAATCTCCCCCATTGTATATGATAAAATTAGTTCATGTATATTTACTGCAGCAGAATGTTCCCCCTCACAGCAAGAACAAATGTGACACTGGGACTTGTGGTTCGCCATCAGCATACAAAGGCCAGATAAGAGTCAGCTGATTGCGGACATGCATCCTGTTGTCTTCTATTAAGGGCTGACTCAAATGTTCCTCTATCACAGCTACAACTCGAGGTGGCCTCGTGTACATAGGGGGAAGTGGCGTCTGCAGCTCTCAGCATGGAAACCCTAGTGCACAAGCTGCAGTTTCTACTATGCTTCGTGCCTCAATCCATCACTGATTTCTAGATCTCTGCTTGCTGGGGTTACATGGAAACATTGGGGGTCATTTATGTAGCGTACTACGCCTGTTTCAGGTGTCAAAAAAAGTGGCAAACCCCTTTTTGCGCCTTTTTTTTTAACAAACCCCTTTTTGCGCCTCGTCATAAATTTGGCGTAAACTACGACAGAGCAGAGGGGAAATAGAGCACGGCAAAAATGCCGGTCTTTGTAAATGATCCCCATTCATTTATCAGGTCCTGGTCGCACAGATGCTTAGCTAGTGTATCAGCTGTGCGGTAGCGTTAAGCAGGACTACTTTCACCCTCTGAATATAAACAGGAATATTTGCATTCACTGACAGCAAGCAGAGATGTTAAAATATGGAGGAATTGATGCAAAAAGTACGGTAAACTATAATGTTGCAGAGCTTTTCATCATATGGCTGTTCGCAAAACACGGATTCCGGCTGTATGCATTTTTTTTCGGAACGGAACATCCTTGCCTCTATAGAACAGTCCTATCCTTGTCCGCCAAACGTTTTATCTTTTCGCGGGGCCGCGGAATGGACATATGGATGCAGACACCAAATTCTTTTGCGGCCCCATCGAAGTGAATGGGTCTACATCCAACCCGCAAAAAATTTGGATCGGATGCGGAAAAAAAAAACTTTGCACATGACCGTAGCCTGTTTTGCAGATCCGCAAAACAGAGATACCAGCTGTGTGCGTTACGCATTTTGCAGAACATTCTGGTCTCTATAGACCTTTCTTATCTTATAAAGGGAATACTAGTGAGCGCTTCCATAATGGATGCGCTCACTAGTCGGCAGAAGGAGGGGGAGAGAAGCGCTGTGAGCGCTGTACAGTACTTACCTCGCCTCCTGCTTGCTCTTCTCCGGGTGCGCGCTACTGTGTCCTGGCTGCCTGCAGCGTCAGGACGTACGGAGCGCACTCTGAGCTGACGCTGCAGGAGGTCAGGTGAGAAGAGAAGACAGCCGGGACAGGGGGAGTGGCGGCACAGTCTGATCTGAGGTCTGATATGGAGGTCTAATGGGGGTCTGGAGGTCTGACTGGGGGTACCATCTTATTCATTTATAATTTACATTTATAATATACTAGTGCCAAATGCCAATTTCCACCTCAGTGACTACCAACTAATTGCTTTATTATTCTACTTTCACTTTTACTTGCGTTTCGGCTTTCCGTTTGTGAGATCTGTTTCAGGGCTCTCACAAGCGGTCCAAAACGGATCAGTTTTGCCCTAATGCATTCTGAATGGATAAGGATCCGCTCAGAATACATCAGATCAGTCTCCATCCCGCTCTGGAGGCGGACACCAAAACGTTGCCTGCATCGTTTTGCTTTCCGCTTGACAAAACTGTGGGTTCACATCTGCGTTCTGGATTCCATTAGGGCTTTCCGTTATAAAATGGTTATAACGGAAAATAACGGAATCCATAAGACGGAAGGACGGATCCGTTATGCTGCCCAAAGACTTGTATTATGACGGAATGCAAAACGTAAGCCTTCCGTTTTGCTTTCCGTCTTAATAGAAGTCTATGGGGAAGCATAAGGGATCCGTCTGGTTTCCGTCATGCAGAACAGAGAAAAAAGGACTTTGTTTTCCGTCTTGCATAACGGGACCCAGACGGATCCGTTATGCTTCCCCATAGACTTCTATTAAGACGGAAAGCAAAACGGAAGGCTTACGTTTTGCATTCCGTCATAATACAAGTCTTTGGGCAGCATAACGGATCCGTCCTTCTGTCTTATGGATTCCGTTATTTTCCATAACCATTTTATAACGGAAAGCCCTAATGGAATCCAGAACGCAGATGTGAACCCACCCTTAGTTGGTAGTCACTAGTCAGTGAGGTGGGGGGAGGGGGTGGTGGATATTGGCAGTGGCACCATATTATAAATGATAATAAAACAAGCAGGCCATGGTAGTCAGTGAGGGGGGAGGGGTGGTGGTGCTGCTGGATATGGCACTATATATTATAATTCTTATGCACAGAATATCGGTATAAGTTATCGGCCTGAAAGTTCACAGGTTATCGGTATCGGCTCTAGAAAATCCAATATGGGTCGATCCCTATTTCTAATCGGCCATATTCCTGATGCCAGCGAGCTCATTCAGTCACTGCCCCCATTGTTCTCCTTATCATGGGACGGTCTAACAGCAGCTGGGAAGCCACAGGTTCCCTCACCTAACAGGATGCAGACCAGGGCCCTCCCCTTCTTCCATTACCAATACTATTAACCCTTGGCCCTCCCCACTAATCTCCCTACCTGGTGAGCTTTCACTTCCTGATCAGGTGACATTCGGGCGAGCCTGTGCATGAGGTACACTATGGCGAGAAAGAAAGGTGAGCTGCCAAACTTTTGGGCTAGTTGAAGGACTTTAGAGGGCCTTTACCAGCTGCCTCCTGACCCTGGGCATCTCTCCTGCTGCCTTGCTTCCTGCCTGTAACTTTCCCTCACGCTGCCTATTACACAACATAACAAACCGAAAGTTCAGCCTAAAGTTGAGAAAGGAAACAAAAGTTTTTGTTTGCTCCAAAAGAGGGTGACCTGGCGGGAGAGGGGGTGCCCTAGTTAGGGTGGGGGTATGTACGTGGCAGTCTAGCTGACAAGTGACTCGTCAATGCTTTTTGTTATTTATTTATTTCTCCTGTCCTCCACATATTGTGCATAGGAACCATTTCTAGCCGCACTATATGCTGCCACGTTGTAGAAAAAGAGTGGCAGCAGAGCTTACAATCTATTTTGTAATAATGAGTATGTTCTCCACGGCCACCAGAGCTCTTGGCATCGGTCCCGTAAGGTGTCAGTTATTTTGCCACTGCTTCCGTGCAAGCTCCAAAGGGGTTACCAAATGTGTGACCGCTTCTCGAGGTAGTTGTCCACCTTGAATGATTCTTAAAGGGGCTGTCCACTTAGTCAGTACTTAAAGGGGTTGTATATAGTGTTGAGCGAACTTCTGTTTTAAGTTCGGCTTCCGGTTAGCGGAGAATCCCGATATGGATTCCGAATTCCGTTGTGGTCCGTGGTAGCGGAATCAATAATGGCCGATTATTGATTCCGCTACCACGGACCACAACGGAATTCGGAATCCATATCGGGATTCTCCGCTAACCGGAAGCCGAACTTTAGACGCCGAACTTAAAACAGAAGTTCGCTCAACACTAGTTGTATATATTGAGAAGTCCACAACAGAAAGAAGTCTCATGGCACTTAATCACCGTATCATCTGATTCTTTCTCAACGCCTCCTGGCATTTAGCGCCACCACACAGTCGAACCGTGCGAAACAGCCTTTGGCCTCGTGTTTTGTGGATTTCCTCCCTATTATCCGCCTGTGCTGTATGTTTGTTATCAAATAAATTGGATCACTTACTTCCAGTACATTCACACGACCGTGCCGTGTTTTGCGGTCTGCAAATTGAGGATCCACAAAACACAGACACAGGACCGGTGCTATATAGAAAATGCCTATTCCCGTCCATGATTGCGGACAAGAATCGGACATGCTCTTTATTTTTTGCGGGGCTGCAGAACGGAACTACGGATGCGGACAGCACACGGTGTGCTGTCAGCATCTTTTGCTGCCCCGTTGAAATGAATGGGTCCACACCTGTTCTGTAAAATTGTGGAACAGATGCGGACCCAGAATTATGGTCGTGTGAATGGACCCTTATTGTCGAGCGTCGTAGAACTTCTTTTGTTATGGATATGGTTGCTTTTTACTATTGAGCACCACCAGCGTCAAAAGGAATTAGCCCGGAAAGCCTACTGTCCTCTGTGGAGGGCTTAGTTCCACCTGTGACTTTTCATTATTTTTTATTTTTTTTGTATTCAGTTTTTGAACACACGTCAGCAGGATCAACCCTATTAATCCAGCATGCTGCCTGCCATGGTTGATCCTGCTGAAATACAATGATAATTGATTGGTGGCAGCATTCCTGAGAAAATAGTGCACCGAGGGGCAGGGCCTAGCGTGCACCTCTGCTTCCTGATGCTGGACACACCCCTTGGTGCACTTAAACTCTCATTTGCATAAAGAATAAGGCCCCATTCACACGTCCGCATTTTACGGAACGGAATTGCGGACCCATTCATTTCTTCCGGGTCCGCATTTTCGTTCCCAAATAAAATAGAACATGTTCTATTCTTGTCCGCAATTGCGGACAAGAATGGGCATATTCTATTAGTGCTGTCCGCAAAATGCGGAGAGAACATTTCCGTGTTTTGTGGATCCGCAAAACACGTTACGGACGTGTGAATGGAGCCTAAAGGTCTTCTTCTTTCTTTTTTTTTTTTTTTCTCAGGAACACCACAACCGACTGCTGCCCGCTGATAGGGCAGCATAAAACTGGTGACAGTCTCCCTTTAACCACCTCCGGACCGCCTAACGCAGGATTGCGTTCCGGAGGTGGCAGCGCTGCGCAGAGTCACGCATATACGCGTCATCTCGCGAGACGCGAGATTTCGCTCAAAGCCGGCCCGCGCATGCGCATCGCGGGCCGGCAAAATTAAAAGAAGTATTTCGTCACCAGCCTGCCAGCAACGATCATTGGCTGGCAGGCTGGCGATTTTCAAAAAATCCAATCCAAAGTCATATAACAGATCATATTAGTAAATATGATCTGTTATATGGCTTGTCTGCTCCTGTGCTGGTCCTTTTCGTCGGTTGGATCCAGCACAGGAGCAGACTGAACTGTGAGTACACCAAACACTACACCTTAGCCCCAGATCACCCACCTGCACCCCAATTAACCCTTTGATCACCCCTTTGATCGCCCCTGTCAATCACTAGTGAAAGGAAAAAAAGTGATCAGTGTAAACTGTCACTTTTTTTTTTTCACTGGTATTGGCTGTTAGGTTTTAGGGATAGTTTAGGCCCCTTGGTTAGGTAGTTAGCGTCAGTTAGCGCCCACCCCACCGCACCGCAGTCACTTTTATTCGCTGTTTAGCGTATCGCTAATCAGCATTTGTACTTTTATAGTATCTGTAAGTGATCAAAACTAATCACGGTCAGATCTATAATAGTATTAGTGTCACCTTAGCTCGCCCTCCACCCAAAACGCAGTGTTTGCCCGATCAGGCCTGATCGGTCGCCCACACGTGCGTTCACCCACGCCCGCCCCACCGCAGTGACAAAAAATTATTATTTTTTGATCACTGCACATTCATTTTACACGCACTGCGGCGATAAAAAAATCAGTTTTGATATTTTTTATCAACCGCAGCAGCCTCCGGTACTTCGCTAGCCTCCCCTTTGTAAGACAGGTTTGCTTTTTTTCTTGGGTAGTCTCAGGGAATACCCCTAAATTTAGTAGTCCAAAATGTCAAACAGGGGGTATTCTTCTGAAGAGGCCTACAGGATTCTGACCCAGTCGGATGAGGAGTGGGAACCCTCATCTGACGAATCTAGCGGGTCAGAATATGAACCTGTGGAAAGCAGTGGCTCTCTGACCCAAAGTTCGGACGAGGAGGTGGAGGTCCCTGGCAGCACCAGGCGTACCCGGCCCCATGTCGCTAGACCACAGGTTACGCAGGATCCGCTTCAAGAGCAGCAGAGTGGGGCTGTCGCTGCCGGATCACGTGGTGAGGCATACACCAGCAGCGCAGCCCTTCCTGGACCTAGTACCAGCACTGCCGTACAACCTGGTGAAGTAGCGAGCACCAGAAGGGCAGTTGAAGCTGGTACGGTGGCACGTGCAATAGTTACCCCGTCGCAGCCACCGCAAAGACGGGCCCGTAGAGCCCCTAGAGTCCCTGAGGTGCTGGCAAATCCTGATTGGCAGTCACCAACTTCAGCCGCACCAGTAGTTCCCCCTTTCACCGCCCAGTCTGGAGTTCGGGTTGAGACGGCTCAAATCGGTTCGGCCCTGGGATTTTTTGAGCTGTTCTTGACTGCGGAGCTCTTGGACTTAGTCGTGGCAGAGACCAACCAGTATGCCACACAATTTATAACCGCTAACCCGGGAAGCTATTATGCCCAGCCTTTCCGGTGGAAACCAGTCCAAGTTTCCGAGCTTAAAATTTTTTTGGGCCTTCTCCTCAACATGGGCCTGACAAAAAAGCATGAATTGCGGTCATATTGGTCAACGCACCCAATTCATCACATGCCCATGTTCTCTGCTGCTATGTCCAGGACACGATTTGAGACCATCCTACGTTTTCTGCATTTTAGCGACAATACCACCTCCCGTCCCAGAGGCCACCCTGCTTTTGACCGGCTCCACAAAATTCGGCCCCTCATAGACCATTTCAACCTGAAATTTGCAGATTTGTATACCCCTGAGCAAAACATCTGCGTAGACGAGTCCCTAATACATTTTACCGGGCGCCTTGGCTTCAAACAATACATCCCAAGCAAGCGTGCCCGGTATGGGGTCAAATTGTATAAGCTCTGTGAAAGGGCCACAGGCTATACCCACAAATTTCGGATCTATGAGGGAAAAGATCAGACCCTGGAGCCGGTCGGTTGCCCTGACTACCTGGGGAGCAGTGGGAAGACAGTCTGGGACTTGGTGTCACCCTTATTCGGCAAGGGGTACCATCTTTATGTGGACAATTTCTACACAAGTGTGGCCCTCTTTAGGCATTTGTTTCTAGAACGGATTTGCGCCTGTGGCACCATGCGAACTAGTCGCGTGGGCTTCCCCCAACGGCTTGTAACCACCCGTCTTGCAAGGGGGCAGAGGGCTGCCTTGTGTAACGAAGAACTGCTCGCGGTGAAATGGAGAGACAAGCGTGACGTTTACATGCTCTCCTCCATTCACGCAGACACGACAATCCAAATTGAGCGAGCAACCCGTGTCATTGAAAAGCCCCTCTGTGTCCACGACTATAATGCGCTCATGGGAGGGGTGGACTTCAATGACCAGATGTTGTCTCCGTATTTAGTTTCCCGCAGAACCAGACGCTGGTATAAGAAGGTGTCTGTATATTTAATTCAATTGGCGCTCTACAATAGTTTTGTTCTCTACAGTAAGGCTGGGAGAACAGGATCCTTCCTCAAATTCCAGGAAGAGATCATCGAGAACCTCCTTTACCCAGGAGGTTCCGTGGCCCCATCCACCAGTGTAGTTAGCCGTCTACACGAGCGACATTTCCCCAGTGTCGTTCCTGGTACCTCAACCCAACCGTCACCCCGAAAAAGATGTCGTGTCTGTAGCAGGAGTGGAATAAGGCGTGACACCCGCTATTTCTGTCCTGACTGTGCTGACCACCCTGCCCTATGCTATGGAGAGTGTTTCCGGAAGTACCACACACAGGTACACTTAGCATAGGGATCACATCTCACCAGGACAGGCACACAGGGCTATTAGGGCCCATTCACTCACAGCTGCTGCAAACCTCTCCTTTCACCTGGGATAAAGTGCATAATGTACTTCGCCACATCTTTGGGCGATTTGCGCTTTGCACATTGTCCCATGGGGAAGGAGAGGTTTGTTCTATAAAAGGTAAAAAAAACTAAACAAAAAAAAAAATACCGGTAAGTAAAAAAGTTAAATGTTCAGTTAAAAAAGTTTAAAAAAAGTTTCTATGTTCTGTTCAACAGTTAATAAAGTTATTGCTTTGCGGCCTGGTTTTTTCTTTTTTGTTTTGTTTTTTTTACCTTTCAGGTGGACCAACCGATCGACTAGCTGCAGCACTGATGTGCATTCGGACAGAAGCATTGCGCTGCTGTCAGATTACACGCAAGTCGGTGTATGCGGCGCTGCAAGACGAGATTTCTCCTCTGCAGTAAAAGATACGTTTGCCGAGGCATATGAGCTGAGGAGGTGGCGGTGTTCATATACTTTGGCAAACACTTTGTATATATAAAAAAAAAAATCCCGGCAATGATTTATTCATCCACATCGATTGATGTGAATGGAGAAATCTGGTTTGCCAGGGCATACGAGCTGAAGTGGGTATGGATGTTGGGCGGAGCTCCTATGTCCTGGCAGACGCCTTTCCCCTCCTTTTTCTTTTTTTGGCAGAGATTTTTTCATCCACATTGATCGATGCGAATGAAGAAATCTGTGCCGTTCATTTTTTTCTTTCAGCCCAGAGGCTGAACGGAAAAAAAAAATCTCATTACCCGTATGCTCAATATAAGGAGAATAGCAGAAACTCCTAATGCTGGGCATACATGTAATGATTGCGGAGACCCTCAAATGCCAGGGCAGTACAAACACCCCACAAATAACACCATTTTGGAAAGAAGACACCCCAAGGTATTCGCTGAGGGGCATATTGAGTCCATGAAAGATTGAAATTTTTGTCCCAAGTTAGCGGAAAGGGAGACTTTGTGAGAACAAAATCAAAAAAATCAATTTCCGCTAACTTGTGCCAAATTTTTTTTTTTTCAATGAACTCGCCATGCCCCTCATTGAATACCTTGGGGTGTCTTCTTTCCAAAATGGGGTCACATGTGGGGTATTTATACTGCCCTGGCATTTTAGGGGCCCCAAAGCGTGAGAAGAAGTCTGGTATCCAAATGTCTAAAAATGCCCTCCTAAAAGGAATTTGGGCACCTTTGCCCACCTAGGCTGCAAAAAAGTGTCACACATGTGGTATCTCCGTATTCAGCAGAAGTTGGGGAATATGTTTTGGGGTGTCATTTTACATATACCCATGCTGGGTGAGATAAATATCTTGGTCAAATGCCAACTTTGTATAAAAAAAATGGGAAAAGTTGTCTTTTGCCAAGATATTTCTCTCACCCAGCATGGGTATATGTAAAAAGACACCCCAAAACACATTCCCCACCTTCTCCTGAGTACGGAGATACCAGATGTGTGACACTTTTTTGCAGCCTAGGTGGGCAAAGGGGCCCACATTCCAAAGAGCACCTTTCGGATTTCACAGGTCATTTACCTACTTACCAGACATTAGGGCCCCTGGAAAATGCCAGGGCAGTATAACTACCCCACAAGTGACCCCATTTTGGAAAGAAGACACCCCAAGGTATTCCGTGAGGGGCATGGCAAGTTCCTAGAATTTTTTATTTTTTGTCACAAGTTAGTGGAAAATGATGATTTTTTTTTTTTATTTTTTTTTCATACAAAGTCTCATATTCCACTAACTTGTGACAAAAAATAAAAATTTCCATGAACTCACTATGCCCATCAGCGAATACCTTGGGGTCTCTTCTTTCCAAAATGGGGTCACTTGTGGGGTAGTTATACTGCCCTGGCATTCTAGGGGCCCAAATGTGTGGTAAGGAGTTTGAAATCAAATTCAGTAAAAAATGACCTATGAAATCCAAAAGGTGCTCTTTGGAATATGGGCCCCTTTGCCCACCTAGGCTGCAAAAAAGTGTCACACATCTGGTATCCCCGTACTCAGGAGAAGTTGAGGAATGTGTTTTGGGGTGTCTTTTTACATATACCCATGCTGGGTGAGATAAATATCTTGGTCAAATGCCAACTTTGTATAAAAAAATGGGAAAAGTTGTCTTTTGCCAAGATATTTCTCTCACCCAGCATGGGTATATGTAAAATGACACCCCAAAACACATTCCCCACCTTCTCCTGAGTACGGAGATACCAGATGTGTGACACTTTTTTGCAGCCTAGGTGGGCAAAGGGGCCCATATTCCAAAGAGCACCTTTCGGATTTGACAGGTCATTTTTTTCAGAATTTGATTTCAAACTCCTTACCACACATTTGGGCCCCTAGAATGCCAGGGCAGTATAACTACCCCACAAGTGACCCCATTTTGGAAAGAAGACACCCCAAGGTATTTCGTTATGGGCATAGTGAGTTCATAGAAGTTTTTATTTTTTGTCACAAGTTAGTGGAATATGAGACTTTGTAAGAAAAAAAAAAAAAAAAAAAAATCATCATTTTCCGCTAACTTGTGACAAAAAATAAAAAGTTCTATGAACTCACTATGCCCATCAGCGAATACCTTAGGGTGTGTACTTTCCGAAATGGGGTCATTTGTGGGGTGTTTGTACTGTCTGGGCATTGCAGAACCTCAGGAAACATGACAGGTGCTCAGAAAGTCAGAGCTGCTTCAAAAAGCGGAAATTCACATTTTTGTACCATAGTTTGTAAACGCTATAACTTTTACCCAAACCATTTTTTTTTTACCCAAACATTTTTTTTTTATCAAAGACATGTAGAACTATAAATTTAGAGCAAAATTTCTATATGGATGTCGTTTTTTTTGCAAAATTTTACAACTGAAAGTGAAAAATGTCATTTTTTTGCAAAAAAATCGTTAAATTTCGATTAATAACAAAAAAAGTAAAAATGTCAGCAGCAATGAAATACCACCAAATGAAAGCTCTATTAGTGAGAAGAAAAGGAGGTAAAATTCATTTGGGTGGTAAGTTGCATGACCGAGCAATAAACGGTGAAAGTAGTGTAGGTCAGAAGTGTAAAAAGTGGCCTGGTCTTTCAGGGTGTTTAAGCACTGGGGGCTGAGGTGGTTAAAGGAGATGTTAATTTTGTGTAGTTCTTAAATGGTTCATAGTTCAGTGGGACACAAAGACATGACACAGATGTTGCCTGTGTTTATTTTTTCAGATCCTTCAAATCGCCCAAAAAGTTGTTTTTATGATATGTTAATGAGCCGTCTCAAGTGCCCAGGGGCGGAGAGTTTGCTGAAAGTGCCCGAGTTCCCCCGCCTCAGTCGCGCCTAACTCCTCAGTAATCTCTGGCCAGCCCTGTGGCTCTGTGACATCATCACTGCTGGGCCCGGGCATGCGCAGTGTTCTGCCCACTGTGGGCAGAGGCACAAAGATATGCAGTGTGCATGTGCCGATTTCAATGTGCGACATGAATGTCTCGCTACACATGTCACAGTATAGTTGTACCTTTTTTGTCGCGTGACACACGTTGCCGTGTAGCCCTAGCCTAAGTGCTGCCCAAAGTATACAACCACTTTAGGAATGTACACTACGGCCATCTGGTGATTATTCAGAGTGAACAACCCCTTGAAGAACTGTCAATGTTGACAACCACTTTACAATTCAGGTGGTCAAGAAGTGTAACCAGGTGACCGTTTTTTCAAGGGGGTGCGCACTGTGAACATCTCTTAAAGGAGTTGTCCACATTGATTTGTTCTTTGACATTTAGGGTCCCCACTTGTCACAGGGGGTCAGAAAGCCATAATCACTTCTGAATAAATATATTTCCTTAATAAGCTTCCATTCACAAGCAGAGACCTTGTAGCACTCGGTGGGTATTTTTACTGGAGTAGGGTTCCCACCCCTTTCATCAATAAGTACAAAAACTCCAGTTAGACAGTATCAGATGCAACTTGTTTATTTTGTTCAATGTGGGTTGCTGCGGCAAGGTAACGTTTCGGCAACTATGTGCCTTCTTCAGACTAATGCCGCTTGTAGGAGGAAGCCACGAGGGGGTGGACGCAGTAAGGAAGGTAACATGCAGATATACCGCATGGCGCTTCAATACTCTAGCGGTATATCCGCATGTTACCTTCCTTACTGCGTCCACCCCCTCGTGGCTTCCTCCTACAAGCAGCATTAGTCTGGTGAAGGCTTCCCTCATTGGTTAGCAATTAGTAATATTGGCATAAAATAAATGTCACTTTGTTTTGTTTCTATGTTTTTTATACTATAGATCCTCCATCAAAGGAAAACCCCTATGAAGACATCGAGACTGACAGTCGGTGTTTAAGCAAGAAGTGTGTTCCTGCTTTCCCGGCCACTTTAGCCTCTGTTCCAGCCCAAAATAAGGTAGGGAATTCATTGGAATAAAAGACCTTACTTTTTCCAGAAATAGCGCCACACTTGTCCTTAGGTTGTATCTGGCATTGCAGCTTAGATCTATTCAAGTGAATGAGGCTGAGCTGCAGTACCACATACAACCCAATGACAATAGTGGTGCTGTTTCTGGGGGGGGGAAATCAGACCTTGATTTCTCATCTCATAAACCCCCTCATGACATGGTTGTATCATGAATAACTAAAGGTATATGTCAATCTCCCAGGAATTTTTACTGTTTTCTTTGGGGGAAGTGCCCACACATATAGATGGGAATGCAGTGGAGAGTTTTCTGGATTTCCTTTCAGTTCCAACCTAAAGTGGCTGATAACGGGTTACAATAGCTTACAGCCATCTGCACAATGAATGGTGTCAAAATAGACATTGGGTGAGATTTATCAAAGACTGGTGCAAAGGAAAACTGGCCTAGTTGCCCATGGCAACCAATCAGATTCCACCTTTCATTTTTCAGAGTTCCTGAATGAAATGAAAGGTGGAATCTGATTGGTTATTATGGGTTTTCCTTTGCTAAATCTCCTCTATTGGGTTTAGTGTCCCTTTTTAAAACTACGATTTCTCATGTCTGCCCCTCTAGGTGCACCAGAAGTCGCCCTTCTTCAGGCAAAATTCAGACCGTCGTAGTTTCAAACTGTTGGACATCAGGAAGCTGGGGAGAGATGGCGTGGCCTCCCCCAGTAAACTCAGCCCTCCATCCTCTCCGAGCAGTCCGGACGATAATTTTTTCAGCACAGGAGACCAGCAGAATGGGCGGCGGAGGAGAAAAATCCCAAGGGTGAGCTGCGCAAACGGGATTAGGATGAAAGGTGTCGCACATATGGTAGAGATTTAAGAGACTTTGGAAATAAAAGGGTTAACTGGAAAAAAAAACAAAAAACCTGTATGAACTTTAATTTATTAGATGCCCCTAAAGAGTTAAACCAGTGGTTGCTGGAAGTGGGAGGAGCTATATATCCTGTGTCTGGAGTCCAGGATTTCTGAATACATGATGGGGGAGATTAATCAAGACTGTTGCAGTGGAAAACTGGTTTAGTTGCCCATAGCAACCAATCAGATACCGCCTTTTTCATTTTTTTCAGATCCTTTGGAAATTGAAAGGATCAATCTGATTGGTTGCTATGGGCAACTCGGCCAGTTTTCCTCTGCACCAGTCTTGATGAATCTCCCCAGATGTTTTATTCTCCGTTCAGGCTGAAAGATGAATGTGAGGATTCTGCTGGATTCCTGTTATTATTGCAGTGCATTGTGGGAGCGATAGCTGAGGCTGTGGGTCACGTGGTGGACAGAGGGGTGGAGCTAAACTGCACGCCGATGCGAAGAAGGAACCGGACGATTTTGAAATTAACTTTGAATGTAAATGAAGAAGATAATGACACATAGGCCTAAATCGGTATGAAATATATAAACTGTACATCCCATTTTCTTTTGCAGCTGGTGATGAGGATTAATTCCATTTACGAGGCCCGACGGGGTAAGAAGAGAGTCAAGAGGCTGTCACAGGCGGCCGACAGCAACTCAGGAAGAGGTAATACAATAGTGATATACCAGGACACCGCATTAGAAAAACATGGCGGCACTACTCCTGGCCATCACTTGAATGAAACTGAGCTGCAATACCACACACAACCTGTAGTCTAGAGGGGCGCTGTCCTATTACTCTTAATGGAGTAAACATTTGCTTTGTCTTTTCTTTCAGTAACCGATGACAACAGTGAATCTGAGAGCGACACTGAGGAGAAGCTGAAAGGTACAATTGTTTCCACTCTTCATATAAAACCTAGGAAAACTCCTTTAATCTGCCATTTCATAATCCAGAAATTCTGTTAGTCCAGCACACAGACCAGATGCATAAAACTGTGCAGACCCAATCATGAAACCAAGTGATAGCACTGTGAAATTCTTTTAATCCAGGAATTCTAATAATCCCACCTTGTTTCCAACACTGTAGCGGGGACTGGTGTAAAGTAGAACTGTCTTTGTTGCCCATAGCAACCAATCAGATTCTACCTTTCATTTTCCAAAGGAGCTCTGAAAAATGAAAGGTTGAATCTGATTGGTTGCTATGGGGAACTAAACCAGTTTTCCTTTACACTAGTTTTAATAAATGAGATCTCCAGCATAATGTAAACCGGACGGATCCGTTATGCAGGCCTTAGGCTGAGTTCATACGGGCGAGATTTCCGCGCGGGTGCAATGCGGGAGGTGAACGCATTGCACCCGCACTGAATCTGGACCCATTCATTTCTATGGGGCTGTGCACATGAGCTGTGATTTTCACGCGTCACTTATGCGTTGAGTGAAAATCGCAGCATGCTCTATTTTGCAAACAAGTGCGGATGCGGTGCGATTTTTCACGCACGGTTGCTATGAGACTATCGGGATGGAGACCCGATCATTATTATTTTCCCTTATAACATAATTAATGGTGTAGGAGTCCCTCTCTTGCTCTGTAATCCACTGAATGGGAAGAGAGGCTCCACCCTTTTATTTCTGTAGGTTTCCTGTCCCTGGGGGTGGATCCCTCTCTCTATGGTGCTGTCGTGGGGTCTGGAAAATCCGATTACCGGTAAGTGTAATCATCATTTTTTTTTTTTTAATTCACCTTAATCCACTTGCTCGCGCAGCCGGCATCTCTTCTGTCTTTATCTTAGCTGTGTGCAGGAAAAGGACCTGTGGTGACGTCACTCCGGTCATCACATGGTTCGTCACATGATCTTTTACCATGGTGATGGATCATGTGATGACCGGAGTGACGTCACCACAGCTCCTTTTCCTGCACACAGCTAAGATGAAGACCGAAGAGATGCCGGGCTGTGCGATCAAGTGGATTAAGGTGAGTTAAATTCTTTTTAATTTTTTTTTTTAACCCCTCCAGCGCTATTGTACTATGCATTCTGTATTCAGAATGCTATTATTTTCCCTTTATAACCATGTTTATAAGGGAAAATAATAATGATCGGGTCTCCATCCCGATCGTCTCCTAGCAACCGTGCGTGAAAATCGCACCGCTTCCGCACTTGCTTACGATTTTCACGCAGCCCCATTCACTTCTATGGGGCCTGCGTTGCGTGGAAAACGCACAATATAGAGCATGCTGCGATTTTCACGCAACGCATAAGTGATGCGTGAAAATCACAGCTCATGTGCACAGCCCCATAGAAATGAATGGGTCCAGATTCAGTGCGGGTGCAATGCGTTCACCTCCCGCATTGCACCCGCGCAGAGTTCTCACCCGTGTGAACTCAGCCTAAGGCTTCTATTATGACTGAATGAATAACGGAATGCCTCTAAAGGCATTGCGTTATGGTCTGTGGTAACGGAATTCAGTAAATACCACAACACGAACTTCAAAAAATAAAAATCGCTCATCCCTAGTGGTGATCCTTATTTTTCACAAATTTGGGTTACTCCATAAATTAACAGTGGCTGCAGATTTTGGGTTACATTTACAATTTAGTTTACTTCATGGTGGTTCTGTTTCCTTACACGTGGCCTTTATATACTTTATGATGGTCATCCTATAATCTAGAATATTTCATAATCCGCCTTGTATCAGGTTAGAGAAATTTCTAATTGATGAAGAAGAAAGTCAGCTGCAGACGAGTATGGGTTTTTCTTATCTTTATATGCAGTATGTATATCATTGTTACTGTATGGTATAATATTATACAGATAACAGTTTTACAGCACAGAATTTTTATTTTTTTGAGCGGAGTCCCATAAACTTCTTCTCTTCTTTCCTTGTTTGGAGCAAAATGAGGAAGTGACTGAACCAATCCCTTCGATTTAAAATTGTTTATTTTATTATATATAATTTGGGGGCAAATCATCCTATTTGTAGCCTGACGTTATTGAGATTTTGGGTCGCTTTCTCAGCCCACAGTGAGAGACTGGTGCATGTGAAATCCCGCATGAGCCTCACTCCGCGCTATCACACTCTGGAGCGTGACCTCATTGAGTACCAAGAACGGCAACTGTTTGAGTATTTTGTGGTGGTATCCCTCCAGAAGAAGCCAACAGGGACGATCTATGTACCTGAGATCACCCAGCAGTTCCCTCTTAAGGTACAGTCTACGTAGCGGGTTTGTTCAGAAACGACTATTAGAGCGTAAGCTTATGTGATTCTCGTGCTATGTCTCACATTAGGTCCTGTATTATAGCCCATTTCATGTGACTTTTAGCACCTAGATGTAGATCCAAGTTTTACAGATCTCCAAATCCCCTGCTTCGACACAGCCATAGAGTTAAATGATAAAATTCCCACTGCCTACAGCCGCCACTAGGGGGATCTTGCTGCATACAGATTTACCCAGCTTCCATTAAACTCAATAGTAAATCTGTTGTGTAAGCTCCCCCTAGTGGCAGCTAGAGGCAGCAGAATTTTATAATTTAACTGTATGGCTAGGCAGGGGGTTTGGAGCTCTGTATCAGAGAAATTAACCAGCATTGTTGTGTGTGTGTGTGTGTGTGTGTGTGTGTGTGTGTGTGTGTTTTTATTTTTTGTCAGTTTTTTTTTAAGGTCCATTTATTGTATATTTTTTAAGATATATATTTTTGATTAAAGCATTATTCGGTTGTGAACCTATTACCGCAGCTTTATTTCTGCTGATATGAGCCTGTGTCTGCAAAATTGAGGAAGATCAGTAATCATGTGAGATAAAAATCATATAAACTGAATTAACAGCTGAACAAGTATTTGCTTTTTAGGGGGAAGTGATAAAGGCTATGGCTGCGATTACACCTTAAAGGAGTATTCCAGTGCAAAAATAGTGTTCCTCCAGTCTGCACATGATGGTGCTGAGGTCCTCTCTGTGCTCCACTTCTGCTCTTGTATCGACAGTGATTACCGCTGAGCCAATCGCTGGGTGCAGTGATGACCCGCCTCAGCCAGTGATTGGCTCAGTGACAGTCCCTGCCATGTTGAGACAGGAGGCGGAAGTGGAGCGCAGTACTTCATATGAGTGGGCAATTATCAGATATGAACGGATCATTCCCGATAATTGCTGTCAATTGGCTATTGTAAAAGATCTATTACTTAGGGGTTGTCGCCCAGTTTTCCTTTGCAGTGCTCTAGACTCAAAGGGAGTCTGTCGCCACAGGACATGACACAGATGGTACCTTTTGTTTCGTTTTTCAGATCCTTACAAATCGCCCAAAAAGTAGTATTTTTATGATCTGCTAATGAGCCGTCGCAAGTGCCCAGGGGCGGAGAGTTTGCTGAAAGTGCCCAAGTTCACCTGCCTCACTCGCGCCTAACTCCACCCCTCAGTAAATTCAGGCCAGCCCTGTGGCTCTGTGACATTTCCCTATAGCCTGTTCGCGCATCACTGCCGGGCCCGGGCATGCGCAGTGCTCTGCCCACTGTTGGCAGAGGCACAGAAATATGCAGTGCGCATGCGCCGATTTCACGCCAGTTATCTTTGTCTTGTCTTTGTGTCCCACTGAAATATGTGATCGGTTTAAAACCGTCAGGTTGGTGACAGACTCCCTTTAAAAAAATAAATAATAATAAATACCTAGGAGCCAATAGTTCCAAAACTGAAAAATTTAGGAGCCAAATTAAATATTTGGCTGCCAAATTTAAAATGCATATAATTTATAATAAAAAAGACTTGGAGGAGAAGATAACACGCAGGTCACAGTAGTGAGCCAGCACTACATATAGCAGCATACAGCACCACATACCTCTTACATCCAGGGAGATCTCCTGTCATGTAGACCTTCTCTTTCCTCTTCTCCTGCGTCTGACCCAGACCTCCATGACTAATTCTTTCAGCTGCATTTCGTCTTTACAGAGTTTGTTACAGACACATTAGATTTTTCAATTTTTCCATCAACCTCCCCATCCTGGTGTCCCAACAATGTCATCCTGCTGCCACCCCCAATACTGTGCCCATTGTGCTCCCCAATGCCCCAGGTACTATACTGCTGAAATCATAGTGACCCCAGTAGACCTTATTGGGGTCATTTATCAAGCTGGTGTAAAGTAAAACTGGCTTAGTTGCCCATAGCAATGAATCAGATTCCACAGATGCCACTGCGCTGTTTCCCAGCACAGGCTCACGATGACATCATCACATCCGTCTGCGTTGCTTTTTTTTCCCCTTCTACCGCATAGGCCTCAGGCCTACTAGGCCTGAAACCTATGGCAGTGATCGGCGGCAGGGCAGGGAAATATGCGCTACCGTGCCCTGCCGCAGTGTTCAGCTGGAGCGCGGCGGCGGTCCAGTCGCAGGTGACTACAAGACTTAAGTCTTGTCAGCATCTTCAAATTCTATTTTGGTCGCCATCTGGAGCGCTGCTTTGGATCTGAAAGGCAAGTCTGCATTGTCACAAACCTCCACTACTATGTCACTGAAGAACTAGGCAGTCTTGTTCAGGATGCGGGTGAATAATGCAGGCAGAGAATGACATGGTGTGTTGCCATGCCACAGTTTAGTACCAATTCAGCTGTGATCTAGAACTTGTCACCTCTGCTGATTTACCTACTTGGATTAATACTTGTATTTCTTTTCCTAGAGCTCTGCGTTCCACTCTTCCTCTGTTATTCCTCCTGTAAATGTATGACGTAATTGACAACTGGACTCTACAGTTGCCTTGTCATCGTGTTTCCACACAGCCAACACTAATTAGACAGCATCAGAGTGTACAGGGATATCCTCTTTCCACAAGGGGAATTGCAATAACCAGTTTAAAATTGACATTTCCAGGAAGAATAACAGAGGAACCATGCAATGAAAGACAAAGAAACGTGTTCCATGACGGATGCAAGGATTTACTAAAACAGACATGTCAGATACATTGCCATGTCCTGTTAAAGACAGTCTGCTTGCCAAACAGTCATTACCCAGGTCTTCAAGTCAAAGCCAAATTGGCACTGGGTATAGAAGTGGTATAGAAGTTTGGCAGTAACCAGACCATTACTAACATTCTTATAAAATGAATCTAGAAGTCGAATCCCTTTAAATCATTAGAAAGTACTGTATGATGCCAGTGAGGAGTGGGTGGGCTCTTGCATCATTTGCTGCCATTCTCGCCACCCCTGGAGCTGAGGTTGACACCGCATTATTTCCGGAGCAGCGAGCTGTGGTTAGCCTGTTGAGATGGCCGCTGACATGACTCCTGGACGGCTTCTTTTTCATTTCAGCTGGAAAGATCATTCAAATTCATGAGAGAAGCCGGGGACCAGTTTAAAGCCATTCCCCAGTTCTGCTTCCCAGACGCCAAGGACTGGTCTCCAGTTAGTCAGTTTGAGAGGTAACTGGGATGTCCATATTCTCATTAGTATTCATGCCTAATATTTTTTTATATTAAACGGGTCATATAATAAACTGTTTTGAAACTTTCTAATATACTTTTGTGTGGCAGTGCATCCATTTCAAGAGCACAGCTTGCTGTTAGTGAATGGAAAGAGTCTTGTTTACACCTAGGCACTGAAAACCTGTACAGGCCCAACAGCAGAGGCTTTGTAAGGGTCCATTCACACGTCCGCAAAATGGGTCGCATCCGTTCTGCAATTTGGCGGAACAGGTGCGGACCCATTCATTTTCAATGGGGCCGGAATGTGCTATCCGCATTTGCAGATCCGCACTTCCGTTCCGCAAAAAAAAATAGAACATGTCCGATAGACAAGAAAAGGCATTTTCTATAAGAGTGCCGGCAAAATGCGGAACGTACATTGCCGGTGTCCGTGTTTTGCGGATCTGCAAAACCCATACGGACGTGTGAATGGACCCTTACAGTGATATCCAGTCTCTCTTTCATAGAACTGTTACACCTTAATTAATGGGACATTTACAAGATATATTTTGGGTCATTTATGCTGCGGATTGTAACTTCTTTTACTTACTAATTTCTATTCTTTGCAGTGAAACTTTCTCCTTCGTGCTGACCGGCGAGGATGGCAGTCGGCGTTTCGGCTACTGTAGGCGGCTCCTGGTAATTGTCCGAGCTATGATTTGATTAGTAGTTATCTAATGCCTTTCACAAGATTAAAGGAGTTTTCTGATGTCATAGAAATAAGGTTAGGGCACCGTGACCTGGGGCTAATTCAGACAGGGGTGTATTTTATCCAGGCCATTAGACCAGTGACCGGTCATTGCTGCCACAATATGATTGCTAAAATATGGCCCTCTGGGGTCTTCTAGGCAAGGTGATGTGGCTATGTCGTCCGAGCCTAAATCTTAAAGGGGTTGTCCGACTCCAAAGCAATTATAGCTATGGTCCCTAAAGTGTTTAGCAGAAAAATGACATGACCACATAGTGCTGCTTGGGAACACGTCACTGCTGAGGCCAGTGAATGTCTGCAAAGGGGCATGTGACTACGGACAGGAAGTCCTCCTTTCTGTCCACATGGGACCGGAAGTGGGTGGCGGGAACCTCTGTGCTGGGACGGAGCTCCGGTGAATAGGCGAGTGACCAGATGCTTGTCTATAATTCGTAGGGCCCCATAGCGAAATAAAATGGGGCCCCTCCACCTAGTGTAAGAAAATGAAAACTGCAGCATAAGTAGCAATACTTAAATGTATGTATAATAGCAACATAAAAAAAAGTACAATGTTCTTGCACCTCATGGGCCCCTCAACCTCTGGGCCCCATAACAAGTGCTATGGCTATAGTTACGCCCTGTGGGTTACCCATATAGTAATAGGTTTTTAGAACAGTGACACCTAGTGGCCGGTGTTTGCATTGCACCCTGTCTGTTCAATAATTCTATGGAGGGACAACCTAGGTAAGAGATGCAGCGCTACACCAGCACTGCTGCCCCTTCATTTTCAGGATCCTGGGGGTCACAGAGGCTCGACCTCCACCGATCAAAAAAATGTTGCCATGTACTAGCTGTGTGTCATGACTTTAGAAATTCTCCTTTAAAGGGTGGGTATAGTGTCTGCAGGGATTTTAAGCTAATCTTCTTTTCTTTTTTTTCTATAAAGCCTAGTGGTAAAGGGAATCGTCTTCCTGAAGTGTACTGCATCGTGAGTCGGCTGGGATGCTTTAATCTGTTCTCCAAGGTAAAAAATAAGTGACCGCTTCCATTTGTAGTCCAGGATGCTTTCTTCCATAAACAGCGCCTTTCCTGTCAACTGGCTGTGTCTGGTATTGCAGCTCAACCCCATCGAAGTGAATTTTGCCAAGCTGCAATACCAATAACAACCTACGGACGAGGGTAGATCTGGTTTTGGAAGCAGCCATGTCTTTCTAATACTGGACAGCCCCTTTAACAGTGGAGAAAATTCCATAAAGGACTTTTAGTAACATTTCCTGGAAACTTTTATTAAGAGGAACTGGTGCTGCAGGTTTCAGACAAAGCACTTGGGGATTGCCAATAGAGGCATTTTAACCCGCCAAGCCACAACTGATGTAGCACAAAAAACACATTGTCATTTATTATAGCTACCGATCCCGGCAATGACTCTGTTCACACTGTACGGAAATATCATGATATCCTTGCAGATCTTGGATGAGGTGGAGAAAAGAAGAGGCATCTCTCCAGCTCTGGTGCAGCCATTCATGAGAGCCATCATAGACGCCCCATTCCCAGCTCTAGGACGGAAGATCTCCGTGAAGAATTTCTTGCCAGGATCAGGAACAGAGGTACGGTTCCTGGAACAGTATAGACAGCTAATGGAGGAGGTAAAGATGGCAATAGACTTAAAGGGGACCTGTCTGCTATAATGAGGTGACTGGTTTAGTAAATACTTGTATTCCCCAAAATATAACAATTCTGGAACATTTTTTAAACCTATTTTTGAGAGGAACTCTATGTTGTGCTGTTCCTCTGTTATTCCTCCTGGAAATGTAGAAATAAATGAACAACTTGGTATTACAATTTCCCTTGTTAATAGGGTGTGTACCCACAGATCCTAATAATATAAGTACTGGACAGTGTCAATGTGCAAGGACACACCCCATTGACGTAGACAATATCAACACCCAGTTGTCACGTCATACATTTATAGGAGGAATAAAAGAGGAATGGCCTGAGGAGCCTGGCAGTTGCACTTTGCCCTGTTCCTAAGAACACATGCATGCGTATGGGCGGATCGGGAGTGATGGATGTCGTCAAACAAACATTTGGCTGACCACTATCTTGGCCCCTGTTTTTGTGATCGGTGGGGGTCCCAGCAGAAGAATGTAAGATCTGTGAATGGGGGATAACTTTCTATAATTGGAATTCCCCTTTAGGTGTATGGCCAGCCTTCATCTGACCTTGTATTTTCCGGGTCCCTTCCTAGGTGATTGAACTGTGTCGACCCCTAGACTCGAGGCTTGAACATGTGGATTTTGATGCCCTCTTCTCCACGCTCAGCGTACGGCACCTCATACAAGTCTTCGCCTCTCTGCTCTTAGAAAGAAGAGTCATTTTCATGGCTGACACACTCAGGTAGATCCCTGCTATGGCTATAACTATTGTTTTCTATGGGTTGTGGGCCCTGTACTAAGGCTTGTCTCTTGTTTTATGGCCCCCATAGAAGTCTATTCCGACAGAAGAAAAACTGTGCCATGTTCCCTCAGATGCCATCTTGGTCCGTATGAATGGTCCGGATCTGTTCCGCAATTATGTGGAACTGGTGCGGACCCATTCATTTTCAATGGGGCCGGAAAAGATGCGGACAGCATACAGTGTGCTGTCTGTATCCGCACTTCCAGTCCGCGGCTCCGCAAAAAAAATAGGGCATGTCCTATTCTTGTCCGCAACAGCAGACCAGAATAGCCATTTTCTATTATTGTGCCGGCCGGTGTCAGTGTTTTGCGGATCCGCAAAACACTTGCGGACATGTAAATGGACCCTTATCAAGATATTACCGCATTGCCCTTAGGGGACCATATGGCGGAACACTGACTGTGTGTGCTGCCATACGTTCTCCACACATACAGCACGGCCTCATGCATGGCTCCTTAAAGTGGATCTCAACAGAAATTGTTGGCCAGGCTGCCAGCTCTGTTAAAACCCAAGTAGGAGGAGAAGTTAGCTACTTTCTCCCTCACTGATATTAAGTTTATTGAAAGGGATCTGGTTCCCCGGTTTCAGCAAATCAAGATTATCCAGTATCATATTGTATAATGAAAGTTACACACAATTTCCAATATACTTTCCTCTTCAAGATCTCTCCTTGCTTTCCATCACTAGCAACCTTCATGGTTTACTACCTGTGTCCTAGCGTTCCACTATGATCCCAGCACTATAACGGATCGTGCACCTATGTGTCCATCACATGACAATGACTAATTCCAGTAAACAATAAAGATTTCTGTTTTGTTGACTGCAAGCAGAGATCTTGAAGATTGTGAGGGATTTATCCAGAAAGTATATTAGAAAATTCAGTCAATCAGGAATGCCTCAGCACAGTGAGTGGTGATGAAGGAAGGGGATTTGCTTACTGCCATTGACTGCCAGGGAGAACTAAATGAGGGAGGGGGAGGAGCTCCTGGATGAGCGGGGTCACAGCGCTGCTGTTCTTGTACTATGTTTTCCACAATGTACTGATTGCTACACGTGACCCTGACCTATGCTCTTATCTGCTGAAACTTCCTTTGATCCTTCCAGTGAACTTATTTTGTCATGGTCCAATTTCCTGGTAATTAAAGAGTTAAGCGTGAAGCATTTTTGTGCCCTTTTCCTGTTGTGTTGTCATGGAGACCGCTGTAAACATCACAGCGTTTAGCGCTGATGTCACCCAGTGTATAATTATGGAGTGTTGTATATGCAGTGGGATTCTGGGCACCGGTCCAGGAATGTCCCTGCTCGGAGTGACTAGTGATGCCTCAGATAGCAGATGTGGGACTCCGCTCTTATATACTATGCTGCCATCAAGTATGATGAGCGTATTACCAGCCACTTCTGTAAATTATTCTTACAGAATATGAAAAATATTCTACAGTGTCGGTCTTTACTGTAGTTCTGGCATTCTATTTATTGCCTTGTAAATGAACTGTTGTCAAGGGGACAAAACTGTCTCTCTAGTCCCATGTTGGACATGGATATGAGAGAGCGATGGATAGATGGCTATGACCAACTATCTATCACTCACCAACTGAGAAAGGTCTTAAAGACCAGCTAGTCATTCTGGAGAAATTCAGCACCACATCTGCCCTTTCCATCAATTTGAAAAAGACCAACACTATGGTGTTCCAGAGAAGGAAAACAAAGTTAGCCAGGCCCCTGCCTTCACGCTACACAACCGCCCTTCTTACAGCCACCAACAGGTACACCTACCTGGGCCTGATAATTGACCAAACTGGGAGCTTCAAATCAGCCATTGAGGAGCTGAAAGACAAAGCATGCAAGACCTTCTACAACATCAGAAGACGACTGTACCACCTCAAAGCACCTGTGAGGGTCTGGCTTAAAATCTTTAACTCCAGCATTGCACCAATCCTCCTGTATGGCAGTGAAGTCTGGGGCCCTCACATGTACCCTGACTGGTCAAGATGGGATTCCAGCCCAACAGAAATATTCCACCTGGAATTCTGTAAGCATCTCCTCCCAGGTCCATCGGAGCACCTCTAACAGTGCCTGTCGAGGGGCGCTGGGCAGATTCCCTCTACACTTTACAATCCAGAAGAGGGCGCTATCATTCTGGGGCCATCTACATGGTAGTAGTGAAGGCTCCCATCACCATAAAGCCTTGCTACACCAAGGGATCCCAGGCAAGGCAAATCCCCAAAATCCACTTGCTGAAACCCAGCCCGACCAGAAAATCACCCCACACCGCCTCACAAAAGCCGGGACCCCGAATACGTCAGTAAATGGAGGAAGGAGGTGAGAGCATCCCAGAAGCTGACGGTGTACCATAGCCTGCAGAGAGACTACAAACTGACCCGATACCTGGAGAAACTAGGGAACCCCACAGACCGGAAAATCCTGAGCCGCTACAGACTGAGCGCCCACAGCCTGGCCATAGAATCCGGACGGCATTGACAGAGCTACAGACTAGTACATGCCTAGAGAAAGCAGACTGTGCCCGCAGTGCCACCTGGAGGCGGTGGAGTATGAGGCCCACTTCCTGATATACTGTCCCAAATACTCAACAGTGAGGGACTTCCACTTTAGGAGACTCTCTGATCTACTCCCAGACTTCAGCTCCATGGACATAGCAGCACAATATATCAGTGCCTGCCACAGACTGAGAGGAGGTATTCCTAGATTCGCCATAAATGACAGATATATGGGGATCCCATCCCTGGGACAATTAGGAGAATATAATTGGGCGCATGCATCCATCTACAGGTAAAGCTGTGGCCCCTTTCCAGATGCAGTCCTTGCCTAGTGGAACAGGGATAAGGGAAACCCCCATTACCCCAGTAGGTGTAGGTCCCTCCCTATCCCTCCCCTCCGCCGCAATACTTATGGGACATGGTCGGTGGCTGAGAAACGAAGTGTAAAATCTGATTTCAGTGTTTTTATCTAATAGTTTATTCTTTAATGGCATGTTCACTAAATTACTCACATTTCTCTTTCAGCACCTTGTCCAAATGCTGCCATGCCACGGTTGCTTTGCTCTACCCATTTACTTGGCAGCACACCTACATTCCTGTGCTCCCGCCAGCAATGATTGACATTGTCTGCTCCCCCACCCCATTCCTTATTGGGCTCCTGTCCAGCTCGCTCCCTCGTCTCAAAGAGCTGCCGGTGGAAGAGGTGAGTTCAAGATTATCTTTTTGAAACTCAAGGGTCCTTTGACTTTTTTTCATGTAAAAATGTCCCGAATTCTGGTTCGTATTCCTTTACAGGGGTTTTTATATATTTTTTCTAATACAGATATCCAAATACCCTGCCTAATGTCACATAGCAGCCACCACTGGGGGGAACTGAATGCATTAAGGCCCCTTTCACACGGGCGAGTATTCCGCGCGGATTGAACGCATTGCACCCGCACTGAATCCCGACCCAATCATTTCTATGGGGCTGTTCACATGAGCGGTGATTTTCACACATCACTTGTGCGTTGCGTGAAAATCGCAGCATGCTCTATATTCTGCGTTTATCACGCAACGCAGGCCCCATAGAAGTGAATGGGGTTGCGTGAAAATCACAAGCATCCGCAAGCAAGTGCGGATGCGGTGCGATTTTCACGCACGGTTGCTAGGAGACTATCGGGATGGAGACCCGATCATTATTATTTCCCCTTATAACATGGTTATAAGGGAAAATAATAGCATTCTGGATACAGAATGCATAGCAAAATAGCGCTGGAGGGGTTAAAAAAATTAAATAAAAAATGTAACTCTTAGTCCACTTGATCGGAGTGACGTCACCACAGGTCCTGTTCCTACAATCAGCAAAGAAGGAGATGCCGGCAGCGCGATCAAGTGGACTAAGAGTTTAAAAAAAATAAAAAATAAAAATTTATGTTTTTTAACCCCTCCAGCGCTATTTTACTATGCATTCTGTATTCAGAATGCTATTATTTTCCCTTATAACCATGTTATAAGGGAAAATAATACAATCTACAGAACACTGATCCCAAGCCCGAACTTCTGTGAAGAAGTTCGGGTTTGGGTACCAAACATGCGCGATTTTTCTCATGCGAGTGCAAAAAAGCATTACAATGTTTTGCATTCGCGCGTGTTCCCGCAACGCACCCTCACATTTTCCCGCAACGCCCGTGTGAAAGAGGCCTAAGAGTTGTACATTCTGTAGCCTCCTAAGCTCCCTCTAGTGGTGGCTTCAGGCAGACAGGATTTTTCTAACAGAACTGATTTTTTTTTAAACTATATTAATTTTTAAAATCTGGATATCTTCTAACACCTTTTGTCTCCAACCTGTTGTGAACCAACAACATGCCCCAATGTCAGGTCATGCTGGGAATTGTAGTTTCACAACAGCTGGAGAGCCGCTGTCCACTGAAAAGCACATTGTATCTGGCTGGGGTTGGCAGCCGTTCATTACACGCAGGAGAAATATAATTACTGCAATCAACTATTAGTTTCCGGACACAGAAGAAAGAAGCGTTTCCCAGCCAAAACTAACACCATTCTGGGGTGTAGCCTTGTATGATAAAATTCCGTACCCCAAAAAGCCCATGGGAAAAGATGAAGTGTGCAGAAGGGCTGTGAACATTAGCGGAATCCAGAAGATGTATCGTATTAAAGGACGTGTCTGGCTTTGTGTAACTCAAGCTGAACGAATGGATTATAAAAGGTTCTGCTAATTTCAAATATACCTTTTTTGTTGCTGCTGTTTTAAGTATCTCTTCTTGCTGTCAGTGAATGGGAATACTTTAGTAAGTTCCAGAGGCTAAAAACCTGTACAGACCTAGTACTTCTCAGGGTGAGATACTATTGTATCCTGCGTAAACCTTTTAACCGCACTGATACATTGTAACAAACTCGGGACCAGAGATATGTGCTGCTACTGGCAGCAAGCAGGTATATTGAGACTGGTGTGAAATTGATACACAAAGATAAATAAGAAAATTTAAATGGTAGAAAACTATTAAGAAAGGGAGAGGATTTAGTGCCCCTAATGGAGTTCTTTTCAAGGAGCTTAACGAGGTTATCCCATGATGAATGTAAAAAATGAAAACTATATATAATAATGAATACCTTTTTTGTAACAAACTAGAACCAGCCCTGTACCTCACATGGATCCAGAGATCTCACCAATCATTGCTCCAATTGCTTTGCTAGAATTATTGGAAGTTGGCGCGTGGAACTGAGTCTGTGCTTCTATCTCAGTAAGCAGGACAGAGAAATTAGAAAAAGGACAAACAGCAGGTGGCGCTATACAGATAGATTGTGGCTATACTAAATTTCTAATTACATGCCATTACAAAAGGATTCAGATCCAGGTAGTGGTTTGGAAACTGTAGAATATTTTTCATGGGACAACCCCTTTTAAAAGTAGTGAGCACTATATACCACTATAACTCCCAGCCTCTCGGTGAAACACCAAAATGGCTCACAAGATGTCACCCAGCTCTCCACACACCCGGAATGGCATTTTTTTTTCTCCCTCTTCAGCTGATTTCATGACATTAGTGTCAGTCTTTAATGTAGTTCTTGCATTCTGTTCATAAGTGAAGAAGGCTCTGTAACTAGAGGAGCTCTTTAACCCTTTGCAGTTTTTTTTTTTTTATAGGGAATTTCCTCCATACAGCCCCTTTCATAGTACTGAGGCCCCCGGCTATTGCAGCATTGCGTGTGAGCACGCGGCCGGGCTGGGTGATTTCTGAACAGGCTCCAGGATTATAAAATTATATGTCATTTCTGGTCAGCACTAGGGAAACCTCAAACCACAGTCCAGGATGTGTACTCAGCATGAATGGACATGAGCCCAGCCTGCTGCTGACTTCTGAACGGGGAGGAACTGGAAATACCCCAGGAAATAGGAAATTACCTTCTTTCTTTCTTCCATTGCAGGTTCTACTGGTCGACCTCGGTAATAATCGCTTCCTGAGACAGGTGAGTGAAATCGGGATAATTGTAAGCAGCTCCCGTCTACACAGGACGGTCTTGTTGTAAGCTGGATTTAGACATAATGGTAATGGTACAAGGGGTTTGTGGCCTCTCTACACTCTCAACACCTTTAAGTAGCCATCCCATGAGTGGTTTGCTAAACTTCATATCAGTAGTAATAGGTCAGAGCAACTAGACTTGTATGAGAAATCTCCAGCATTAAATACTGGGGACTCGTGCTTAAATCGTAGAGATAAGATGTCTATTGCATTTGCTTGACTGAAGCTGTTAGGTGTAACTAAACTGCCTTGGGAGAGGTATTAGAAGAGCATTGTAAGAGGCAGACAATAGATGTCACACCCCTCTACCTTGGTTTCTTCAGTTTAACCTACAGAGCACCTTTTCACACCCCTTTTGAACCAGCCCTCCTCTGTGTCTGCGACCAGCAGCTGATTGTCGGGAAGGAAGAGTTCCTTCCTTACAGTCAGCTGCTCATTAAGAGGAGATGAAGCAATGCATTTACATGCAGCGATCACCTCCACAGTATGAGGACATGTGGTCGTTATTGCCATCGCTCGTCCTCATACAGCTGCATTGTTTAGACTGCACAATCTGCTGCCTGGGAACGATAATTTACGCATCGGCAGTAATGATCATTTGATCGGCTGCAGCTTTACACCAGCAGATGATCGGGAACGAGCGTTCACAGGAATCTACCCGATTATCTGGCCATCTAAATCCACCTTAACAAGGTTTTACCATCTCAGACAATGGGGGCATATCGCTAGGATATTCCCCCATTGTCTGATAGGTGCGGGTCCCACCTCTGGGACCCACACCTACAAGGAGAACCCAGTGGGGAAATGAAGGGAGGGCGCAGGCGCCCTCCATTCATTTTTATGGGGCTGCCAAAAATAGACCAGCGCTGGCTCGGCTATTTCCGTCTGCCCCATAGAAATGAATGGGAGCAGGGGCCGCGCGTGCGCTCCCATTCACTTCTATGGGAGCAGCGCTTGGTGGTGGACGGACCCAGGTCCTCCAGCCACAGCTCTCCCCGCTCTGTTCTCGTTGTAGGTTACTACTGATATGCCATGACCATCCTTCATGGTATTATGTAGATACTTTATAGCTTTGTAGTGGTGCAGTGCACAGTATACAGGATTCTAGTATTATTTAGGCATTGTATGGCAGTATTATATGACCAAAAGATATGATAGTTTGATTTGGGCATTTAATGCAATAATATATACAGAGTGGTATTATTTATGCATTGTAAGGCGATTTTTATATAGGGATTGTATGACAGTATTTTATATAGAGACGATACTTGGGCATCATACAGCAGCATTATATGGACAAAGGATAGTGGTATCATTTTATTAAGGCCAATATTATACAGAGACAGGGTAGTGGTATTATTTAGGAATTATAAGGCAGTATTACATGGACACAAAATAGTGGTATTAATTAAGCATTGAATAGCATTATATGAATGCTGCTGTTTGGGCAGTATTTTAGGAGTATTACCCTCCTCCTCTCCTTTCGTTTGGGCTAAAAATATTTTTTGGTTGGTCTTTAGTAAAAATTTCCAGCTACATTCCCAGTGTAATGGTGTAATCTGTGTAACTGCAGAGCAGGAGGTTCTATGTTTACGTTGAATCCCGTCATCTGACGGCTCATGTAAATCTGTGATCTCCTAAAGCACATGAACGCTTATTTAAGCCATATTCTTATTGATGTATCAGGAATTGATCTGTAATGAGTATTTGAGTTATCAAGAGCTCAAAGAACAGAGCTACAGACAGCAGCAGCAGCAGCTCTGCTGGATGACAGGGCTGGAGGAAAAACTTACAGTCTGCAAATACACCTTCAACTAACCCCTGTAATATAAGAACTGCTGGAAATTTTTAATAAAGACCAATTAAAAAAAGATTTTTAGCTCAAAATGAGTAGGATGCAATCGTAAAAAGAAATGGCCTTTAAAGTTACCCTAGCTTTAAATTGGTGATAATGGTACTCTGGTCACCAGCAGTAGGGCGTGAATCGCGTTGCTTTCATTTATTTGATAAATCTTGAAAACTGGCTGACTTGTTTCATCTTTCTTGTGCTCTTAGATGGAAGATGAGGACTCAATCCTACCCCGCAAACTTCAGGCGGCTCTAGAGCAGATCCTAGAACAGCGCAATGAGCTAGCTGTGGACATTGACCAGGGCTCTGCCAACGGGCAGCAAGGTAAATTCCAGGTTTCCAGTGACCGTGGTTACTTTTGTGTAAGATGGTTGAAATCTGAATAGACATCTGGACAAAGGGTCAGATGTGGACATGATACAAGCTAAGGCTACTTTCACACTAGCGTTTTTTGCGGATCCGTCATGGATCTGCAAAAAAAACGCTTCCGTTGCAATAATACAACCGCATGCATCCGTCATGAACGTCAATAGGGGACGGATCCGTTTTCTATTGTCAGAAAACGGATCCGTCCCCATTGACTTACATTGTGTGCCAGGATTGATCTGTTTGGCTCCGCTTCGTCAGGAGGACAGCAAAACGCTGCAGGCAACGTTATGGTGTCCACATCCAGAGCGGAATGGTGACTGAACGGAGGCAAACTGATGCATTCTGAGCGGATCCTTTTCTATTCAGAAAGCATTGGGGCAAAACTGATCAGTTTTGGACCGCTTCTGAGAGCCCATAACTGATCTCACAAACGGAAAGCCAAAACGCTAGTGTGAAAGTAGCCTAAACTCCATCCCACACCAAGGTCAATCTTTGGTTTCCAAGGTTTAAAAAAGTCATGTGACTCCTTGCAACCTATTAGGAGCTGGTATTAGAAGCGTGACACTAAGCAGTTTTCTTTCTGACTTTCCATGATGATGTCTCACGTGTTCCTCAGACTCCAGCTCCCTGAATGACATAGTGTCGGAGGCCTTTGTTCGCTTCTTTGTGGAAATCGTCGGCCACTACTCCTTGTTCATGGTCCCCGGAGAGCAAGATGAGAGAACTCTCCTCCGCGATGCCTTCCGTAAATCTGTCTCGTCAAAGAGCGTCCGTCGCTTCTTGGAGGTGTTCATGGAGACTCAAATGTTTGGCGGCTTCACCCAGGAACGAGAGATGCGGAAACAGGGCAACAAAGGTCAGTTAACCCACAAAGGGGTGCTTCTATATTTAAAGAACACTCCAGACAAAGCTGATGAACACACTGGGGGGAATATGCCAAGACTGGAGTTACATAGGCCAGGCTTAGTATAAAGTTGGTTGTCGCATAATGCCCTCAGGCGTGTTTTGTGGTGTAAACTAAGAGAACAAATAGGTGGTATTAACTAGACAAGGCAGTCTAAAGATGTGCCAGGTTTCTCCTCCAACATCAGCTACAGTGATAAATTTGGCGCATGTTTACCCTGTCTACGATTAGTAAGTCTGGGTCACTGTATCCGTTTTGACCAGAGCCTTCTTGCCAGTTCCTCAGTAGTATTGACTCATGCATGCAAATTACAAATATGGCCTCCATCGCAGCTTTATTTTTAGACTGCTTTTTTGAGTCTTCATCCCAAAACTGCAGCATGCTCTTTTGGATATCATATATGGAACCATATTCTCTTTGGGGGGGGGGGGGTTTATATGGTGTAGTATACAAGCACCTTGTACAGGACAGTTCTGAGTGACCATTATGAGGTTCCATATTGCAATCCAAAATGTATATGCTAATACGCATGAGACCAGAGGCCACAAAACTGCCCAAAGTGATTGGATAAAATCACAGTGCAAGATATGTATGTACAGTAGATGTATTGATTTTGCTGCAATGCTCCCTACTGGTAACATGATGGATAACTGTTGGCCTTTCTCCACCCTGTTTTTCAATCTTGCTCCTGGGAGTTCTGCACTGAAGCCCCCGCACACAGCTGTGAACGTTCCCTGCTGGAAAGTCTTGGGGTGTGAGCGGAAGAAGGTCTCTTTGGACACTGGACCCTGACCCTGCTGTCTGTTTATATCCACAGGTCTCTTTGAGGTTCGAGCACAGGAATATCTGGAAACCCTACCAGGCGGAGAACAGAGCGGGGTCAACAAATTTTTTAATAGAATAGGTGAGATAAAATGAATACTGTATAAAGTATTAATACAGCATCATTATGAAGACCTTTTTTATATATGCTTAAAGGGGTTTTCCGAGACTTTTTATAACTGATGACCTATCCTCTGGTATCTGATCGGTGGGGTCCGACACCCGGGACTCCCATCCATCAGCTGTTTGAGAAGGCACCGAGGCTCCTGTGCGCGCCGCGGCCTTCTCAGAGCTTTTCCTAGGCCAGTGACGACACGTTCATCTGTCACGTGGCCTAGGAGAAGCTCAGCCCCATTCACTTGATCAAGTACAGCCGCTATACAATGTATGGCGCTGTGCTTGGTGATCTGCGAGCGCCGATGCCTTCTCAAAAAGCTGATCGGCAGGGGTCCCGGTTGTCAGACCCCCCCAACAACCAGGTACTGATGACTTATCCAGAGGACCGGTCATGAGTTAAAAAATCTTGGAAAACCCTTTAAAGTCTTAGTGTTCGACAGCTCCCAGCATACCGAACAGCCTGTATTATACAGCTGTGCTGCTTTCATTATTCTGCAGCCTCAAGATCTGAAATCTTCCATCCTTCCCAGCGTATTCAGTGCCTGCACAGAGCATATTATGGTGAACTTCATTCTGGGAGGCATCTTCATATTATTATGGCACCATACAGTCACCTTCTGCTTTATAGGAGCTTGGCTAAACTGCGCGGGATGGGGGGGGGGGTCTGACATCAAGCTTGCTGACTGTGTCCACTAAGAAACTGTAGAATAGTGGACTAGAATACTGGAGGATAATACAGGCTATAACTCAGGATCAGTACAAGAGATCAGCCGGTTATATACAAAGCGACTGCTTTTTATGTAGATTATTTATTAGTATTATGATTCATTATTCTGTTGCTATACAGTATATATTACATATTATCCATCTAATCCATCTGTAATCTATCCTAAAAAGAAATATTTCTTGTATCTTCTCTAGGAAGTAAAATGCGGTTTTTACACAAGAAATAAAACTCGGAGGAGAAGACAACCCATATGGATGTGTTTTTAACTTATTAACCAGCTGTCTCAGTCTATGGTAGCCGTGGAAGGGTCCCTCCTGTTACTGTTTACTGAAGGGAAGCAGGAAGTTTGAGGCGACACAGAATTATTTCCCTCGCCTTGAAGAGCCGCCCCCACATGGGGACCGTTATAAGGACAGTTGGGTGGTCTCTTGTTTATATTATGCACTGGACAGATTTTGGATAAGCTTATCAATGTACCCACATCATCTTCATCCTGATCAGTCGCCAATATTTTTATATTTTTTTTTCCACAACTTTTTGCTTTTATTTATATTAGTTTTTTTTTTTTTTTTAAATGTACAAGAAGAGTGACTGATTTTATCACCTCGAAACATTGGGGATATTTAACTGTCCAAGAAATCTGTGTCTCGGGAGGACGATCGTAAAGCGACTTTTAGGAGTAACAGGATGTGCGCAAAGACTTGCATTCATTAATACCCTAGAACTAGAGGCGCGTTCTCTGATGGACTCGACTAATCTGTACTGGGCTGCTGAGTGTGATGTCCCATCCTGACAACACGTGGGTGAAACTTTGCGCCTTCCGACAACTTTAACTGTGATGAATAACAATGCACCTCCCTTTTTACTGTTCTGCCCGTGGTCCATCACGTCGCCCGGCGTTTGATGTCTGTGGTACTGTTCTAATCTGTGCTGAACGTGTGAAAACATTTGTATGTTGTATTTTTTGTTTTTATTTGAAGGGTAGATTGTGCTATGGGTTATATATTTAATAATCAAAATCATCAGAGATGGAAACTATTGAAATCTAGTGGACAAATGTACATGGAAATGGGTCTGTAATCTGGCATTCCAGGATCAACAGTGGTGGATTGTCAGACTGGGTCAAACCAAATGTTCTGAACAGCCCCCTCCCTCCCACTTCATCCTCCACCCAGTGTCTTCTATAGATGTCTACTTTGCACAGCAGTAGGTTTTAGCTACTGGAATGGGAGTGGCTTAAAGGGGTTATCCCATGATTAATGTAAAAATGAAAATCGGACATCATATATTGCATATATTTCTCACAAAGCTAGAACCAGCCCTGTACCTCACATGGATCCAGAGATCTCCCCATTCATTGCTGCTAGATTTATATCAGGCTGGCAGCTCAAGGGGAGTGTCTGTTCTGCTGCAGCTAAGGGGGCGTGTCTCATCTCTCCCTATCACAGCTCAGGAGGCAGATGAAGGATGAAACTGAGCATGTGCGGCCATCTCAGTGAGCAGGACAAAGAAAAAGAGCAAACAGCAGGTGGCGCTATACAGATACATTTTGTTGTATAACTCATTGGCTATACTAAATATTTAATTACATGCAATTACAAAAGTTTTCAGATCCAGGTGCTGGTTTGAAAACTGCAGAATATTTTTCATGGGACAACCTCTTTAACAAAATATGAGCATAGCTGGAAAGCATTGGCTTCTGCTACATGGCTGAAGGTGAAGAGCTTTAAGTAAGTCTAGGCACAGGACCTCTTCACAGATGGATCTAAAGGAGACCAGGAGATTTGCCTCTGTGAGCGAAAAAATGGACATCCCTTTTAAGAATAGTCTAGTTTAGGGCTACTTTGCACCACAGTAATACTGTTTGTAGTCAAGACTGTAACCAAAAAAATGTGAGCGCTGTTCAGTTTCCAATAACTTAAAAAGCACCTGTCAGCAGGGTCAGTGCTATTAAACCAGACAGATACTGCCTGGTAGGATTGATCCTGCTGATTAAAATTATTCCTGTCTTCTTCTTTTTGCAAATGACTGCCCTGGAGGTGCATAAAGGGGATAGACCCCTTTCACAAGACAGGTAGTCACTAATTTACAGGGGAACCTTGTAAGAACCTCAGTTGGAGTTACTGCTCTGCTTCCAGTTGCTTTGTACGTATGATAGGTAAAAACGTGTCTGTCCATTATATGGACAGCCCACTGATTCTAATGTGAACTATGTCATGCTTCATTTCCCCTGTGGTGTGGGTGAACTGAACACTTGCTTCTAGGATCCCTCACAGGTTGCAGGTGATTGTTGGGACAACCTGTGATCAGCTTGTCATTGGAATACCCTTCTAATACAAGCGATTGTTCAAAGTGGATATCCCCTTTAACAGACCCTTTAAAGAGACAGTACAGTGTAAATACTCACGACTAACTGCACCTTTGGCTTGCATGGCATCCCTGGCCTCGCCTATCTAGACTGTAGAGGTTTCCCTCTTTCTTAGAACTTTAAGATTGCCAACAACTCCAGCCAAAAAAAATTCTGAAGTTTTTCCTTTTAAAGCGTTGTTTCTAGTGTGACTTGTGGGCAGTATCTGGAGACATGACATAAACTACAGTTTCTATAAGAAGCAGCAGCTGCCAGTGATTGTAACCACATGTGTCTTATTGCTGTATGTGGTAGATGAAGAAGCTGTCGGACACTTGCATCTTGTACGTGAATGTTTGGCATTAAGGGGGACGGGTAGAGGGGATGTACTTCCTGCCCACTGGAAGCCTTAATACATTCAGCCTTGTTGACTGCTCGCAATGACTGTGCCTTAGGACGATACCAAAGATGGAAAAAGTCTGTTCTTAAGATGTGTAAGAACTCCTACAAGGCATTGACTGTAGGGCAGAGACTGATACTGACGAGTCGGTGGGCCGGCGGTATACTGAAACCACTAATCTAAAAGCCTGTGATCAAGTTTTAGAGAAAGCTAGACAGCGCCCTCTACAGGGCATGCTGTGCACAAATCATGATATATAAATATATAAATTCCAATAAATGAGCCTGTGGTTTATATTGAGATGTCTTATTTGTTCAGATTATTTTTTTTTCATATTTTAGAAATAAATATTTCTTAATTATTGCTTTTGCTTTGGTCCGATTTTGATAACGTTCACATTTCAAAACAAAAATTTCACAAAAAGAGTTTGTATCCAGTTCATGTGCTTCCAGGATGTGTGCTGCACGGACTCCGCTTGTAAATGTGGAAAACTAAAGTTGAGAGCAGCCCAGCATCTCAGGATCCATAAATCGTGGCTTTATTTAAGAAAATCCCTACATAACAAGTGGTGGCAAAAACATCCAAATCATTCCTAGGCGTTTCAGACAGCTTCCATGTCCTTATTCATAGCACTGCCATGTGGAAGTTGTCTGAAACGCATAGGCTTTGTTTCAATCTTTAGGCAACCTCTTGCTATGCCTGCATTTTCTTGCATAAAGCCCTGATTGATGCTTACGCGTTTCTACTTCAGTTTTCCATATCAAATTCCTGGAAATGTTCAATTTTTATTTTATTTTTTGCCCCATACCCAAATAATCGGGTGCCTCCATTAGGGTTGAGTAGAGGGCTATCAGCAGTGTTCACGCAGGTCAAATTTTAATTCCCTATCCCTAATTCCTAAGGCGACCGGTAGGTTATAGAGAGTGCGGCTGATTTCTGGCACTTTGGTGGGGTACAGTTACACCTGACGGTTTGCCTTTTAATAAGATGCCATAAAGATGTCCTAATTTAGTGTTGGGCAAGGGTCTACATGTCATAGAGGCACCACCATCTGGCTCCTGTGGGCATCTAGAGAGAAGGGGTCCAGCCCTGGTTGGTCCCTTTGGTGCTTACTGGTTAGCAGGAGTGCGCAGCATTTCCCTCCCAAGGGCAATTATATTGTTTGCAAACAAAGAGAGAATTGGTCAGAGAAAGGGAGCAGAAGAGAGAATATCGCCAGAGGGAGCCATACTACTAAATGTAGGAACCAATGGGGGAGATTTTTCAAACTGGTGTAAAGTAGAACTGCCTTAGTTGCCCATAGCAACCAATCAGATTCCACCTTTCATTTTTGACAGCTCCTTTGGAAAATGAAAGGTGGAATCTGATTGGTTGCTATGGGCAACTAAGGCAGTTCTACTTTACTCCAGTTTGATGCCTCTCCCCTAATGAGTCCAGGAAAAGGATTTTTGCTCCTGATGCATTTAGGGTTGGTTTAACTGGATACAATTGTAACAAAACCTCAGGTCTGTACAGTTTTTTCTTTTAACCTTTGGATGTAAAAATGTTTCTATTCACTGACGCCAACAAAAAGTCTATATGAGAACTATCCTTAGAAGCAGAAGTATCCATCCTGTGGTTCTCCTGCCTTTATAAAACTATAATCCTCAGCATAAGTGGAGAATTGCATCCTGGGGGTTGTAGTTTTGGTCATCTATAGACATTCAGTCAATGACTGTATTGAGATTTTTCTGCTGCAATGAAGACCATAGTGATTGTCACCCAGATTTCCCAAAAGTGAATATAACTAACAAGCTGTTGAACTTCCTGGGCCCTAATGAAAAATCTGTAACCGGGCCCCAAAGAGCATGTGTCATTTACAATACTGAGGCCTTTTAGGAAGCCCCTCAAGCACCAGGCTATGACCTCTGCACCTCTGGCAATGATCAGGACTGCAGTTTATTTATGAACATCATTATGTCAATTCAATACATTAATATTCGATATTACACATGAATAAATAGAGCATCGCCATTTTGGATCATAGACACCGGGCTTTCCTATTGTGCACCTCCCAGAAGCCTTTGCATTGTATCCTTAATGTGCGTTTACATCAGAGGCCTCGTCCTTCTGCAAGCTTTGGTAGAAAATACCTGTCAAAAAAACCGAAAAGGATTTGTGAAGAAAGTTGTGACTTTTCAATTGCCGGTTTCACAAAGAACATTTTTAGGCCTCATGCACACGACCGTTGTTCTGGTCCACATCTGAGCTGCAGTTTTGGCGGCTCGGGTGCGGACCCATTCACTTCAATGGGGCCGCAAAAGATGCGGACAAGCACTCCGTGTGCTGTCTGCATCCATTGCTCCGTTCCGTGGCCCAGCAAAAAAAATATATAACATGTCCTATTCTTGTCCGTTTTGCCTGTTCCGTTCCGCAAATTGCAGAATGCACACGGGCGGCTTCCGTGTTTTGCGGACCGCAAAAAACGTAACGGTCGTGTGCATGAGGCCTTAAAGGGGCATTCAGATAAGTAATGGCGCTCCTGTCTACCCGCTATGCAGAAAACAGACCGATAGGAACTCGACCCCCTTAATTTTTTTGATTGACCTTGAGGATCAGACCAACGTCACACTCCCACCAGATCATAACGTGATGGCTATTTTAGTAAAAATGATACGTTTCTGGATGGATTCTGAGATGCTTGCCCGATTTCCTGAATTGAAAATGAGACAGATTTATGAAACTGTCTTAAAGGGGTTTTCTAACACTTTAACTGATGACATATTCTCTGGATAGGTCATCAGTCACTGATCAGAGGGGCCCTCACCTGGGAGCCCCGCCGTTTAGCTGTTTGAGAAGGCACCAGTGCTCCTGTGAGCGCCAAGGCTTTCTTGCAGCTTGCCAAGCACAGTGCCATCCATTGGATAGCGGCTGTGCTTGGTATCAGCTGCGCCTAGGTCCTGTGACCAATGACCATGACACTGGCCTAGGGTAAGCTGCAAGAAGGGCACGTTCACAGGACCTTCTCACACAGCTGATTGGTGGGAGTCCCGGGTGTCAGACCCCCACTGATCAGATACTGGTGACCTATCCAGAGGATAGATCATCAGTTAGTGTTGGTGATTGGTGGGAGACCCAGGTGTCAGACCCCCACCGGTCAGATACTGGTGACCTATCCAGAGGATAGATCATCAGTTAGTGTTGGAAAACCTCTTTAAAGGGATTGTTCCACCTTGGCTCTTTATGGCTGCGATAGGAATAAACCCACAATAAGTTTCAGACTGGGGTATTACAGAAGCATCCGAGCACCAGTCACTCAGCCACTTCTCCGACTCTGCCTTCGCGGGGCAGGTGCTTTCTGTGGGTTATTAAAGGCTGAGATGGGACAACCCCTTTAAAGAAAAAATGCCTGTGACAACCAATACGCAGAGACCTTACAGACCTTACCTGTTCTTTTGGAGACACTTTTGAAATCACACCTGCCCTGTGGCATCTTGCATGTGAACAAGCCAAGGCAGCCATGACAGTCGGACGGTCTCTTACAGGGATGTGACAGAACTTCATCACAGGAATCCTAGAAATACAGGAAAGATTCATAATTATATACTGTAGGGCAGGGAAATAGTATGGTTGGGCCACAGAGGGCGCTGTGTTTGAAATTACTGTGCAAGGGCTCATGCCCACGAATATGTACGGCCTATGCCGTGCATTGGGGACCACAAATTGCAGTCCCCAATGCACGGGCATTGTCCGTGTGGCCTGTGCTGACAGATGCAGACCCATTCAACTTAAATGGGTCTGTGATCCGGATCCGCCCGCACTGCAAAAAAATAGAGCATGTTCTATTTTCTTGCGGTGCAGAGGCACAGACCGAAATGCCATGGTAGTGCTTCCGCGGCCTTTCCGCTCCGTATCATCCAGATTGCTGAGCCATTCAAGTGAATGGGTCCGCATCCATGATACGGTGCCCAAATATACTGTTCGTGTGCATGAGAACTAAAGGAAAACATTTGGCAAAAAACCTGTATCCTCACATTAGTGATATCATCTATTATATATAGTATGTGGAGAAGTGATAAGATACCAAAGTTCCTGAAGTGCCCTAATTTCGATGGAAAAGACACAGAAAGGAAGATAGGAATCACTGCAGGCAAACACTCGACATTGAAGCCTCATGCCTCACTTAGGCCCCTTTCACATGAGCGAGTTTTCCGTGCGGGTGCAATGCATGACGTGAATGCTTAGTACCCGCACTGAATCCTGACCCATTCATTTCAATGGGTCTGTGTACATGAGCGTTTTTTTTCAAGCATCAGTTCTGCGCTGCGTGAAAAACGCAGTATGTTCTATATTCAGCGTTTTTCGCGCAGCCCTGGCCCCCGGAAGCAAGTGCGGATGCAATGCGTTTTTCACTGATGGTTGCTAGGAGATGTTGTTTGTAAACAGTGAAAAACGCATCAAACCGCATTGCACTCGCGCGGAAAAAACTGAACAACTGAACGCAATTGCAGACAAAACTGACTGAACTTGCATGAAAAATGGTGCGAGTTTCACTGAACGCATCTGGACCAAATCCGTCACGCTCAGCGAGTTTTCCGTGCTGGTGCAATGCGTGACGTGAACGCATAGCACCCGCACTGAATCCAGACCCATTCACTTCAATGGGGCTGTTCAGATAGCGGTGATTTTCGCGCATCACTTGTGCGTTGCGTGAAAATCGCAGCATGTTCTATATTCATAGAAATGAATGGGGATGCGTGAGAATCGCAAGCTTCCTCAAGCAAGTGCGGATGCAATGCGATTTTCACACATGGTTGCTAAGGAGACGAGGGATGAGTTACCTGGGTACCCATTTACTTTATTATTTTCCATTATAATATGGTTATACTGGAAAATAATAGCATTCTTTAATTCAGAATGCTAAGTAAAAGGTCCATTGTGGGGTTAAAAAATAAATAAATAATAATTTAATTCACCTCATCCACTTGATCACGCAGCCGGGCTGGTCTTCTTCCTTCTTCTTCTTGCAGGACCTGGCTCGAAAAGGACCTTCGGTGACCTCATCGTGAGCACTGTGACGTCACCGAAAGTCCTTTTCCAGCCAGGTCCTGCAAGAAGAGGAAAGAAGACCAGCCCGGCTGTGCGATCAAGTGGATGAGGTGAGTTACATAATTTTTTATTTTTTTTAACCCCAAAATTGACCTTTTACTTAGCATTCTGAATTAAAGAATGCTATTATTTTCCATTATAACCATGTTATAATGGAAAATAATAAAATATACAGAACACCGATCCCAAACCTGAACTTCAGTGAAGAAGTCTGGGTACCACAGTCAGTTTTTTATCACGTGCGTGCAAAACGCATTGCACCCACGCGATAAAAACTGAACATCGGAACGCAATCGCAGTCAAAACTGACTGCAATTGCGTACCTACTGGCACGATTTTCCCTGATCGCAGATGCAACCCATCCGGACCTAATCCGGACATGCTCGTCTGCAAGGGGCTTAAGTGGTTACAGGACCATCCGGATTCACAACACGTGATTATACTTTGCAGTGGGGGGTACATTGTTGCTGGACATACAAATGTAGTAAATGCAAAACAGAAGGTATTATACTGTGACCCAGATTTGGGGTCTGTGGCTATAATCTGTCTAAAAAGAGTTTTGACACTTTTTTTCTGACAGACCTGGAAAGGGATGGGGCTTAGCATACCGGGAAAAGAGGCTGGGCCTAAGATGCAATGCTTAATGTCAAGATTATACCACTATTTTGGTGGTAAATTCTGCCTCGAAGTAAGCCAACCAATAGTTGGTATAGAGTTAGAGATAAGTATCTGACCCTGCACCACATTTACCATCCAGCCTGAGCCCCTGTGATACATCTGGTGCAGGTCTAGACTGACTGTCTAAGTTTATGCCATCTACAGGATTAGTAAATCTGCCCCTTTAAGTACTTTGCTGCAATAAACACACCTCAGTCTGTAGACAAGTACTGAGCGATGTTGGGAAAAACTCCAACTTGGAAATCATACTGTCAGTGGTACCTAAAACTATGGCAGGAAGATGCAAAGTCCCCTTCCCATAACTCTAGTAGACCCCCATAAAGACCGTGGAAATAGAAAAATAGGATAAATCCACAATCAAAGACGGGATGGGATAGTTTCTGGTGTATGTTATAATAAATCCGGGAGCAGTGTGAAGCCCTGCCCTTTCTCACCACTTTAGAAAAGTGTTGAGAAGCTCAAAAGGTCACACAAGTTATGGCACAAATATGGTGTGCGCCATAATTTGCAACTTTTTTGCATTCCAATAGTGGAGTAAACACTTTAGTAAATGCCCCTCATGTCTTGTTCCAGAAAGTGACCCCATATATAGTTACCCAGCCAGATAGCTCTCATAAACAAGTACCCTAAAACAGAGTGCCACCCCATGAGAATGCCTATATAGTTGCTCTAAGCTAAAGCTACCCCATATACAGTGCCCCAGCCCAGTGGCGTACATAGAGAAGGGCCCCATAGCAAGGATCAAACCAGGCCCCCCACACAGGACAGAAGGGTTTCCGCCTAACCCCCTTTCAATGACCCTTGGGCCATTTTTCCACTGACATTTTTCATTTGCTAAAAGTTGTTCCTTTAGAGGGTAGAGTTTTCACCCCCAAAAGAGGCGATGATCCCAACTGGGCCCCCACATGCCCTGGGCCCCATAGCAGTCACATGGTCTGCCACTATAGTAGTTATGCTCATGCCCCAGCCAAAGTACTCCCATATATGATCACCCAGTCAGTTAGTGTCCCCATATTTATAATGCCCCAGTCACAAAATCCCTTAATGCACAGTTCCACAGCTAGAGCACTCCCATATACAGTGCCCTAGCCAATAAGTGTCCCCATATTAAGTACAGTGTCCAAGCTTGTGAGTGCTCCCATATACTCACCTCTTCCTTTCATCCCAAGACCACCTAAGATGTAGTCAGTTCTTACTTCTGTAGAAAGCAGAGGCTTTCTACAGCTTTCCTACTCAATGTGGATGGCAATGGTGGATCTCCAGAATATTGTAGAGGTCTGGTGTTATCATCTGCTAATGTAGTGTTCTGTTTTAAGAAACAACCTGAACATCTTAAGGTCACTACAAACAGTGCTTGAATAAATGAACTTCCATGTCAGTTCTTACCGTATCAGAGTTGAACATTCCATGTTCACTAAGGTGATGAAAAAACATGAGACTGGGATCTCCAGACATATCATGGAAAGCTTGACGTTTTCTTCTGGCTAAGACAAAGCTCTTCTCTAGTCTCTTCCCATTGAAGGTAAACCACCTCTTCACTACTGACAATGGCCCGGCAGTTGTACCCATCTCACTAGGACCTTGTCTGGTCTTCTTAATAGTCATTGACTGGCTCCTCCTTATGGTTCCATGAGTATTACTGTAGACCATGGATACAAACAACAAGATTGGGAGCAAGATACAAGATAAGAAATTCATCACTTCAGTTTGATCCTCCTCCAGGAACCCTCTTAAAATGTTTTACTGTCTCTTTCTTGAAAACGATCAACCCTTAAATAACACTGGATGCCCTGCCTTCCTCACCTTCGACACACCTGTTGACTTGCCTCTTAGATGGAAACTTTTCTCCTGTGGTGACATAAACTTTCCCAAAAAAATCTAGTCACCTAGGGCTTATTTTTAATTTTTGTTATTGTCCTTCCCCCAATACATCTGTAATGGAAGAGATGATAGAGATCATCCCCACCTATGATTTCTCTGACTCCTCATTTAGGTATCTGAGGACTGATAACAATGTGATGAGATCAGCGGCGAGCGAGGGATGATTGGCAGCTAAAAATCACTTTATTTGTATCAGATTTTCATGTCTTAAATTGAGTCAAAATCATAAAATTAAAAATAACGTGTTCTCCCCTGTGCTTGCTCAGCCCTCAAGTCATTTTGAGGAGCGGGGCAGGGACTGTTGTCATCTCTCAGTTTTTCCTTTGTTTGTAAACAGGGGAAGCCATTTGCAGGTCTACACTAGACAGAGATGGCTAACAAAATGTGGGCACCACTAATACTGAGCCCCACACCAACTGCATTGGCTGTCTATATGGTATGTAAATTTACACTATTGTTGAGACTCTTAGGTCCTGATGTAACATCTCTGTACCAGTGTCTGCTCATAACCATATTGTCTAATTCTATAGAAAGTTTACCTTGCCTTTAATTTTTTGACTGGTGCCTGCAATTGAATGAAGCTGAACTGTAGTACCAGACACACACACATAGATGGAACTGTGTTGGGTTCTGCGTTGCCAGTCCCTTCATTGTACTGATTCAGGGGGTCCTGGGGGTCAGATCCCCACAGACCATACATTGATGGCCTATCATCACACATTTACAATAAATGTTTTATCCAGAAAACCCCAGGTGTCTTCTCTGCTCAGAAAGCTGCACATGCATTGTTATGTAATGCAAGTTCCTCCAGAGTCTGCGGAAAGCTGGCGAACTATCCCTATGGGTACTGTAATGGATGCCACCAACCATCTGTTACCCACATTTGTGGAGACCAAGTTTTATATATGTTGTTTTTGTTCTTACACTATTAATATCTGATATTACAGATAACGTCTTGTGAGCACTGACACAACGTGACAAGTCCACAGCTTTATTGTATAGCAGATACAGTATATAGATTTACTCCTTGAGAAACCTTAGATCAGTGATGGAGAACCTTTTACAGACCGAGTGCCCGAACTGCAACTCAAAACCCACTTATTTATCGCAAAGTGCCAACACAGCAATTTAGCCTGAATACTATAGTCCAATATAGTATAGCTTCCATGTACTTTATCATTTAGCTATAACCTGCCTACATTCAGTGCGCTGCCTGTGCTGTTCATAGTGCGCCCTGCGCTGATGAATGGCAGGAAAAGTCTAAGACATATTGGTACACCATAGACTTTTTCTAGGGTGCGGGTGCCCACAGAGATGGCTCTGAGTGCCGTGCCATAGGTTCGCCACCACTGCCTTAGAACAATTAAACGTGAAAAAGACAAAAGAAATACATTTCACATTATTCAGGAAAATGACAAATGATCAAATATCATAGAACAGAAGAAAGATGGTACGATATAAATTCACAGAAGCGGGCGTAAAATAAAAATTAAAATATACAGCTGTAACACCACCTGGTGGACAGGTGGTGACAGTGCAATTCCTGGCAAGAAAAAAACGAGGTGTAGCAGCACAACGGAAAACAGGGGTAAATGCCGTTCCTTATTGTGGTGGTGCCTGCCGGGTCGGAAGTCAGTCTCCAACTCCCCCAAAAGGCTTGATAAAGACCACACCGGTCGAAACGTTGCATAGTGTTGGTGAATAAACCTTAGAGAGAATCAAGACTGGAGAGTGCTGCGGTTTTGTACAAGTGCAGTGAAATTCCTGAGTTGTGAAAAGATATTTAACAGCTTTTATGCAATTAGAAAAAAGTCTGTTTTCCTACAACACGCCTGTCCATCTGCGCTATTTGACAGGCGGTTTATATTGAAGTGGTGGCTACCTGAACCAGCCGTGCATTTTATAGGACAGGGGCCAGAAATCTCTAGTACTCCAACGGTTGTGAAAGTACAGTTGGTAAGTGCCATCTCTTTTGGTGCCTCTTTTTTGAGGCTGGTTGGTATCAAAAGAGGTGGCATTTACTGTAGTGTAGGCAGGGCTGCACCTAGCCTTTCTGCTGCCTGAGGCAAAAACTGAAACGGCACCCCCTCCCCATTGCCAATTTCTTAACCTAACCCCTTCACTTCAGCTCATGGCCCTTCGTCTGCCCCCCTCTTTCCCCTAACTGGTGCTGTCCCTCTTGCCCCTAACTGGCCTCATTGGTGGTACACCCTCAGAGTGTAGGTTCCCATCCATAGGAGGTCACCTTGCCATGATGGATGGGCACAAATGATTTTGATCAAAATATTTTTCCTAAGTACCTCACGTTTAAGGCTCATTCAGACGACTGTATGAGTAGGTCCATATCCGTTCTGCAATTTTGCGGGACGGATGCAGGCCCCATTCATTTCAGTGGGGCCACAAAGATGCGGACAGCAGACCGTGTACTGTCCGCATCCATAGTTCCATTCCGCGGCCCTGCAAGAAAGATAGATTGCGTCCTATTCTTATCCGCAATTACGGACAAGAATAGTAATTTCTATCATAGGGCTGGCCACGTGCGGTCCGCAAAATGTGGAACGCACATGGCCAGTATCCATGTTTTGCGGATCCGCAATTTGCACACCGCAAAACACTACGGTCGTCTGAATGAGCCCTTATTTGTATAGTGAGTATAGCATTAGTTCATATATTCTGTGTTTGCAGAGTGCTGTTGCCTTGTGTTTGATTTTGTAACTGCTAGACTGGTGGGGGGGGGGGGGGTGTCTGACTGCTGTGACCCCCATCTATAACCAGAATGGGGGTCCTTTGCCCCTGTTTGAATGGAGCTGTGGTCCAGGACGTACGCTGTCACTCATTCAAAGTCTATAATACTGATGGAGATAGCCATGCACTTTGAATGAAGCAATAGCTCACATTGCTCAACTGCTCCATTCAAACAGGAAGAAGGGGTACCCTAATTTGGCGATCAGATCGAGTCTCAGCGGTCAGACCCTCACCAATCTAGAAGTTATCACCTCCCCAGCCTGACGCAGATGTGAGCAAAGGCTATGCTAAACACATCAGCAACACAATTTCTCTACCATTCTGATGGGTTGTTACAATGTATAAGCACTACCGTAGTAAAATGTATCAGTATTTAGTTGACAGGCATTTATCAAGTCTGGATACAATTGTGCCAGACTGCTATGGTGGAGAATTGAATCACAAAGTACATTTATTACAGTGACTACTATTTCTGTTCTTAATAATTTCAGTGTTACCGATCAGTGAGTGGGGCCAGGGACTCTGGTGCAAGATAACAAAAATCCACCAGAACTGGACGTATAGTCTGAACAGTCACCAATGCTGTTTATCAGAGATCCAGAAGCGTACAGTTAATGCAGACACAGGAAAGACTTGCGGGCAGAGTAGTGATGAGGCAAACACTAGGCAGGCAGGCTGGGGACTTGCCTACAGAACAGACAATGTAGACCGACTGGGTTAAACGTGAACTGAACTGAACTTGGACTTGAAAGTGCGGGGACACACAAGCAGGATAGCACACACTTGGAACATGGCAGGAATACATGCAGGAGATAACAAAGGAGAAAAACACATACATCTCTATAGCATGAGACTATGAGAATACCTTTGTTGGTCACCAGGGAACCTAAAGCTCAGACACCCTCTTGCTGGAGAGGGTGCCTTAAATACCCAAGGACCCTCAGCCGTTGGCTAGGAAAGAATTTGGGAGCGCACACACTGGCCCTTTAAGAGGTTAGAGTTGAGTGCACATGCCTTAAAGGAGTTGTCTCACTTCAATAAGTGGTATTTTATCATGTAGAGAAAGATAATACAAGCCATTTACTAATGTATTGTTATTATCCATGTTGCCTCCTTTGCCAGCTGGATTCATTTTCCCATCACATTATATACTTCTCGTTTCCACGGTTACAGACCACCCTGCAATTCATCAGTGGTGGTCGTGCTTGCACACTATATGAAAAAGCGTCAGTCTCTCTGGTGGCCGGGACCTTGGGAGCACACATAGGCTAGTGCTTTTTCCTATATTGTGCAAGCACGACCACCACTGATGGATTGCAGGGTGGTCTGTAACCATGGAAACGAGCAGTGTATAATGTGATGGAAAAATGAATCCAGCCAGCAAAGGAAGCAATATGGACAATCACAATACATTAGTAAATGGCTTGTATTAACTTTCTCTACATGATAAATTCCACTGAATGAAGTGAGACACCACTTTAAGGAAGCATCAGGCAGCAGCATGGAAGCAGCAGCATAGAAAGGGCACTGGCAAACAGGATGCTGGATGACATGGTAAGGGGCATGGCATCCACCCCCACAGGGAACATCAGGATTACAATGGGCATGGACTGCAGTCCTAACAGCCAGCTGTTTAATGATACAATCTTCTTTTTAGTGTCTTGTCTTGAGGAATGTCTTCCCATTAGATGGTGAGATGCTCCACACTCTGGGTGCCGGCCACTTCTCCTTCACCACTTGCTGTAATATGACACTGATGGGAGAGATATGCTGAGAGATGGGTCCACGTGAGCGAAGGGAGTGACGGGCCACCAAGAGACCTATTCGGACACAGGTGTCTGTGTCATATTCAGCTAGGACTCCTGTAAGGAGTCCAGCCATGAGGCTGTGAGGAATGAAGAAGAAAGGTTACCTTACATTCAAAGAAGACTCAAGTGTAGAGCTGAAGCATTCCTTATTCAGATTTTGGACATCTTTGAGGCACAAAAAAAACAAAACTGTTACAATGTGTTATCCTTAGTGGGGTCCTTAGTGGAGGAGCATGGTACAAGGATTCACTCTTTGGTGTCCTCTCAAACTCGGTGTCCAACTTTTAGACACTCCACCATTTATAATACAGCATATCAATTTCTCCTGGAGTGTTCCATTAACATCAGTGATGTTGACCTCTACAAATCTCCAGAATGAAGATAACTACAGGTTGAGCTCCCCTTTAATGTGGGATTTATATACCAACAGTGGGATTATTGGAAGTTATGTTGGCATTACATATTCTATATTACTGGAATTCTTTCCGCTGATATACACATTTCTGGGCCTATCAGCTTGCTGTCTAACCACAGGATCAATTTCATAAGAACCTGCTGCAGAATAATTGACCTCAACTATGAAACTCCACAAGGGGCTGTCAAGTGGTCATGGCCTAATGTTGCTGTCCTCCTATGGCAGGCAGTAAAGTGGGGAAGGGCTTTTTCTGTAGCCAGTTGCCTTATAGCCAGAAAGAGAAGAAGGAAGGGGAAATGGCTGATTTCATAGAACACATATACAAGAATCCTTTATATACCGTTTTTGACAGTTTTGTGTATTTTTTTTTACATTTAGCGTTTCTTTAACATCCCCCAAAAATTATATCTGTATATCGAACAGGATATTTTACAGACCTGTCTCCTGCTCCAGATACATTGATGATTTCCTCTGGTGGAATGGGAGCAGCTGGATAATGTACCGCACAAAGATCATCTCTGGATACCTAAAATGACAGAGCAAGAAACAATGGCAATGTTTATGTGTGTCCTAGGATTTACATAAAGCATATCTACAAAAAGAAATATCACCGTCCCTCCTCAAGCCTCTGAAGGTGTACATAAGATGGAGTGCAGCAGAAATGTGTGCACATTTTGGGTCTCTTCCCTTCTCCCTGAGTGGGCAGGCGCTTCTGGTGAAGCTAGTGAAGTGCTCAGCTTTTTAGATGTCTCTTCACTGCTGCTCCTCCTCCCCTCTCACAACATGTAGAGAGACAGACTGCAGCTGCATCCCCCTTCTCCTCATAAATTATTTACCATTTTACATTAGATGGATTTTTTGCATCACGGAGGTGGTTTCTACAGGAAGCTGTAGGGTTATGGTATGTGAATTAGATAGAAGAAGTCACTTTCTTTATTCACTCCTATGACAGCCTTGATGTCAGCCTCATACGAATGAATAGAGAAAATGACTTTCTGTCCACATGGCAGATGCTGTTGGATCCGGAGAGTCTGATCTCGGGTCACGTGATGTAATTGCCAACATAGACGAAGGGTGAACATACATAAATAAGTCACTAAGTAGGTTTTCAACCATACAATTGTACAACTGCCAGCGCACTTACAAAGGAGTGAAAAATCTTTTGGGAGCGGGCTTCTTTAAAGGACATCTTTCAGCAGACTTGTACCTATGACACTAGCCAGGGCTGGCCTTAGGTGTTCAGGCGCCCTGTGCGAGCTAATCTTGTGGTGACCCCCCCCCCCCCCCCCCCCCCCGGTTCACCTAAACATACACAAAGAGGAAAACAATCTTTGTAACAAACAGTTTTTTTTTTATTACAGATAATTTAAGTGCAAGTGCAAACAAGTACAATCATACCCAGTGTCACCCATAGCCAGTCTCCTGCCCCCCTTAATCATACCCTGTCACCTTTTTCCAGTCCCCTGCCCTCCTTAATCATACCCAGTGTCACCCAGAGCCAGTCCCCTGCCCCCCTTAATCATACCCTGTCACCTTTACCCAGTCCCCTGCCCTTCTTAATTATACCCAGTGTCACCCATAGCCAGTCTCCTGCCCACCTTAATCATACCCTGTCACCTTTTCCCAGTCCCCTGCCCCCCTTATCATACCCAGTGTCACCCAGAGCCAGTCCCCTGCCCCCCTTAATCATACCCTGTTACCTTTACCCAGTCCCCTGCCCTTCTTAATCATACCCAGTGTCACCCTTACCCAGTCCCCTGCCCCCTTAATTAGACCCTGTACCCCTTAAATTAAGGGTGACAGACACTGGGTGTGATTAAGGGGGCAGGGAACTGGATAAGGGTGACACTGGGTATGATTAAGGGGCAGGGGACTGGGTAAAGGTGACAGGGTATGATTAAGGGGGCAGGGGACTGACTATGGGTGACACTGGGTATGATTAAGGGGGGCAGGGTCTAATTGAGGGGGCAGGGGACTGGGGAAGGGTGACACTGGGTATGATTAAGAAGGGCAGGGGACTGGGTAAAGGTGACACTGGGTATGATTAAGGGGGGCAGGGGACTGGGCAAAGGTGACAGGGTATGATTAAGGGGGGCAGGAGACTGGCTATGGGTGACACCGGGTATGATTAAGGGCCTTATAATGTGCCAGTAAAAAGGGACCCCCATAATGCCCCTCAATAATGTGCCAGTAAGTGTCCCCATAGATGCCCCCCATCATGTGCCAGTATCAAGTACCTCTCTCCTCCCCCCCACATGTCCCAGTATCATAGTGCCAAACCCCCCCAAGTGCCAGTATCAAGTGCCAAACCCCCCCATGTGCCAGTACCAAGTGCCTCTCTCCTCCCCCCCATGTCCCAGTATCATAGTGCCATCTCGCCCCCCCCCCCCCCCAAAAGTGCCAGTATCAAGTACCTCTCTCCTTCCCACCCCCCATGTGCCAGTACCAAGTGCCTCTCTCCTCCCCTCAATGTTCCAGTATCATAGTGCCATCCCCCCCCCCCCCAATGTGCCAGTATCAAGTGCCTCTCTCCTTCACACCCACCCCCCATGTGCCAGTATCATAGTGCCACCTCCCCCCCAATGTGCTAGTATTAAGTGCCTCTCTCCTTCCCAACCCCCCCATATGTGCCAGTATCATAGTGCCATCTCCCCCCCTCCCAATGTGCTAGTATCAAGTGCCTCTCTCCTTCCCACCCACCCCCCTCATGTGCCAGTATCATAGTGTCATCTCCCCCCTCCCAATGTGCCGGCATCAAGTGCCTCTCTCCTTCCCACCCCCCATGTGCCAGTATCATAGTGCCAACCCCCCATGTGCCAGTATCAAGTGCCTCTCTCCTTCCCCCATGTCCCAGTATCATAGTGCCACCCCCCCCCCCCCCCATGTGCCAGTATCAGGTGCCAACCCCCCTCCCCCCATGTGCCAGTATCAAGTGCCTCCCGCTCCCCCCATGTGGCAGTAACAGTCGGTATTTAAAAAAAAACAAAAAACACTTATACTTACCTCCATGTCAGCAATGCGATGCAGGCCTCTTCCGGCCTGTGTCCCACGCTGTATGTCCATATATGGAGTCAGTGCTTGTGTATTCTAATTTAGCCTGTATTTTAGAAAAGTTTTTGCTGGGACTAAAACCCACGACCTTCTGCATTAGAGGCAAGGTACTTAACCACACAGCTATAGGAGCTGCATAGCCACCGCCTGAAAAAAATATGAGACTTCTACTGTAGACTCGTTTATAGCTTTGATAGCTAGTGTACATCCATACACATGACAGCTGCCCCAGCGCACTCAGCCTGCTATATCTCTATATATGATAGCTGCCCCAGCACACCCATTTATGCTACATCTATACACATGACAGCTGCCCCAGCACACCCAGCTCTGCTACATCTATACACATGACAGCTGCCTCAGCACACTCAGCTCTGCTATATCTCTATATATCTATCTACTGTATAGTAATACTTAGAGATATATAGATATAGCAGAGCTTAGTGTGTAGGGGCAGCTATCATATATAGAGATATAGCAGGCTGAGTGTGCTGGGGCAGCTGTCATATAGAGATATAGCAGTGCTGGGTATGCTGGGGCAGCTGTCATGTGTATAGATCAGGCATGCTCAACCTGCGTCCCTCCAGCTGTTGCAAAACTATAACTCCCAGCATGCCCAAACAGCCTACAGCTATCAGCCTACAGCAGGGCATTGTGGGAGTTGCAGTTTTACAACAGCTGGAGGGCCGCAGGTTGAGCATGCCTGGTATAGATGTACTCTGGCTACAACAGCTATAACAGAGTCTACAGTAGAAGTCTCATATTTATTTAGTCAGTGGCTATGCAGCTCTTATAGCTGTGTGGGTAAGTGCTTTGCCTCTAATACAGAAGGTTGTGGGTTCAAATTCCAGCAGACACATCTCTCCCTCTCCTGAGGACGGCAATACAGATGACTATGCCTGGGATTCGTCGGATTTGAATCTCGTAAATAAGAAGCGCGTGCAAGTTGTGATGCAGGGCATCTATAAAGTAGTAAGGGCGCTGCCGGGAGGTGAGAGAAGGCTGCCGCTGTCCTGCATGTTGCTACAGTGTGTGGTGTTTGTGGCAGTCGCTACACCGGCCAAGGAGCCTCCTCGCTGTCGGTCCTCACAGTCTGGCCCATGGCGCCCTGTGCGGCCGCACAGCCCGCACACCCTAAAGGCCGTGGCTGACTTGTTACATATGCGCTTGGCAGCTGAAGGCATCTGTGTTGTCCCATGTTCATATGTGCCGCATTACTGGGAAAAATTATTTTTTAATCTAAGCAAATGGAGCAATGGGGGCGTTGCCTTTACACCTAGAGGCTCTGTTCTCTCTGCAACTGCCGCATCCTCTGCACTTTGATTGACAAGACCAGATGTGATGATGTTTTCACTGCCAAGCCCTGCCAATCAAAGTGGAGAGGGCTCAGCAAAGATATCTGAGACTCTAGGTGCCACAGCAATGCCCCCGTTGCTCCTAGAGGCTAATTTACATATATTAAAAATAAATTTTCCTCAGCAATGCGGGCACCTATGAACATGGGACAAACACAGATGCCTTCAGCTGCCAAGCGCACATGCAACAGGTCGGCCAGTGTCATAGGTAGAAATCTGCTGACAGATGTCCTTTGACAATACTTGATTTGTAGGCCTTCTGGTAAACATAAAGGGTAAAATAGGTCTGGGATCCCTTTAAATGAAAGCATAAATAAATAATTAATTTTGTAGATAGATGGAAAATGTTATATTCTATTTATCTCCTGAAGAACATGTTCAGACCAACAGATTAAAATCAGCAAAAGGTGGAAACTATTTCAATACCTCTTGACCTAAGAATGCAAAATGATCCTCAAATCCATACAATCAATGCTTGTCAACTGACGTGGATATTTTATACCTTGTCTTTAGCATGAAGGGATACTGTTCCTTCACGCCTGTGGCCACACAAGAGGACCCCGTGGGCTCCCAGAGTAACTATGACGCAGTGTATGTTCTCCAGGAGTGGTAGTGAGAGGCTGATGGATGTATCCACTATATCTTCTAATTCACATGGAATATCTTGGAAAAGAGACATGTGTCATGGAAACAAACATACCACATCATACATGATAGCGAGGAGTACCACCCTCATGGACGTTATTACATTTGTTTTCAATTATGAAAAGGTGATGACAGATGTTAAGAATTTAGCTTTACGCCTGTCAATCATCTTAAAGGTCAACATTAGACATCTGGAAAATGTGTCTCATTGCCCTTTAGAACATGAAGTCATCCATCAGTGTTATGACTATGGATGTACTGTAAATCTAGACAAATTACCTGTAGTCTCATCAGGAGTCGTCTTCTTGTGTAAAGTCTTATAATACTGTATCCACCAATTTCCAGAATTCTCCTACAAGCATTGTGGACTGGGAGCCCAGAAAACCAAGTGCATTGGTGTTAGCTTCATCCGTGGAATGAAGGTGTCAGAATTCCTTAAAGGGAATCTGTCATCAGCGACCTCCCTATCAAACTATTTGCCTAAACACATAGCTGTGGTTCACTTGTTATGATACTTTTTAGAAATATGCAAATTAGGCCTTTGGTGCAATGAGGGTGTCCCTATTGCTCTTGTTGTACCCAAGCTCCACTCATTTCTGTGACCAGTCCCTCCCTGGCTGCTTTGATTGACAGGGCCAGGCAGTGGTAAAGTGTTGAGGAAGGGGCAGGTCAGAGAAAGGAGTAGAGCTTGGATGCAACAAGAGCAATGGTGACACCCTCATTGCACCAAAGGCCTAATCATAGCTCGGTAAACGAGTCTCGTATTAACAAAAGAAAAACAGCTCTTTAATCAGGTGAACCACAACTATGGGGGTCATTTATTATACTAATATACGCCTATATTAGGCGTATTTCAGGCGCAGATGGGGGTGCAATTGTTAATTGTGCCCCCATCTGTGACTTTTTCCCACTCAAGCCAGGTCTAACGGGCCGGGATGGGCAATTTCAGGCGTAGAAAAAGGTCTAAATGTAAGACAGCTCGGAAGCGGTCTTACATTTAGAACTGGTGGAGGATCCGCCAACGTTATGTAGAGGCCTGCACCTCTTCAGAACTTCACGATCCTCCTCCAGCTATAGGGCTATGATAAGACCGGAGTCTAAAATGCCAGTCTTAATAAATGTGCCCCTATGTGTCTATGCAAGCAGTTGTATAGGGAGGTCACTGGTGACAGATTCCCTTTAAGTCGGGCATACACATAAGCTAACTGTTTGCCATGTACATCCGAGGGCAGACACCTCTGGTGGGCAGCTTATCTCCCCCCAAAAAGTTCAACATGCTTACAGAGTCAGGAGGCTCCCATACACATTCCGGTCCCAACAAAGTCATGTTTATGGCCAAATGTATTATATCAGCCCCTAATCTTGGTGTCACTTACCAATATCATCTACGTATCCTAAGGTCCTGTTGATGGCCAAGAGCTCCTTTAAGTTTGGAGAGATGTAGGTTAGAGCCGTCCAGCAGTTTGAGGTGAAAGGTTTAGATGCTTTGTCTATGTCTGTGGGCTCATAACAAACTGCAAAAAATAATACATTACTTTTACACTGAATGTGGATGCCTGGTTTGGAAACCAAATTTTTTTAAATGCCTCACATATTATTATATTATAGAGCATATTAGATATATTAGCTACAAAGAATATCTTTCTTTCTGGAGGACCCAGAATGTCTATGTATTACCATGTAATGCTTATTTTCTTCTGTAGTGCCGCCATAGGTGAAAAGTTATTCCCATTTATGGTCTTTATTTAAAACATAACGTTTATTACCTATATTAAAAGTGTAGCAGAACAGCTCAAAAAGAAAAGACACTTTAAAAATAAAATATGGCCAGTTACTGTGGCAGGAAATACTTCTATCAATCTATAATTATTGTTAGTTCTGAGTCATTGTGTAGCTAGTATGGAGATAACCTTAAAGGGACACTGACAGGCCCAATAAGCATATTTAGGTATATATATGACAGTACAGGTCTTCTAAAGTGTATTAAAAGCATATAAGTATACCCCCTGTCCACCTTATAAATACAGTAAACTTAAGTTTTATAACCTGGTTGAATCGTCTTCATTCTGCCCAAGGGGCGGCGTTTCATTTCCACTTCTGCCCAGCCAGCCGCCCCCAACTGCCGTTTTGAAGCGCCGCCCAGCTCATCAATATTCACTTCGCTGGGCGGCTACTACTGTCCCCGACTTCACAAGATCCGGCGCATGCCCAATACAATCCTATGGGCATCGGCCTCCGTCTCATCTTCAGCGCATGCGCCCGGCACCTTCACTGGCCGGGATCACATCGTGCCTGCGTTCAGTCTGCATCTTAGAGGCCTGTCAGTGTCCCTTTAAGGATGTTGTTGGCATATCCTCATGGTTACCATAGGGTGGCAGTCAGTTATCCCCGTATAATTATGATTGGTTTGCCACATAGTCAGTATACAGGTTGTCTGATGCCGACGTGATCAGTACTGCCGTGTATAGTAATATCCAGCGCTGCGGTATCCCAGGCAATCTACGCTATCCTTCCCAAGGTGGTTTGTAATTACCAAATACCTATAATAGCCTGTATCTGGATTGCCCTATCACCACTAGGCTGGATGATTATATTGTCGTTTTTCTGACTGTCTCCTATAAGCTACACAATTGATTGCTGTTGTTAGCTGACTGTCTCCTATATACTAGTTTGTCCTGCCTGTACATGTGCAGGGTGCCTGCAGTGCACACCGCTATTACATGCACCAGTATTGAGCCATATTATTTTAAAATCTAACACGCAGCTCCCCCGACATGTTTCCTCAGGGGAAATGGAGCTACTATCAACACGAGCGCTAACTAGGACAGGATTTTAAAATCTTAGAGGCGGGTCAGTTCATTTCTAACGCCAATGTGTGATCACCGCTCGTGTGATTTACAATTGGAAGGGCCAATGGTCTGAGAGTACCACATTTCCAGCTAACTACCATTTAACCAATCCCTCAGGGATGCCGGTGCCTGCGCCAGAACTTTAGTTTTCTCTAGCGCAAGAACGGAGATCTGCGCATGTCCTTGGACTTAGATTCTTTTTCACTCAGGGTTATACCCTCGCGTGCGCCTGCGCCAGGACTTAGTTTAATCTAACCGATAGCTGCGGAGGCTCTACGCATGTCCTGGGACTTATATTTTATTCCTCTTGCAGTTCATCCAAAACGCGCATGATTGCTCACTTAGAGTCATTTGGGTGGGCTGTCATGCGCATGCGCCAAAACTTAAATACTGTTCTGGCTTCTTCCGAGGAGCTCTGCGCATGTCTTTAGGACTTAGATGCCAATATGTTATTTATCCAGATACAGGCTATTATAGGTATTTGGTAATTACAAACCACCTTGGGAAGGATAGCGTAGATTGCCTGGGATACCGCAGCGCTGGATATTACTATACACGGCGGAACTGATCACGTCAGCATCAGACAACCTGTATACTGACTATGTGGCAAACCAATCATAATTATACGGGGATAACTGACTGCCACCCTATGGTAACCAAGAGGATATGCCAATAATATCCTTAAGGTTATCTCCATACTAGCTACACAATTACTCAGAACTAACAATAATTAGAGATTGATAGAAGCATTTCCTGCCACAGTAACTGGCCATATTTTATTTTTAAAGTGTCTTTTCTTTTTGAGCTTTTCTGTTACACTTTTAATATAGCTAATAAACGTTATGTTTTAAATAAAGACCATAAACGGGAATAACTTAGCCTTAGGCTAAATGAACCAAATAATGTCTAATCTCTCCTTCCCGGGTCCATAGGGTCACTAATAATAATAGCCATAGGTGAAATGAACACTTGTTGCTGGGCTGCCCTACAAATGACAGCAAAGTACTGGGGGTCCCAGCAATGGGACTCCATGTGATCAGCAGACTGTCAGGGGACCCTTGCAACAAAAATGGATTGTCTAAAACAGACAACCCTTTTAAGAAACACAACCGCGACACTGACACAAGTTCAACTTAAAGGGCTTCTGTCACCCCCCAACCCCCAATTTTCAGTTTTTGACTTATTATATTTGTTAATGTAAGCAGATTCCATATACAGTACAGACCAAAAGTTTGGACACACCTTCTCATTCAAAGAGTTTTCTTTATTTTCATGACTATGAAAATTGTAGATTCACACTGAACGCATCAAAACTATGAATTAACACATGTGGAATTATATACATAGCAAACAAGTGTGAAACAACTGAAAATATGTCATATTCTAGGTTCTTCAAAGTAGCCACCTTTTGCTTTGATTACTGCTTTGCCCACTCTTGGCATTCTCTTGATGAGCTTCAAGAGGTAGTCCCCTGAAATGGTTTTCACTTCACAGGTGTGGCCTGTCAGGTTTAATAAGTGGGATTTCTTGCCTTATAAATGGGGTTGGGACCATCAGATGCGTTGAGGAGAAGTCAGGTGGATACACAGCTGATAGTCATACTGAATAGACTGTTAGAATTTGTATTATGGCAAGAAAAAAGCAGCTAAGTAAAGAAAAAAACGAGTGGCCATCATTACTTTAAGAAATGAAGGTCAGTCAGTCAGCCGAAAAATTGGGAAAACTTTGAAAGTAAGGGCTATTTGACCATGAAGGAGAGTGATGGGTTGCTGCGCCAGATGACCTGGCCTCCACAGTCACCGGACCTGAACCCAATCGAGATGGTTTGGGGTGAGCTGGACCACAGAGTGAAGGCAAAAGGGCCAACAAGTGCTAAGCATCTCTGGGAACTCCTTCAAGACTGTTGGAAGACCATTTCAGGGGACTACCTCTTGAAGCTCATCAAGAGAATGCCAAGAGTGTGCAAAGCAGTAATCAAAGCAAAAGGTGGCTACTTTGAAGAACCTAGAATATGACATATTTTCAGTTGTTTCACACTTGTTTGTTATGTATATAATTCCACATGTGTTAATTTATAGTTTTGATGCCTTCATAGTCATGAAAATAAAGAAAACTCTTTGAATGAAAAGGTGTGTCCAAACTTTTGGTCTGTACTGTATGTCCCTCTTACCTTGGGCTGTGCAGTAATTACAGTAAAAAACGTACTTTTATTATATGTAAATTTCTTCACTACCAGCAAGTTGGGCGGACTTGCTGGTAGCCGCTGCATCCTCTGTTTGAAAAAACGCCACCTCCTCCACTTGATTGACAGGGCCAGCGAGCGCTCTCCTCCTCTCGCTGGCCCTGCCTGCAGCCTCAAATCCCAGTCTTCTCTTCCAGGTGTAGGGCTGACGTCATCGGCGAGGCGCACTGAGGAAGGAGCGGCCGTCCTTCTCTCAGAGCGCCTGCGCCGAATGACGACCTGTACGGCGCAGGCGCGGGATTTGAGGCTGCAGGAAGGGCCAGCGAGAGGAGGAGAGTGCTCGCTGGCCCTGTCAATCAAGTGGAGGAGGGGGCGTTTTTTCAAACAGAGGATGCGGCGGCTACCAGCAAGTCCGCCCAACTTGCTGCTAGTGAAGAAATTTACATATAATAAAAGTACGTTTTTTACTGTAATTACTGCACAGCCCGAGGTAAGAGGGACATATATGGAATCTGCTTACATTAACAAATATAATAAGTCAAAAACTGAAAATTGGGGGTTGGGGGGTGACAGAAGCCCTTTAATATTACGGCATCTTACAGACACCCTAATAAAGCTGAATCTACTGAATTAATATATTGTGACTAGTAAATGTACTAAACACAGGCTGGAACCAGTAGAGGACAATTTCCAGCAAGCTTCTGCTTGCTTCAGAACTGAAATAACAGAATGATATCTGCCAGTTATCTTGGCACACTGACCTGGCACAGAATTCTGACGGGCAATTTCACACACATACTGAATGGTTGACACAGGTACATTCCCATCTATGCACAATAGTCGAGCCCTGCAGAGACGGTCTGCAAACTGAGACACCTGGTGGAGGGTGAAAGAATTACATAAGGATACTCAACACGTACACAACTTTCTTATACTTACTTAGAGGGAAGTTAAAAATCTCTTTCTATTTGCCAGATATACATATATCAGAATATACAATGAGCAAACTTGGGCTGATACGGAGACTGAGTAAACCCTATTTTATGACATCTCATGTAGAAACTATAGACCACCATAAACAACAGTCTATGTACACAATGGATCTGCAGCAAAGTTGAGTTATGCTAGAACAGTGATGGTTGCCTAATTCTTTCTGTGCCTGCTTGATTAGATCCTTCAGGACAGTCGGTGTTGATCTAGTCTTCATTTAGTTTGACCTACTGCATCGTTCAAGTTATCCTTGGATCAGCATTTTATGACCCACCACACTTTATTACACACAAAGCAGAGCAAGAGTGGGGATGGTGGCTGACATCAGGGGTGCACCTAGCCTTTCTGCTGCCTGAGGCGAAAACTGAAATGGTGCCCCCACCCTAATGCCAACTTCTTAACTTAACCCCTTCCCTCCAGCCCTACTGTTAAAGACATACTTGGAAAACATTACATACAGAGCTACAAAACATACAGGGTAATACAGCTCCCCATAGCTCTTACATCCAGTGATGTGTCCTCTGACGTAGACATGCTCTTTCCTCATCTTCTCCATTCAGACCAGACCGCCATGATGATATCTGTAAAGGATGCCCTTCTATGGTGGTTCGCATGTTTTCCGCTCCCTGCTTATAAGACTTTCACTAACTTTTGAACCCTGGTCTAATTCGTGCCAGGTTGGGATATGTTACATGTCTATGTGTATTGTAAAGGGTGGGACATTGTATACGTTGAGTAGTGAGGTCTGTTCCATTGTCTCTCTGTGTGTATTGGCGATTGCACTCTGTCCTGAGAGATAATTGAATTACACCTCGGTTGTCTCCAGGACAGAGGACATTGTGTATTGTCCTGCCTGTGATGATTATGTTAACCATGGTGTACCATGATTATATCACAGGCAGACGGGAGGATGTTATGTGGGTTGTAACCTTTGTGTTAATGTATGTTTGTTGTGTGTGTCTCCCTTGCATGGGAGCAGGGGATAAAATAAATTGTATTTTTGAATTTGGGGTGCTTCCAGTAAAGTCTTGTTCCAGTATCCAGCTTTGGCTTATATGTGGAATTATTCAGCGCTACCAGCGATTTCTTATTTGGCGAATGGGGGATTCTTCAACTAATTGGAACTAAGGAATTACAAGGCGGTGAGATACAGAGATACCGTCACAATATCTTTCAGCCATCTTTTGTCTCCGCCCCACCTTCTGAACACCACATCCTGCCACCTCTAATGCTGTGCCCACTGTGCTTCCTAATACTATACAAAAATATTATTACCACACAGATACCGTAGTTCGCCTTCATTAATAATTGGCACACTGTGCCCTGCAAATAGTGTCCCTTAAAACTTATAGTGCTGTAAATATAGTGTCCTCCAAAAATAATTGTGCTAAACTGATACTGTGCCAGGGTGTCTCCCAATGTAACAGTCCTTCCAAAAGTCCCACCAATAGTAATAATTCTCTGCCAGGCGGTAACAGTGCACTCACTAGTAATAATGTCCCTTATTTTGCCTCCAGAAGTAATGCTCCCTTACAATGTGCGTTAAGTACAAAAAAATACAACATTGGTCTGTTGAGACCTAGAATCCCTGTAGGGGTCCCTAACTAATATTAAAATTATATCTTTATTGTTTATCATTAAAAACCCATTCGAAACACACACTCTAAAGAAGAAAAATCATTTAAAATTGTCAGTGTCTAGTGTTATATGGGACAGTTCCGGAGTAGTGTGATTGCATTCACAATTGTTTAGTGGGGTCCCTTAATAGGTTATCTCATCCCACCTATTTGTATAAGATGGTATTCGCACTGGCAGTTGTTGTACTGATTGTTAACATGTAGTCACATACGGAGCACTAGTGAAGGAATCTCTCCTGCTAAGAATCTCTGCTAACTGACCCCTGTGTTCAAGGTAGCCATGCAGCTAACATTGTTGCTGTTCTTGTATTTATTGTAGCTATTTGTCTCGACCGCAGGGCTACCACTGAATCACTAGTCTCCCTCACTACTGTCTCCCTCCTCTCTCACTCTACTCAGACTGCACTGGATCCTCTATTACTGTTCATAGAGGTCTCAGTTAACGCTGTGATTCTTTATTCCCTCACTCTAACACTCTCCTTATATGCTTGGCTGCTACTGCAGCGTGCTAATAGCAGTTTTCCCTGTGAACTAGACACTGTTTAAAACTTTAGGAAAAGTATAGGGATGGCACTCTGGTCATAGGTAGTGCATGGAAAAGAGTATTTTATTAGTAATAAATGGCTGGTTAATGCCAGCTGTTGACAATGGATACAAGTATAAAAGTTGTCTGAATAAATAATGTTATAAAACCTAGGTCTAAAATGGCGTTCTCCTAGAAGTATAAAATGTAGACAATGTAATATCAATGCACAAATTAGAGACAATATAACAATAATGCATAAAAAGTAGATTGCTGGCAAAACCAATATATGGCTGGTCTATGTCAGCTATATAGTGTATAGATATTAATAAATCCTAGGTCTAAAATGGCGTTCTCCTTAGAAGTATAAAATGTAGACAATATAATATCAATGCACAAAATATAGACAATATGATATGAATGCATAAGAAGTAGATAGCAATAAATAAGGTGATGGTAGTATAAAAAGTCAGATGGTAATATGAAAGTCAAGTAAACCTATTGGAGGTAGGTGCAGGTATCAAGTCCGCTGGTGTCATAAAAAGAACAAATATAGGTAAGAAGTGGGGACACCCTTTTGGGGGAAATGGTATTGTTCAATTCGATCTGAATTTGCCCACTTTGTTTTAGATGGATAGGGTATTACACCTCAGATTGGTAGTTATTTGTTTCCACAGTTAGCCAACAGTAGTATTATAATAAAGTACTGCTGTTTTAGCAGGTATGTTACCCTCCTGTAGATCAGAGGTAGGTTGGTGAGCGGCTCCTGGCGGGCGGGTGGCACCAGCGGACTTGATACCTGCACCTACCTCCAATAGGTTTACTTGACTTTCATATTACCATCTGACTTTTTATACTTACCATCACCTTATTTATTGCTATCTACTTCTTAAGCATTGATATCATATTGTCTATATTTTGTGCATTGATATTATATTGTCTACATTTTATACTTCTAAGGAGAATGCCATTTTAGACCTAGGATTTATTAATATCTATACACTATATAGCTGACATAGACCAGCCATATATTGGTTTTGCCAGCAATCTACTTTTTATGCATTATTGTTATATTGTCTATAATTTGTGCATTGATATTACATTGTCTACATTTTATACTTCTAGGAGAACGCCATTTTAGACCTAGGTTTTATAACATTATTTATTCAGACAACTTTTATACTTGTATCCATTGTCAACAGCTGGCATTAACCAGCCATTTATTACTAATAAAATACTCTTTTCCATGCACTACCTATGACCAGAGTGCCATCCCTATACTTTTCCTAAACTCCTCACACACAAGCGTTGGGTACGCTCCGTTCGGTTAGAGCACCTTATTCCATTTTTTGGGCTTTAGTGAGCCGCCCTATATTTATACTTCTAGCACTGTTTAAAACTTGTCACTCTATACCACCCCTCCCGACATGTTTCGCCACACACTGTGGCTTCGTCAGGGGATGCGGGGTATATGAGCATATACCCCGCATCCCCTGACGAAGCCACAGTGTGTGGCGAAACATGTCGGGAGGGGTGGTATAGAGTGACAAGTTTTAAACAGCGTCTAGTTCGCAGGGAAAACTGCTATTAGCATGCTGCAGTAGCAGCCAAGCATATAAGGAGAGTGTTAGAGTGAGGGAATAAAGAATCACAGCGTTAACTGAGACCTCTATGAACAGTAATAGAGGATTGATTGTATGTCGTACATTAAACCAGCTGTATTACAACCAGTGCCCCACGACAAAATGGAGTCTGTTTTGAAGGCCCTCATGGAGGCTAACCTGCAGCAGCGAGAGACAAACCTGCAGCAACGCGAGACTAATAAGCAGCAGCAGGAGACTAACCAGTTGCTGCTACAACATGTGATGGCTTTGCAGACAGCAGGAGCAACCCCGAGGGTCCACGATGCCCGGAAAGCAGTCCGTGCCGTGATTCCTAAGATGATCCCCGCAGACGACATCGAAACCTACCTGGCGATGTACGAGAAAGTGGCCATCAGGGAAAAGCTACCCCGTGACCAGTGGGCTGAGGTCGTCGCTCCGTTCCTGGCATCCGATTCTCAGCGGGTGTATTTTGACTTGCCGGATGATCAAGCGGCCGACTACCAGAAAGTCAAGGGTGAGATTCTGGCAAGACTGGGGGTGAATGTGTTAGTCCGGGCCCAGCGGGTGCCTCAGTGGGGGTTCAACCCGGCTGAGCCTGCAACACCCCAGTATTAAAACTTACTTCACCTCTTGCAAAAATTGCTACAGCCTGATGTGCTAAGTCCCACTGCTATGCTAGATCGTCTGTTAGCCGATATGTTCTAGAGGGTTTTGCCATACCCTCTCCAGCACTGGATCAGTCAGGTGTCTCCTGGCAATACCCTTGAGATGGTGGACCTGGTGGAATGCTATGAAGCTACCAGGAATCTAAAGGAGGGTTATGTCGGGTGGGGGTCAGCAAACCCAGTAAATCTCCACCCCAGGCCCGGAGATTTGAGCCTATAAAACCCACACGGGATGTACCCACGGCGGACCTGGCTCCGATAGTCTGCTGGCGGTGTCAGGAGTCTGGCCATGTAAGGGCTGACTGTCCCCATCGGGTTGAGCCCATGGACACTAACTATGGCTACTGTCAGTCGCTATATGCCAGGAGGCTGTGTGCAACAGGTACCCCAGAGTCTCTAGATCATCTGTGCCAGGTGGAAGTAGGAGACACTCCGGTGGAGGCTCTGCTGGACTCAGGGAGTCCGGGGACCCTAGTAAGGGCTACCCTGGTGCGGTCCACTGAGTATACTGGCCGGAAAGTCGGGGTGATGTGCATCCACGGAGACTTAAAAGACTACCCCACCGCGCTGGTGTCTCTAACCAAGGTGGCTTGTAGATGGACCCACGAGGTGGCTGTCACCACAAATCTACATTATGAACTCATAATAGGAAGAGACTTCCCGGCACTGTGGCCTGCTATGAGAGTGACTGATACCCATGAGACAGGGGTAACCCTAGCAGAGTTGCCCAGCTCAGGGGGGAGACCAGAACCCTGGGAACCTGAGACCGAAGGGCCAGCAGTAGGGGTGACCACCACTTCGGTGAAAGAGGGGGAGACAACCCCGCTAAGTTTGATGGTGGGAGACGTGGAGGACTTGCCGCCGGGTCCTGAATTGGCAGACCTCAATGTCTCCGGGGATAATTTTGGTACTGCCTTAATCATGCTTCAGGGGCTGTATCAATATAAGGTCTTACTTACCCTTTGGTCTGCATGGCGCCCCCGCCACTTTTAAGCGACTAATGGACATTGTGCTTCGTCCACATCGTCGGTACGCTTCGGCTTACCTGGACGATATTGTCATCTACATTACCGACTGGGAAAGTCACCTTCCCAAAGTGCAGGCTGTAGTGGACTCCCTTCGCAAAGTGTCCTAACCGCTAACCCTAAAAAAATGTGGAAAATAGAGGCGATACGGAATTGGCCCCGATCTGTCACCACTAGGCAAATAAAGTCATTCCTGTGAATGGTGGGCTATTACATGAGGTGTGTTCCCCACTTTGCTACTCTAGCCGCGCCAATGACAGGACTTTTGAAGGAACACAAGTCAACGATGGTTCGCTGGAATGATTGGGCGGAAGAGGCTTTCTCTGCTTTGAAGTCGGCCCTGTGCGGGTCCCCGATTTTGGTGCCGCCCAACTTCAAAAAGGAGTTTATAGTACAGACCGATGCCTCCGAAGTAGGCTTCGGTGCTGTACTGTCTCAGGAAGTCAACGGGGAGGAGCATACCGTTGTCTTTCTCAGACTTAAGCTCACCCCAGCCGAGACCTGGTATAATATAGTGGAGAGAGAGTGCCTGGCTATCAAGTGGGCACTAGAATCTCTCCGCTATTATTTATTAGGGAGAAAATTCCGCCTGGTGACTGACCACTCCCCTCTCAAGTGTATGAGCCAGGCCAAGGACAGAAATGCCCGGGTCACCCAATGGTTTCTCTCCCTATAAAACGTAACGTTTTCGGTGGAGCACAGGGAAGGCCGGTTACAGGGAAACGCGGATGCCCTGTCCCAGGTACACTGTCTGGCGAGTGTTCACCCCCTCGGGGTTGAATAAAGGTGGGGGAGGTATATGACACAGTGAGAGGTTTGGTCTGGGAACACAGGTATTTTCCTCTCAGCATGTGCTGCTGGGCTGATTTACAGCCAGGGAGGTCAAATACCGGACCGGATTTTAAGTGCCGGTCTGGGTTTTAGCAGCACCTGGCTGTCCTGTAGATTCTTTTTTTTGTATAATTGTCTTTTTATTGAAGGAAAAAGTACAATAATAAAAGTGCACTTTTACAATTTTTTCATGTAAACAAGTAACTATCAGGAATATAAATTGGATAAAATAGCAGGAATTACAATACAAATATAGCATCACAATGCTAATCCTAGCAAGCCACATCAAGGCCCGGAAACCGGATAGATGAATCTCGCTTTCTAGAATGATAATATATACTTATAAAGACGAAAAGGGGAAACAAGACAAGACACAAAAGGACAAACATACAAAAAGGGGAAGAGAATATGTCCTGTAGATTCTTAGTAGCCTTATAGCGTTCCACCAGGACCACCATCTCCAGGGCATTGCCAGGAGACACCTGGCCGATCCAATGCTGGAGAGGGGGTAGCAAAGCCCTCCAGAACATATCAACTAATAGTCAATCCATATAAACCTAAAGTGTCATTCAACAAACAACAAATGGATGCCCAATATATTAAAAATATATATTTTATTTCATAATAATAGATAATACATGATAATTAGAGTATTAGGGATAACAAAAAAGAAATTTAAAGAGTCAGCAGAAAAACTCCGGATGCCGCAGTCCCCCGGCCGGTGTCTCTATACCCCACCACAAGATGGAACACATGTAGGGCATGTATAGAATACGCAATGTGGTGATACACAGAAAGGAAGGGGATATATAATACTGTATATATACCCTAAAAGGTATATCCTGCAGCTGTCTCCATTGGGCATTGAAGTTGGTAATGAATCTAGGAAAACCATAATTGTTTTCTTTCTTGCGGGGAGGAGGGTTTAGTAGGTCGGTCCTAAGAGGATTCTTGGCCCTAATATAACCTTTTTTGATCACTTTCCTATTATAGCCCCTCTCCCGAAATCTCCTAGATAGATCTTCTGCCTCTCGTTCGAAGCTAACTTCACTGGAGCATATACGTCTGGCCCTACAAAACTGGCCAATGGGTATCGCCCTGGAGACCTGTGGGTGGTGCGAGGAGAACAATAGTGAGTTGGTGGCTGTGGGCTTCCTATGTATATCGAAGCCCAACAGGCCATCTCTCTCCACGGTTATGGCTAGATCCAGGAACTCAACGCGTTCCCCACTGTAAGTCCATGTTAATTTGATATTTTGGTCATTCGAATTAAGGTCCTGTAGAAACTTCTCCAAGTGCGACGTCGAGCCCTGCCAGATGAATAGAACGTCGTCTATATATCTCGACCACGAGACTACGGCGTCATGACCCTCCACATTCATAACAATCTCCCTCTCCTACAGCCCCAGGAACTAAACGAAGACGAAGCTGAGGCGAAACACGCGTCGGGGTCTTTTGCCTGTCCTGTGCCTGTTGTCTCTGCCCTCCACCATGTCTCAGGGTATGTTGTGATTTTCCATCTGATACTTTAGGTTGAGTCTTTTTGCTTACAGCTCTCTAGTTAGTCTGGTTCATGGGGTCTCATCTATGTACTTATTCTGAGTATCCCATATGGGCAATATTTTTTGTCCATGCTTGTATTTGTGATATATTAGGATCCAGGTGCCTCATCCTGTAGCTAGGTGATGATCACAGGTAGTATTACCTTTTAGGGTATATATATTATATATCCCCTTCCTTTCTGTGTATCACCACATTGCGTATTCTATACATGCCCTACATGTGTTCCATCTTGTGGTGGGTTATAGAGACAACGGCCGGGGGACTGCGGCATCCAGAGTTTTTCTGCTGACTCTTTAAATTTCTTTTTTGTTATCCCTAATACTCTAATTATCATGTATTATCTATTATTATGAAATAAAATATATATTTTTAATATATTGGGCATCCATTTGTTGTTTGTTGAACGACACTTTAGGTTTATATAGTTGGTTTTCTTGCTTGCCCTCGACTATGATCTTATAGATGAGGCCTCTTTCTTGTTTGGTTCTATAATAGTCGATCCAGCATAGCCGTTGGACTCAGCACATCATGCTGTAGCCACTTTTGCAAGAGGTGAAATAAGTCATAATACTGGGGTCTCGCAGGCTCTGCCAGGTAAACCCCCACTGATGTACTCACTGGGCCCGGACCAACACATTTACCCCCAGTCTTGCCAGAATCTCACTCTTTACTTTCTGGTAGTCGGCCACTTGATCGTCCGGCAAGTCGAAATGCACCCACTGAGAATCGGATGCCAGGAACGGAGCGACGATCTCAGCCCACTGGTCTCACGGTAGTTTCTCCCTTGTGGCCACCTTCTCGTACATAGCCAAGTAGGTTTCAACGTCATCTAAGGGTGTCATCTTGGGGATTGCTGCAAGGACCGCTTTCCGGACATCATGGATGCTTTGGGATGTTCTTGCTGTCTGTATAGCCATCACGTGTTGTAACAGCAGCTGGTTTGTTTCTTGCTGCTGCCTGTTAGCCTCCCGTTGTTGTAGGTTGGTTTCTCGCTGCTGCTGGTTAGCCTCCACAAGAGCCTTTATTATGGCCTCCATTTTGTCGAGGGTCACGGGTGGAAATTTAGCGGGTTTAATGCAAGACATACAACCGTGCCCTGAGCAAAAATGAAAAACAACAATACTTCGGCGATCACGCCTGCCTCACTACGTTTGCCCGCATCCTCCACCAACTGTGGGGATTCGCTCTAGTAGATAGAGTAAGTAGACGCAGTACAGTGGCAAAAGACAAGTTCTTAACGCACTTGAGGCAAATGCACAAAACAATGCATTAGTACATCTTGGATAGTACATCTTGGTGTTACTTCACACAAATTGGAAAGTTTATATAGGACAAGTCATCTTGATGTCAGTTCTGCCTCCAGCAGTCCACGGCAGGCTGTAGGGGGCCTGTTTCCTCGGCCCATGGGTCTCACCCCCCCCAACCTGGCACTAAGCCTCAGATCCCAACACAGAGATCCTGCTGCTGAGCCCAGCTGCCTATTTAAGGACAACCAGGTGCTTCCAAAAACCCGGACGGCAATTAAAATCCAGTCTGGTATTTGACCCCACCTGGCTGCAACTCAGCCCAGCAGCACTCCCCCCCACCAGTTTTCCCAGACCATTCCCCCTCACTGTGTCACACAGTATATACAGGGGGCACACAGCACATTGCAGTATATACAGAGGGCACAGGGTATGTGGCACTACCATTGGGGGCCCTGTGTATAGCACTAATGCTGCTGTTATATTCAGGGCACAGCATGTGGCACTAAGATGAGTCTGTGTTAATATATAAGGTGCCAATGTGTTGGTAAAGAGAGCTGAATTGTGGCCGGGAGATGTCATCATGGTGGCCTGAACCAGATGGAGAAGAACTCAGGACCTGTAAGTCACTAAATGAAAATGATTATTCTGCTACTGACTGCGTATGATGAGTGCTGTAGTCACCTGGATGATCTACAGCTGATGATGGGTGGTAGCATGCTGTTTTGTGAAACAACATCTCTCAGCATCAGACCATACTGGACGCTGTAGTGTCATACTGTACAAGCTCATATGGCGAGGGCTGACCTGACTGCTCAAATGGTATCTGTACTAAACTTTTAAAACCTGAAAATGCATATATGGTATATATGTACTGCACATGGTTCTGGTGCTGTATTTATGTACTGAACTTGGTTCTGGTGGTGTATTCATACAGTGAACTTGGTTCTGGTGCTGTATGTATGTAGCGATCTTGGTTCTGGTGCTGTATGTATGTAGTGATCTTGGTTCTTGCTCGGTATTTGTGTGTCAAACATATAGCTGATGCTATACTTTGATCTAATACCATCCATTCACATCTGTGTTTGGGCCACTGTCACAGATTCTGTAAAACAGACCGAACAGAACAGTCCTGCATGCAAGACTTTTGTCCAGTAAAGGAGCAGCATCCTGAACACACCCCATTATAGTCCATGGAATCTCTTCAGCTCAGGAGTTAGTAAATCTGGCCCCTCTAAAGACCATGCTGTTGCTACAGACTCAATCATGTCCTGTATCTGGGATTGTACATGTGCGCGATCCAAACATGAAAACACAACCAGCTGACGCTTTTAAACAATTTAAAGCCCATTTAACCATACCGCCTGTGAGGAATATGGATTATTATTTTATGTCAGCCATGTTCCCACAGCAGCCATCAGCTGTCAGATAGCAGAGGTAGTGAACTCCACAGGAGGGCCCTGCTTCAAAGCCCAGCCATATGGCAGAGAACTTCTTGCAGGCCACCTTTGTTTACAATTTCTCACCTCCATTCAGCCAGCCAGGAACCCAGCTAATGGAACAGGAAAGACCTCTCTGCAGGGGTCTGGGCCATTCCCCAGTTCAATCAAATTTAGCAGACAGCATAGAACCAGCGATTTATAAGGAATTAGGAATCACCTGGCCATCACAGGCACAAACCGGATACATATTTGTGCCCCTGTGGCCACGATGAACAGGCCCGTGGTCATAGTCTGGCGGTGGGATGCCAGGGAGGGGAGATATACATATCTCCCCACAGAAACCACATAATGGTACCATGCTTGGACTCTACTGGTAGCCGGACCCCAGGCGGATACATTGGTCCTAGAACCACCTCCCTGCGACATTCTGGTCTGGAGCCATGAGCCCTAATCGGTTTTGTGGCTCATGTGCTGCCAGCCCAGCAAAGGGCGGGGGGGGGGGGGGTGGACCCCTCCCAGAGGCCGGGAGGGGAGGGGCCGGCTACAGGTTAAAAGGCTTGTGCCAGCAAGTGGGCGTGTCTTTTCTCTGCCATGTTTTTTGAGGGACCTGCAACCTGCTGACATCACTGCCCTCCATGTGACTACACCAAAGAACTCATCACCACCCAAAGGACTCCTATACCTGGTAAACTGACTTTTGTTCTTTTTAATCCTGTTTGTACCACGCCATCTGTATTTGTAGACCACTGTATATATTCCTTATGTGTATAGTGTATTGTCTAATGAGCCCTTAAGGCGATTAAATATATAATTTAATTTTGTGCTGTCTTGTTTGTCGATCACGAATCCCCACGTACGTGTTTCGGCCTAGTTATATGCTACCACGGGTTGGTTTCTTACCCTATATAATCCCGTTAGCGGACCGGGCTTATATCAAACAAGAAACTGGTGGCAGTCTTCCCGGGCTGAGAACGTGCTGTTTCACTGGGGCAGTGAAAAGGCTCTCTCAGCTTGTTGCCTCTCTGTGCCTGTGTGGACAGGAGTCTGTGAAAACTGTACCAAGACTGACCTTACCCACATCTCTAGGAGGGCGTAACGTCACGCCTTGGTAACCCGTGACCATACCGTATCTCGTGAGCTCGACGTAGTTGACGTCCGACGTCAGTCGGGGTACGGTATTCCTCACACCGCCTTTATTTGATTTGTAAAGTTAAATAGGTTAATGATGGGCCGCTACACATGGGCCCGTGCTGTGTGCATGTACCCCTGGCTAAAATTTGCCAGCCAGCCAGCTAGTCCCTGGGCTTCAGCCACATTCACCTGAATGAGATGAAGCCATGGTGAGCTGCAATACCAGGCACAGCCACTACCACGACAGGGAGCTGTGTGCCCATTAAAAATAAAAGGGATACCGGCTGCCCCTACAAACAGCCGATCAGCATGGTGTCAAGAGACGGACCCTAAGAATTGGGTAACCCCTTTAACCACCTCAGCCCCCAGTGCTTAAACACCCTGAAAGACCAGGCCACTTTTTACACTTCTGACCTACACTACTTTCACCGTTTATTGCTCGGTCATGCAACTTACCACCCAAATGAATTTTACCTCCTTTTCTTCTCACTAATAGAGCTTTCATTTGGTGGTATTTCATTGCTGCTGACATTTTTACTTTTTTTGTTATTAATCGAAATTTAACGATTTTTTTGCAAAAAAATGACATTTTTCACTTTCAGTTGTAAAATTTTGCAAAAAAAAACGACATCCATATATAAGTTTGCTCTAAATTTATTGTTCTACATGTCTTTGATAAAAAAAAAATGTTTGGGTAAAAAAAAAATGGTTTGGGTAAAAGTTATAGCGTTTACAAACTATGGTACAAAAATGTGAATTTCCGCTTTTTGAAGCAGCTCTGACTTTCTGAGCACCTGTCATGTTTCCTGAGGTTCTACAATGCCCAGACAGTACAAACACCCCACAAATGACCCCATTTCGGAAAGTAAACACCCTAAGGTATTCGCTGATGGGCATAGTGAGTTCATAGAACTTTTTATTTTTTGTCACAAGTTAGCGGAAAATGATGATTTTTTTTTTTTTTCTTACAAAGTCTCATATTCCACTAACTTGTGACAAAAAATAAAAAGATCTATGAACTCACTATGCCCATCACGAAATACCTTGGGGTCTCTTCTTTCCAAAATGGGGTCACTTGTGGGGTAGTTATACTGCCCTGGCATTCTAGGGGCCCAAATGTGTGGTAAGGAGTTTGAAATCAAATTCTGTAAAAAATGACCTGTGAAATCCGAAAGGTGCTCTTTGGAATATGGGCCCCTTTGCCCACCTAGGCTGCAAAAGAGTGTCACACATCTGGTATCTCCGTACTCAGGAGAAGGTTGGGAATGTGTTTTGTGGTGTCATTTTACATATACCCATGCTGGGTGAGAGAAATATCTTGGCAAAAGACAACTTTTCCCATTTTTTTTATACAAAGTTGGCATTTGACCAAGATATTTATCTCACCCAGCATGGGTATATGTAAAAAGACACCCCAAAACACATTCCTCAACTTCTCCTGAATACAGAGATACCAGATGTGTGACACTTTTTTGCAGCCTAGGTGGGCAAAGGGGCCCATATTCCAAAGAGCACCTTTCGGATTTCACAGGTCATTTTTTACTGAATTTGATTTCAAACTCCTTACCACACATTTGGGCCCCTAGAATGCCAGGGCAGTATAACTACCCCACAAGTGACCCCATTTTGGAAAGAAGAGACCCCAAGGTATTCGCTGATGGGCATAGTGAGTTCATGGAAGTTTTTATTTTTTGTCACAAGTTAGTGGAATATGAGACTTTGTATGAAAAAATAAAAAAAATAAAAAATCATCATTTTCCACTAACTTGTGACAAAAAATAAAAAATTCTAGGAACTCGCCATGCCCCTCACGGAATACCTTGGGGTGTCTTCTTTCCAAAATGGGGTCACTTGTGGGGTAGTTATACTGCCCTGGCATTCTAGGGGCCCAAATGTGTGGTAAGGAGTTTGAAATCAAATTCTGTAAAAAATGACCTGTGAAATCCGAAAGGTGCTCTTTGGAATATGGGCCCCTTTGCCCACCTAGGCTGCAAAAAAGTGTCACACATCTGGTATCTCTGTATTCAGGAGAAGTTGAGGAATGTGTTTTGGGATGTCTTTTTACATATACCCATGCTGGGTGAGATAAATATCTTGGTCAAATGCCAACTTTGTATAAAAAAATGGAAAAAGTTGTCTTTTGCCAAGATATTTCTCTCACCCAGCATGGGTATATGTAAAATGACACCCCAAAACACATTCCCCACCTTCTCCTGAGTACGGAGATACCAGATGTGTGACACTTTTTTGCAGCCTAGGTGGGCAAAGGGGCCCATATTCCAAAGAGCACCTTTAGGATTTCACAGGTCATTTTTTACAGAATTTGATTTCAAACTCCTTACCACACATTTGGGCCCCTAGAATGCCAGGGCAGTATAACTACCCCACAAGTGACCCCATTTTGGAAAGAAGACACCCCAAGGTATTCCGTGAGGGGCATGGCGAGTTCCTAGAATTTTTTATTTTTTTTCACAAGTTAGTGGAAAATGATGATTTTTTTTTTTTTTTTTTTTCATACAAAGTCTCATATTCCACTAACTTGTGACAAAAAATAAAAACTTCCATGAACTCACTATGCCCATCAGCGAATACCTTGGGGTCTCTTCTTTCCAAAATGGGGTCACTTGTGGGGCAGTTATACTGCCCTGGCATTCTAGGGGCCCAAATGTGTGGTAAGGAGTTTGAAATTAAATTCAGTAAAAAATGACCTGTGAAATCCGAAAGGTGCTCTTTGGAATATGGGCCCCTTTGCCCACCTAGGCTGCAAAAAAGTGTCACACATCTGGTATCTCTGTATTCAGGAGAAGTTGAGGAATGTGTTTTGGGGTGTCTTTTTACATATACCCATGCTGGGTGAGATAAATATCTTGGTCAAATGCCAACTTTGTCTAAAAAAATGGGAAAAGTTGTCTTTTGCCAAGATATTTCTCTCACCCAGCATGGGTATATGTAAAATGACACCCCAAAACACATTCCCCACCTTCTCCTGAGTACGGAGATACCAGATGTGTGACACTTTTTTGCAGCCTAGGTGGGCAAAGGGGCCCATATTCCAAAGAGCACCTTTCGGATTTCACAGGTCATTTTTTACAGAATTTGATTTCAAACTCCTTACCACACATTTGGGCCCCTAGAATGCCAGGGCAGTATAACTACCCCACAAGTGACCCCATTTTGGAAAGAAGAGACCCCAAGGTATTCGCTGATGGGCATAGTGAGTTCATGGAAGTTTTTATTTTTTGTCACAAGTTAGTGGAATATGAGACTTTGTATAAAAAAAAAAAAAAAAAAAAATCATCATTTTCCACTAACTTGTGACAAAAAATAAAAAATTCTAGGAACTTGCCATGCCCCTCACGGAATACCTTGGGGTGTCTTCTTTCCAAAATGGGGTCACTTGTGGGGTAGTTATACTGCCCTGGCATTTTCCAGGGGCCCTAATGTGTGGTAAGTAGGTAAATGACCTGTGAAATCCGAAAGGTGCTCTTTGGAATGTGGGCCCCTTTGCCCACCTAGGCTGCAAAAAAGTGTCACACATCTGGTATCTCCGTACTCAGGAGAAGGTTGGGAATGTGTTTTGTGGTGTCATTTTACATATACCCATGCTGGGTGAGAGAAATATCTTGGCAAAAGGCAACTTTTCCAATTTTTTTATACAAAGTTGGCATTTGACCAAGATATTTATCTCACCCAGCATGGGTATATGTAAAAAGACACCCCAAAACACATTCCTCAACTTCTCCTGAATACAGAGATACCAGATGTGTGACACTTTTTTGCAGCCTAGGTGGGCAAAGGTGCCCAAATTCCTTTTAGGAGGGCATTTTTAGACATTTGGATACCAGACTTCTTCTCACACTTCGGGGCCCCTAAAATGCCAGGGCAGTATAAATACCCCACATGTGACCCCATTTTGGAAAGAAGACACCCCAAGGTATTCAATGAGGGGCATGGCGAGTTCATAGAAAAAAAAAATTTTGGCACAAGTTAGCGGAAATAGATTTTTTTGATTTTGTTCTCACAAAGTCTCCCTTTCCGCTAACTTGGGACAAAAATTTCAATCTTTCATGGACTCAATATGCCCCTCAGCGAATACCTTGGGGTGTCTTCTTTCCAAAATGGGGTCATTTGTGGGGTGTTTGTACTGCCCTGGCATTTGAGGGTCTCCGCAATCATTACATGTATGCCCAGCATTAGGAGTTTCTGCTATTCTCCTTATATTGAGCATACAGGTAATGAGATTTTTTTTTTCCGTTCAGCCTCTGGGCTGAAAGAAAAAAATGAACGGCACAGATTTCTTCATTCGCATCGATCAATGTGGATGAAAAAATCTCTGCCAAAAAAAGAAAAAGGAGGGGAAAGGCGTCTGCCAGGACATAGGAGCTCCGCCCAACATCCATACCCACTTCAGCTCGTATGCCCTGGCAAACCCGATTTCTCCATTCACATCAATCGATGTGGATGAATAAATCATTGCCGGGATTTTTTTTTTTATATATACAAAGTGTTTGCCAAAGTATATGAACACCGCCACCTCCTCAGCTCATATGCCTCGGCAAACATATCTTTTACTGAAGAGGAGAAATCTCGTCTTGCAGCGCCGCATACACCGACTTGCGTGTAATCTGACAGCAGCGCAATGCTTCTGTCCGAATGCACATCAGTGCGGCAGCTAGTCGATCGGTTGGTCCACCTGGAAGGTAAAAAAAACTAAACAAAAAAGAAAAAACCAGGCCGCAAAGCAATAACTTTATTAACTTTAGAACAGAACATATTAATTTTTTTTTAACTTTTTAAACTTTTTTACTTACCGGTAATTTTTTTTTTGTTTAGTTTTTTTTACCTTTATAGAACAAACCTCTCCTTCCCCATGGGACAATGTGCAAAGCGCAAATCGCCCAAAGATGTGGCGAAGTACGTTATGCACTTTATCCCAGGTGAAAGGAGAGGTTTGCAGCAGCTGTGAGTAAAAGGGCCCTAATAGCCCTGTGTGCCTGTCCTGTGAGATGCAATCCCTATGCTAGGTGTACCTGTGTGTGGTACTTCCGGAAACACTCACCTAAGCATAGGGCAGGGTGGTCAGGGCAGTCAGGACAGAAATAGCGGGTGTCACGCCTTATTCCACTCCTGCTACAGACACAACATTTTTTTCGGGGTGGCGGTTGGGTTGAGGTACCAGCAACGACACTGGGGAAATGTCGCTCGTGTAGACGGCTAACTACACTGGTGGATGGGGCCACGGAACCTCCTGGGTAAAGGAGGTTCGCGATGATCTCTTCCTGGAATTTGAGGAAGGATCCTGTTCTCCCAGCCTTACTGTAGAGAACAAAACTATTGTACAGCGCCAATTGAATTAAATATACAGACACCTTCTTATACCAGCGTCTGGTTCTGCGGGAAACTAAATAGGGAGCCAACATCTGGTCATTGAAGTCCACCCCTCCCATGAGCGCATTATAGTCGTGGACTGAGAGGGGCTTTTCAATGACACGGGTTGCCCTTTCAATTTGGATTGTCGTGTCTGCGTGAATGGAGGAGAGCATGTAAACGTCACGCTTGTCTCTCCATTTCACCGCGAGCAGTTCTTCGTTACACAAGGCAGCCCTCTCCCCCCTTGCAAGACGGGTGGTTACAAGCCGTTGGGGGAAGCCCACGCGACTAGTTCGCGCGGTGCCACAGGCGCAAATCCGTTCTAGAAACAAATGCCTAAAGAGGGCCACACTTGTGTAAAAATTGTCCACATAAAGATGGTACCCCTTGCCGAATAAGGGTGACACCAAGTCCCAGACTGTCTTCCCACTGCTCCCCAGGTAGTCAGGGCAACCGACCGGCTCCAGGGTCTGATCTTTTCCCTCATAGATCCGAAATTTGTGGGTATAGCCTGTGGCCCTTTCACAGATCTTATACAATTTGACCCCATACCGGGCACGCTTGCTTGGGATGTATTGTTTGAAGCCAAGGCGCCCGGTAAAATGTATTAGGGACTCGTCTACGCAGATGTTTTGCTCAGGGGTATACAAATCTGCAAATTTCTGGTTGAAATGGTCTGTCTATGAGGGGCCGAATTTTGTGGAGCCGGTCAAAAGCTGGGTGGCCTCTGGGACGGGAGGTGGTGTTGTCGCTAAAATGCAGAAAACGCAGGATGGTCTCAAATCGTGTCCTGGACATAGCAGCAGAGAACATGGGCATGTGATGAATTGGGTTCGTGGACCAATATGACCGCAATTCATGTTTTTTTGTCAGGCCCATGTTGAGGAGAAGGCCCAGAAAAATTTTAAGTTCGGAAACTTGGACTGGTTTCCACCGGAAAGGCTGGGCATAATAGCTTTCCGGGTTTGCGGTTATAAATTGTGTGGCATACTGGTTGGTCTCTGCCACGACTAAGTCCAAGAGCTCCGCAGTCAAGAACAGCTCAAAAAATCCCAGGGCCGAACCGATTTGAGCCGTCTCAACCCGAACTCCAGACTGGGCGGTGAAAGGGGGAACTACAGGTGCGGCTGAAGTTGGTGACTGCCAATCAGGGTTTGCCAGCACCTCAGGGACTCTAGGGGGTCTACGAGCCTGTCTGCGCGGTGGCTGCGACGGGGTAACTACTGCACGTGCCACCGTACCAGCTTCAACTGCCCTTCTGGTGCTCGCTACTTCACCATGTTGTACGGCAGTGCTGGTACTAGGTCCAGGAAGGGCTGCGCTGCTGGTGTATGCCTCACCACGTGATCCGGCAGCGACAGCCCCACTCTGCTGCTCTTGAAGCGGATCCTGCGTAACCTGTGGTCTAGCGACATGGGGCCGGGTACGCCTGGTGCTGCCAGGGACCTCCACCTCCTCGTCCGAACTTTGGGTCAGAGAGCCACTGCTTTCCACAGGTTCATATTCTGACCCGCTAGATTCGTCAGATGAGGGTTCCCACTCCTCATCCGACTGGGTCAGAATCCTGTAGGCCTCTTCAGAAGAATACCCCCTGTTTGACATTTTGGACTACTAAATTTAGGGGTATTCCCTGAGACTACCCAAGAAAAAAAGCAAACCTGTCTTACAAAGGGGAGGCTAGCGAAGTACCGGAGGCCGCTGCGGTTGATAAAAAATATCAAAACTGATTTTTTTATCGCCGCAGTGCGTGTAAAGTGAATGTGCAGTGATCAAAAAATAATAATTTTTTGTCACTGCGGTGGGGCGGCTGTGGGTGAACGCACGTGTGGGCGACCGATCAGGCCTGATCGGGCAAACACTGCGTTTTGGGTGGAGGGCGAACTAAAGTGACACTAATACTATTATAGATCTGACCGTGATCAGTTTTGATCACTTACAGATACTATAAAAGTACAAATGCTGATTAGCGATACGCTAATCAGCGAATAAAAGTGACTGCGGTGCGGTGGGGTGGGCGCTAACTGACGCTAACTACCTAACCAAGGGGCCTAAACTATCCCTAAAACCTATCAGTCAATACCAGTGAAAAAAAAAAAGTGACAGTTTACACTGATCACTTTTTTTCCTTTCACTAGTGATTGACAGGGGCGATCAAAGGGTTGATCAAAGGGTTAATTGGGGTGCAGGGGGGTGATCAGGGGCTACAGTGAAGTATTTGGTGTACTCACAGTGATGTCTGCTTCTCTGCTGGATCCAACCGACGAAAAGGACCAGCACAGGAGCAGAGAAGCCATATAACAGATCATATTTACTAATATGATCTGTTATCTGGCTTGTGATTCGATTTTTTAAGAATCAGCAATCTGCCAGCGACGATCATTGGCTGGCAGGTTGCTGATGCAATTCTCCTCGAACTTTTGCCGGCCCGCGATGCGCATGCGCGGGCCGGCTGTGACCGAAATCTCGCGTCTCGCGAGAGGACGCGCCGGGGCGTCCACTCGGAATGAAACAACCACCTCCAGGACGTGTCTGTGCGTACAGCGGTCTGGAGGTGGTTAATGGAAGTACCTAGCATGCTCATAAGATGCAAGCAGGGGTGCACCTAGCCTTTTCTGCTGCCTGAGGTGAAAACTGAAATGGTGCCCCCACCCTAATGCCAACTTCTTAACTTAACCCCTTCCCTCCAGCCCTACTGTTAAAGACATACTTGGAAAACATTACATACAGAGCAAAACATACAGGGTGTAACGGATCTCCTGGCACCCCGACCGGGTACCTCCGTTGATAAATGCTCCCAGTGCCTCCCGAGGACTCCAAGCACTCCGCTCGACACCGATACCACCACAGGAACCAGGAACAGGAACAGCTCTTACAAGAGCTAGGAGTAATAGCCAGGGGAGTATACACGTATAGCAATCCCCACACACATGAGACGAGGCACTATGTTGAGTGTAAAACAGGAACACTTTATTGAGGGCTACCCGCCCGTATTTATGCAGGTCCCCATCTGGTGTACATGCCCCTAGGGGACCAGAAGGAAGACTGTGACACAGGACAGATACGTAGCACTCAGGATACACAGACACAACACATCCCCACAATGCATCATGGTTTCCTCCTCTCTGCCCTGGAGACACCCGAGGGGCAATTCAATTATCTCTCAGGACAAAGGGAAATCACCAATACACATGTGGAAACAACAGGACAGGAATCACCACCCAAACACACAATGTCACACCCTCACAGCAAACACAGACATTTAACATATTCCCAGATAGCTCAAGTCTGAGTGCATATCATTAGGTGAATAGCACTCAGACAACATGAATACAATAAAATGAGCTATCTGGGTACCCTCACATAACATACAATACAATTACACAGACAGATGGTTCTGTCACACACCTCAAAACCCCACATGTCCCCATATGGCTTGGATCTGAGCGCTCAGATGCCACAACCACAGTCAAATCGCCATGGGGTTTAAGTTTTGCATGGGCTGATGAGAGGGCCCATAATCCTGGGGCAAGAGGCTGGCAACCAGGCCCCTCCAAAACCCAGTGGCGAGGTTATTTTCGCCACACAGGGTAATACAGCGTCACATACCTCTTACATCCAGTGATGTGTCCTTTGATGTAGACGTTCTCTTTCTTTATCTTCTCCATTCAGACCAGGCCACCATGATGATTTATTTCAACCTTCTCTTGTCTCTGCAGAGTTTGTCAAACAGACATCTTAGTTTCCTACTTTTCCATCCTCCTCCCCACCTTCTGAACACCCCATCCTGCCACCTCTAATGCTGTGCCCACTGTGCTTCCCAATACAATACTACAGAGAATCCCCCTGAAAATATTATTACCACACAGATAGTTCCCCTTCATTAATTATTGGCACATAGTTTACTAAAGAATAACTGCGCTCAGCAAATAGTGTCCCTGAAACTTATAGTGCCGTAAACATACTGTCCGCTAAAAATAATTTTGCTAAGCGGATACTGTGCCAGGGTGTCTCCCAATGTAACAGTCCTCCCAAAAGTCCCACCAATAGTGATAATGCTCTGCCAGGCAGTAATGTCCCTTATTTTGCCTCCAGAAGTAATGCTCCCTTATAATGTGTGCTAAGTACAAAAAATGCTCCTTTATGTGCCAGTCCAAAAAAAAATGCTCCCTTAAAATGTGTCACTACAAAAAATTACCCCTTTTCAGTGCCCCCAGTAGAACGGATGTCCCCATAGTGACCCCCTTATAATGTGTGCCAGTACAAAAATGCTCCTTTTTACAGCCACAATATCCCCAAAATAATGACCTCCACCACATTGTGGCCCAACAGCATGCTGCCAAATAAAAATAATAAACTCAAATACTTACCTCCATTCTGCTGTCAGCGATGCACTGAAGACACACACCTCTTCTAGTCTGTGCCCTGAGCTCTATGCAGCCCGGCTCAGGTGAAGCGATAATGATGAGACCGGCATCTGATAGGCTACAGGAACTAGTACTAAAGCCTATTTTAGGAAAAGGTGGTCCAGGGAGACATCACTCCTGTGCCCCACCGTGGCATTCAACTGTATTGCTGTCCTGAGTACAGCGATGCAGTTGAATATGTAGAGATGAGCGTTTCCACAATAGAAGCACTCATTGTCTATGGCCCTTCTGCTGCCCCCCTCTTGCCCCTACGTGCTGCTGCCTGAGGCAATCGCCTCACCTTGCCTTATTGGTGGTGCACCCCTGGTTGACATGCTCGGCTGAATGATGGTTGTTCAAGTTTCCATAAAACATGAATATTTGCTAGACCAAGGGCATACATACTACCCATCTGGGGCCCTTGGAAATATGCAGCCCAGGTTGGTCCCATCCTCTTTGGAACTTGTTGGTGAGAACCTGTGCAGGACTCTCCTATACAGAGGAAGTAGACTTTTAGCAAGCAAAGATGTTGGAAAGTGGCTCAAAGGTCATAAGAAGGGTGTGGAGGGGGTAAACAAACACAAGCCCATCTGTCCTGGGTAGCAAACCCCAGGACCATAATGAGACCCCTCTCTTCTATGTTGGCCAACAAGACAGGTGAATTCAGCCTTCAGTGATTTGAGGCATACTGGTTTCCATTGATATATTGCTTCACACCCCCATATGAATGGTTTTAGCTGATAGACAGTGGATCCTTATCAGCCAGCTATGGGTAAGAGGGCTTGGCTTGAAATACATAAGCCTCTTTCTACAAGTGAGGTAACACTGCATTTTTTCTACAATATTCTGGGAGTATTAGAGAATCAGAATAGCAAATACTGACCTGCATTACAGGAGTCTTCAGTGATGTCTCATGGGCTTCTGGCAAGGCAGGAAAGTGTTCTGCACAGCACGGAATGCCTCTGTGCTGGCACAGATCACAAATGCCCATGTGAAGCGGGACTCTGGAGAGACTATGAATGCCTGCTTTTCAACTGCTTACAGCTGAAAAGCGAGCAGAGGTTCTATTCTAAAAACGGGGTTTCTTTTGCTATTATGGATATTATTCATACAAGGTACTCTTCTAGCATTGTAAATGGGGCGCTATGATGGTAGCGATGTGCATATTTTAACCTGTGTCCATGAGGGAGAGGTGTAGTCCTGTTGTCACTGGAGGACCAAGAGATGTTTATTGCAGGACCTGCAATTTAATGTATGGTGTGTAGTTTGGTGGTCTGCCCATGGGCTCCCTATGGCCCTCAGCTCACAGGCACTGCACAAATGCCCAAGTTGTTTAAAATGAAGGTGTGACCAGTATCTATGGGCAGAGCTCATCTCACATCTTCCTAATGAGGATAATGAAAAGTGGGCAACCATGAAAAGGCCCCTTTCCAGCAGATACTACAAACCATTCCAAACCTCAACTTGCTTTATTAATCAGATTTTTCTATAAATAAATGTCAGAAAAAGTGGGATTTGAACTCTCATTCTTGATGAATTGGGAAAATTAAGGACACGTTTTTATATGGGACTTGTTGGTAACAAGGCAAGGGTGTGCCGGCCACGTTTATACATACAGTGTGACGACAGGGAACACAAATTCTCTCTTTAATACTGTTAAGCCCTGTTTTCATACTTACCGATCTTCTGACCTCCCACAATCCCTCTTCTCAGTCTTTCCATGTTGTCGTGTAAGTAACAATAACCCTCACCATCACCTTGTCATCAAAAGACTTAGTGAAATCTTCTTAGCAACAAGACTATTGTTAAGGGTCTGTATTTGTATTCTTCTCAACCCAAATTCTCTTTGATCTCTACAGGTTTGATGGATACAGTTTAAACTGCTTAATATATAATTTGACAGTGATGTCCTGGAAATTAGTGATGTTATAGTATTACTATTAGGCTACTTTCAATTCTGCGCTTTGGTTTCCAGTTTTGAAATCTAGCAGAGAATCTCAAAACTGGACCAAAATGGTTGCGTTTGATTTAACACATCGGGATGCATTCATTCCGTTAGGATGCTGTTGTGTTAAATCGAAATGGAACGAACCGGATCCGTCACTAAAAACAATGTAAGTCAATGGGTGACAGATCGTTTTTTTTTAGGATCCGAAAAAAACGTATCCAGCACAATTGACTTACAGTGTATTTGTAGTGACGGGTCTGGTTTGTTCTATTTTGACGACCAGGCACAAAATTTCAGCTTGCGGCGGTTTTGTGTCCGGTTACAAAACAAAATGCTACCAGAACGGAATGCATACTGATGCATCCTGAACGGAACATGCCCCATTCGCAATACATTGGCCTTAAAGGGAACCTGTCACCGGGATTTTGTGTATAGAGCTGAGGACATGGATTGCTAGATCACCGCTAGCACATCCGCAATACCCAGTCCCCATAGCTCTGTGTGCTTTTATTGTGTAAAAAAATCTATTTGATACATATGCAAATTAACCTGAGATGAGTCCTGTATGTGAGATGAGTCAGGGACAGGACTCATCTCAGGTTAATTTGCATATGTATCAAATAGATTTTTTTTACACAATAAAAGCACACAGAGCTATGGGGACTAGGTATTGCGGATGTGCTAGCGGTGATCTAGCAACCCAAGTCCTCAGCTCTATACACAAATCCTGGTGACAGGTTCCCTTTAGCCTCTTCAGGACAAAGGGCGTACCGGTACGCCCTGATGTCCTGGTACATAAGGACACAGTGTATTTCCGATCACTGCCGCGCGGCGGGCGGTGATCGGAACAAGGTGCCTGCTCAAATCATTGAGCAGGCACCTTGGCTAAATGCGAGGGGGGGTCCCGTGACCACCCCGTGTCTGCGATCGCCGCAAACTGCAGGTCAATTCAGACCTGCGGTTTGTGGCTTTTACCTTATGCGGGCGGCGGCGGCGCCATCGAGTCCCCGTGGGGCTGTAGGGGGGACCCGATGGCAGGGAAGGCATCGCCGCTGCCTTCCTGTGACGTGCCTGTGAGATCCAGCCCCCTGGATCCCATAGGCCGGAAGCTGTATGAGTAATACACACATTATTACTCATACAGCCAATGCATTCCAATACAGAAGTATTGGAATGCATTGTAAAGGATTAGACCCCCAAACGTTGAAGTCCCAAAGTGGGACAAAAAATAAAGTGAAAAAAAAAAGTTGAAAAAATAAAGTTTTCCCCCCAAAAAATTAAAAGTTTCAAGTAAAAATAAACAAAAACATAATTTTCCCCAAATAAAGTTAAAAAAAATTGGTAGAAAATAGGAAAAAAATAAATTAGACATATTAGGTATCGCCGCGTACGTATCGACCGGCTTTATAAAAATATCTCATGAACACCGTAAAAAATAAAAAATAAAAACTGGGCTAAATAAACCATTTTTTTGTCACCTTACATCACAAAAAGTACAACAGCAAGCGATCAAAAAGGCGTACACAAAACAAAATAGTACCAAAATAGTACCAATCTAACCGTCACCTCAAAAAACGAGCCCAAAAAATAAAAAAAAATATGGCTCAGAATATAGACACTAAAACATCATTTTTTTTCTGTTTTAAAAAAGCTGTTATTGTGTAAAACTTACATAAATAAAATAAAAAGTATACATATTAGGTATCGCCGTGTCCGTATCAACTGGCTCTATAAAAATATCACATGACCTAACCTCTCAGATGAACACCGTAAAAATAAAAAATAAAAACTATGCTAAATAAACCATTTTTTGTCACCTTACATCACAAAAAGTGTAATAGCAAGCGATCAAAAAGTCAGGGGGGCTTCAATGGGACATGGTGTAAAAAAAAACAGTCCAGCAAAATCTGCCTTCCAAAAACCGTATGGCATTCCTTTCCTTCTGTGCCCTGCCGTGTGCCCGTACAGCAGTTTACGACCACGTATGGGGTGTTTCTGTAAACTACAGAATCAGGGCCATAAATATTGAGTTTTGTTTGGCTGTTAACCCTTGCTTTGTAACTGGGAAAAAAATATTAAAATGGAAAATCTGCCAAAAAAGTGAAATTTTGAAATTGTATCTCTATTTTCCATTAATTCTTGTGGAACACCTAAAGGGTTAACAACATTTGTAAAATCATTTTTTAATACCTTGAGGGGTGTAGTTTCTAGAATGGGGTAATTTTTGGGTGGTTTCTATTATGTAAGCCTCACAAAGTGACTTCAGACCTGAACTGGTCCTTAAAAAGTTGGTTTTTGAAAATTTCTGAGAAATTTCAAGATTTACTTCTAAACTTCTAAGCCTTGTAACGTCCCCCAAAAATAAAATGTCATTCCCAAAATGATCCTAACATGAAGTAGACATATGGGGAATGTAAAGTAATAACTATTTTTGTAGGTATTACTATGTATTATAGAAGTAGAGAAATTGAAACTTGGAAATACCAAATTTGGTATTTTTTTATAAATAAAAATGATTTATTTTTTTTACTCTATTTTACCATTGTCATGAAGTACAATATGTGATGAAAAAACAATCTCAGAATGGCCTGGATAAGTCAAAGCGTTTTAAAGTTATCACCACTTAAAGTGACACTGGTCAGATTTGAAAAAAATGGCCTGGTCCTTAAGGTGAAATAAGGCTGTGTCCTGAAGGGGTTAAACTGAACCATTTTGGCCTGGTTTTGACATCCTCTGCTGGATCTCAAAACTGAAATGCCAAAACGCTGATGTGAAAGTAGCCTCACAAGGTTACTAGGAAACACAGGGTCTCATGGCAAAATGGTGATGGCCCCTTAATACCCAAAAAATGATATTTTTTTGTATGCAGCTGTGGAATTATTTTAATTTTATTTATATTACTTGCTTACAGAGCACCAACATATTATTCAGACATTGAGTGATAATTATGAAGCTGGTGTAACGGAAACATGGCTTACCCAAAGCAACCAATAAGATTCCACATTTCGTTTTCCAAAGAAGCTTTGAAAAATGGAAGGTGGAATCTAATTGTTTGCCATGGGCAACTAAGCCAGTCTCCTTCATATCAATTTTGATAAATCTCCCCCATTATCATCACTTGTTTCCCCATTGGGGCTCACAAACTAAATTCCCTATGTGTGGAAGGAAACTGGAGTACCCGGAGGAAATTCACACAGACTCCATGCTGATGTTGCCCTTGGTTGGATTCAAACCTAGTACTCCAGAGCTAACCACTGAGCCAACATGCTACCCAGTATGGTTGTTTAACAATGTAGTGGAAACTGTTGATTGGTGTAACCGGTGACTAGGGGTGAGCAGTGCCAAATTGGGGTTCCTTGGGCCCACCACACAAAATAATTTTTGGGAACCAACCCCCATATCCCCAATAAAGTCAAATAGGGTTTGATTCAAATAAATAGACCCTAGTGCCAAGTGATTGGCTTCAAAGGAAACTCCAAATGTTTTTTTTTCTTCTCCTAGTCGAGATGATATGGGCCAATTCACACAACTGATTTTGAAAAACACATTTAAAAGATCAGCATGGAATACACGCATTTTTTCGTGCTTTTTTGAGGTGTTTTTTTATGTGCTTTTTTTAACCAATGGGTTCAATACAAAGCTGAACATTCAGCTTGAGGTTTTTGAAGCAGATCTGCACCAAAAAAAACCCAGCAAAAACAAACACTAAACACATGGACTTACTTGGAGCAGTTTTTTTCTGCTTCCTATTCATTTCAATGGGAGATTCAGCACTGATTCTAATAGGACATGCTGCTTCTTTTTTTTTTAAATGAATGGGAGGCTGTTTTGAAGCGTTTTTGGGAGCAGATTTTAAGGCACTTACTTTTCAAAATCTGCACTAAAAATCTCAGTGTGAACTGGCCCTATGAGAGCCGCCTGAGCGGTCCAGTCCGACACTGAAGGTGAGTAAAAAGACACTTCTAAGGAGGTTGTGTCATGCTTCGGTGTGGGAGGGAAACACCACACTGAGCATAAGAGGGAGGAGGGGAACAGGGAATCAGGCCTGAGAACTAGGGAAGGAAGATGGATACCTCCTAGTAAAACCCTAACCAAAATCCTGACTTAACTATCAGTATGAACAGACCTCAGAGGTAGGTGTGTTCATACACAGGAATACCTAGAGTCCTATCATGCCCTGTAGGACCCTGGTACTAATGGCAGGAACGAGACTACCTGTTCCTCCAAAAGGAAGGATGAACAGGAGTCTCCTTCAGGCCTTATACAAACAATAGGGAAATGCAACACACAGAACCCAAACAAAATACAAAAGGGACAGGAAAGACTTAACTTCAAAGAAGCAATGGAAGCACCAGGAACTCCGCCGAGATCCAGACACCAGCTATCCACAACTGAGACTGAAGCTATAAACCGCACAGCATAGTGGGAGAAGCAACAATAAATAAGGAAGGTTAAATTACCACATTTGCAACACCTGAGGCAAGGGGTGTGGCCATTACCAGAAACAACACAGACGCCTATTGATCCACAAGGAAAACCTGTCAGATCAAACCATGTGTTGCCAGTCTCACCGATATCCTGCCACCTGTCGCGGGAATGTCCGTGAGAGGTTGGGAGTTTTGGGTTTTGCCTTTGTGTCCAGGGGGTCAGAAAAAGGATTGTTTAACTATTATACCTTAAAGGAAGCAAGTGTCAATGGACAATAAGCTGGTGCTAACCTGTGGGGCCTGAAACTTAGCTTATGGTACACAGTCTAATCCCTTGATGGCTCTGCATGGATGTCCAATTGGTTCCTGCCTATCATTATGTTCATATTTGTCTTGCTTAGAACACTATAGCCCTGATTTTTTTAAATCATCGTGTGCTGCACCTGTCTTGATAGCTCATGTGCTGCTAGAGCAGTTATTCCGTTTATGACCAGGTTCATGCCTCCTCCGGCAGTCCGTGCTCTAGACTGAAATCTACTCCAGCTAATAGCTGGCATAAATGATGATAATATGTGGACATGCCCTCACCAAGCATCCTTTTTGGAAACTGGCAAGGGTGCTGTAAAAATAGCAGTTGCGACTAAATCTATTCACAGTGGCATTTAAAAAGTCACAAAACAGGGTTTTGGTTAAATCCGTGGTGTACGGGGGTGATAGATTTCCCTCTATATCTTAAAAAATCTAAATAAGCTGCTAAACAGTCTACAGAATGTTCTTCTATTGCATGGTTTCCTCTATATTGTGGCCGCTGTGTTTAAATGGGGTATGACTTAACCAAAGAAGGGGATGGGGGGGAGGTGGAAGGTGCAGCACTATGAACTGCCTTTTGCGCTGTGGCATTAGAAGAATTTTGATATCTCTGACTTTTAGTCTAACCAGACTGTCTATTACTCTGTAATTCCTCTAGCACCGTTCTATGGATACAGTAGGTTTAAAGAGCACACCAAATGCTTGAAATAACTTCTTTATTAACTTCAACTTTTCTTCATATAACACTGCCGCCTCCGCAGCAGATTGTCCATGTACAAGACATGTGTTAAATAAAGTAGCATAAAATGGCGGTATGCATAAGATGGTGGTTCAACTGTTAAATCTTGTCATTCAACATAAAATAGTGGATATATTTCTCTCTTGAGTATCTGTACTCTCACTTTAAGTTAGTTAAGCACTTTATGATCTCCCTGAGAGGTATATCTGAGGTCTAACTAATAGTTCTACTTGCTGAATTCTCAATTTGCAGTATACAGTTAGCAGTAACTATTTGCAGATTGGTTGAGTATGATCTGGTATGGTTGTATGCAATTTGGATTGCAATATGGAATTTGAATTGCAAATTGTTTGTATGGTATTTGGTGGAACAGTAAGTAAACACACATATAACTGGTTCAGTATGCAGTTTTAATCACAATACAAATGAACTAAGACGTTCATCATGTGCCAGAAAACCGACCCCAAAGATGCTGGAAAATCTGGAGCAAGAAGCAGCATTAAAAGAGAAAAAGTTTGCCTGGATGTATGATAGGTGGAAATCATACATTAAAGACATTCGTAGAAAGCTAAAGCAAGAAAGTAGAAAAAGGAACTTGAGTGATATGGTGGAGACGGTAGAAGAATCTGAATCAGAGCTTATGGCAGCATATGTCAACCTGCGGTCGTTCACACCTTCCCATGATATTGTAAGGAACATGGACACATGTACTATTGGTCACTAAAGATTTGGTAAAGCTCATGAGAGAACTATCATCTGCAGAAAACTATGATGAAGTTAAAGCAAGAAGTAGAATGAATGAGCTTTTTATGAGAGACTATGCTAGGTCCTTAGGTGGTAAATAGCAATTTAGATAATGAGGGTGACCACCTGAGTCAAACAGAAAAATTATGTAGTAAGTGGTCAGAATAAAACTTAACGTTTAATTAGAATATTTAGAAAAATAGGTCCCAAGATAAGAGATAACAACAAATTATATAAATATACAGTCGGAGCACCACGGCGGTATGCCAAACAGATGTAGATAGTGCCAAAACCAAATATACACCAATGTAAGATGCTCGGCGGCACCAAGATAATAACCGGTTGGTCCTACCGCTCAGATGGGGTGTTCCAGGATCAGCAATTGTCCGGCCGGTGTTAATAGATATGCACACCGTTGCTGACGGCAATTGCGCAACACAGGGTGGTTTGCAGAACTGGCTGGCCCTAGAAATACCCTAGAACCCTACACTGGCCTATGTGACCGGATGACGGTAACCCGCCACCAGTCACCTGCAGGAACCTCACCCTGGAATTGTGCGCCCTAGAAAGCCCTTGCTTACCTGGTCCCTACATGCATGTTTCGCTGGGAGAGATGAGTAACAAGCTCATCAGGGGAAACACGGGAGCTTGGGCTGAACCTGTGCAGGGTGCACTGACAATAATGTCAGAGGTGCGCTCTGCACAGAGACAAAATACACCACGATCCAGATATTGATCTAAGTGGGCAAATTAGCTATGAAGGGAAAGGGGAGTCAGGATATAGAGCCCTCTCCTAACAGCTCACTGAGACGCATGGGCTGATGTAGCCTAGGTAGCACTTGAGAGACGCTACCTTTTGAAGTGAAAGCCAGCCTCAGAATGAGGCTTGGCTAAAACACGCCCACCTCAGTCCGAGCGAGCGGTGGACGCCCGCGCATGCGCGGAGCGGTACAACGCACAGAGAGAGGAAGGCAGGGAGGCGGACGTGAGTGACAGGGATGACGTCACCGCGTCCCATCTCGCAAGTACACGCGAGATGACGCGACGGTTGCCAAGCAAACGGGACGCTATTCCCAGGCACCGTCCGACCGCACAGCTCCGGATATGTTGCTGCGCTTGATATGAACATGGTATTAGGTGGCATAAAGATAAAACAATATATGAATCAAGGCTATGTTGGCAGTATATGGGCACATGTAAGAGGAGCATAAGGGGAAATGGTGAAATATGAGGGAGGGACAGGTAAACGAGGAGGGGGGAGAGGGGAAGGAAATGGTATACACTTAAATAAGAAATGTAACTATAAATATGCATATATAACTATAAATATGCATAGGGGCACAGGAAGGCAGCATAGAGATATACAATGGGTGACCCATCCTTGAGCTATATGAAACAGCTAAAGTTGAGCTGTTCATTAAGCCCCGTGGGTGAGACTGTGCCCAGCGTAAAAATCCAGCGGGATTCTCTCTGGAGTAGCGTGCGGTCCCAGTCTCCACCGCGGTCTCCACTTAAGAGGATGTATATCTCTATGCTGCCTTCCTGTGCCCCTATGCATATTTATAGTTATATATGCATATTTATAGTTACATTTCTTATTTAAGTGTATACCATTTCCTTCCCCTCTCCCCCCTCCTCGTTTACCTGTCCCTCCCTCATATTTCACCATTTCCCCTTATGCTCCTCTTACATGTGCCCATATACTGCCAACATAGCCTTGATTCATATATTGTTTTATCTTTATGCCACCTAATACCATGTTCATATCAAGCGCAGCAACATATCCGGAGCTGTGCGGTCGGACGGTGCCTGGGAATAGCGTCCCGTTTGCTTGGCAACCGTCGCGTCATCTCGCGTGTACTTGCGAGATGGGATGCGGTGACGTCATCCCTGTCACTCACGTCCGCCTCCCTGCCTTCCTCTCTCTGTGCGTTGTACCGCTCCGCGCATGCGCGGGCGTCCACCGCTCGCTCGAAAGGTAGCGTCACTTCAAAAGGTAGCGTCTCTCAAGTGCTACCTAGGCTACATCAGCCCATGCGTCTCAGTGAGCTGTTAGGAGAGGGCTCTATATCCTGACTCCCCTTTCCCTTCATAGCTAATTTGCCCACTTAGATCAATATCTGGATCGTGGTGTATTTTGTCTCTGTGCAGAGCGCACCTCTGACATTATTGTCAGTGCACCCTGCACAGGTTCAGCCCAAGCTCCCGTGTTTCCCCTGATGAGCTTGTTACTCATCTCTCCCAGCGAAACATGCATGTAGGGACCAGGTAAGCAAGGGCTTTCTAGGGCGCACAATTCCAGGGTGAGGTTCCTGCAGGTGACTGGTGGCGGGTTACCGTCATCCGGTCACAGAGGCCAGTGTAGGGTTCTAGGGTATTTCTAGGGCCAGCCAGTTCTGCAAACCACCCTGTGTTACGCAATTGCCGTCAGCAACGGTGTGCATATCTATTAACACCGGCCGGACAATTGCTGATCCTGGAACACCCCATCTGAGCGGTAGGACCAACCGGTTATTATCTTGGTGCCGCCGAGCATCTTACATTGGTGTATATTTGGTTTTGGCACTATCTACATCTGTTTGGCATACCGCCGTGGTGCTCCGACTGTATATTTATATAATTTGTTGTTATCTCTTATCTTGGGACCTATTTTTCTAAATATTCTAATTAAACGTTAAGTTTTATTCTGACCACTTACTACATAATTTGTCCTTAGGTGGTACCACAATCTCAAGTGTGACTTCCTTCGCTAGAAGAAGTGCCACCCACATATCAGAGTCCTCAAATACTTCAGCCAAAAGAAAGGAATTAGCTGAACAGCTTGCTGTCAAGAGAGCAGAGATTGAGATGGAAGCTGACTTTGGGGTGCAGCGCCAACTGATGGCTGAAAAGGAAGCGGAAATGGATGCACAACGCCATCAGATGGAAGCTGAAATGGAGGCACAGCGCCATCAAATGGAAGCTGAAATGGAAGCACAGCGCGAACAGATGAAAAGTCTGGAAAGGCAGAAAAAAGTTAAAGGGGTTCTGCACTTTGTTTTAACTGATGATCTATCCTCTGGATAGATCATCAGCTTCTGATCGGCGGGGGTCCGACACCCAGGACCCCCGCCGATCAGCTGAGAAGGCCTTCTCACTGTTTACCGCCGGCCCAGTGACGTCACGACTAGTATCAACTAGCGTTGGCGGGGCTAAGCTCCATTCAAGTGAACAGAGCTTAGCCCCGACCACGCTAGTGGATACTAGTCGTTACGTCACTGGGTGTCATGGTCTTACCTGCTTGCTGCTCTCCTTCGTTTGACATGTGCTGGCGGCCATCTTGGTTTCTGGGTTTCTTGTAGCCTTCCACCCTGCGGCTCCTCCTTCCCCTGGGAGGAGCTGGATGCCTAGCTCATATATATAGGAGGTCTGTGTCTTCAGTTCCTTGCTTGGTCCTCTTGTGTTCACATGCTTCTAAGACTGCTGCTGCTTCTGGTTCCTGATCCTGGCTTCGTCTGACTACCCTGCTGGTTCCTGATCCTGGCTTCGTCTGACTACCCTGCTGGTTCCTGATCCTGGCTTCGTCTGACTTCCCTGCTGGTTCCTGATCCTGGCTTCGTCTGACTACCCTTCTGGTTCCTGACCTCTGGCTTCGCAAAGACTCTGCTCGGTTTCACCATCCATTTGGACTTTTGCTTTACAGCTTTATTTTCAATAAAGCCTTCTTATTTTCACTTATCTCTTGTTGTACGTCTGGTTCATGGTTCCGTGACATTAGGACCAAGCCATGAATTCTGACGGTACAGGGCCATCCTCGCTACCCACGCTGGTTGCCAGACTTGATCAGCAGGATCACCTGTTGGGTCGGTTCGCTGTGGCGTTGCAAACCCTGCTTGAACGCACGGCTCATTTCGCTCCCGTTGCCGATGGGTCGGTTGTCGCTCCTGGGCTCGCTCCTACTGCCGCTCCGGTTGTTGCGCCAGAGTCTACCCCGACACCTGTTGTTGCGCCTGCGGTGTTTCGGGGTATGACCGGTTCTGCCCCTCTTCCACAGCGCTTTGGGGGAGAGCCAACTCAGTGCCGAGGTTTCCTTAACCAGGTGGGCATTTATTTCGAGTTGCTGCCACATGCCTTTCCTACTGAGAGATCAAAGGTGGGCTTCTTGATCTCGCTGCTCTCGGACAAGGCCTTGGCCTGGGCCAGCCCTTTATGGGAGAACAACAATCCGGTGGTTGCCGAGTTTTCCGGTTTTGTTGCTTCTCTTCGGAAGGTATTCGATGTGCCGGCTCGTGCTGCCTCTGCTGCGAAGCTCCTTATGTCCATCAGACAGGGTTCACGATCCGTAGCTGAATACGCCATTGAGTTTCGTACCCTGGCAGCAGAGGTGGGCTGGAATAATGAGGCTCTGGTCGCTGCTTTCTCTCATGGTCTCTCGGATGCCTTGAAGGATGAGGTTGCAGCTAAGGACCTACCAGTTGAGCTCGAGTCTCTTATTTCTTTCCTGATTTTGATTGACACCAGACTCAGGGAGAGACCTTCCTTTAAGGAGAACCTGCGGAGGTCTTCTAACAGATTGGTGCCTACGTTTGCTGTCCCACCCGTGCCTCCCTCTCCTCCCACGCCTCCTGGGGATGACTTGTCTGGGGGTGAACCCATGCAGCTGGGGTTTGCTCGCCTGTCCGAGGGGGAGAGGGCACTCCGGAGACGCGAGGGCCGATGCATGTACTGTGGTCTCGGTGGGCATTTTCGGTTGGCATGTCCGAACCGTCCGGGAAACGCTCGTACCCTGAGATCCTGTCAGGGGCAGATCTTGGGTGGAGTCTCCTCGTCCCCGGTTTCCCGTGTTGACAAACCACTGATCACTGTTGTCCTCTCCTGGGTCGGGGGCTCGGTGACGACCCAGGCGTTGGTGGACTCTGGTGCTGGTGGTTTGTTCATTGATAGTGTGTTCGCTGCCGCCAATTCCATTCCTCTGCAGGCTCGAGGTTCCCCACTGGCTCTTGAGGCGATAGACGGCAGACCCCTTCTGCCGCCACACGTGACTCATGAGACCCTTCCAGTGGGGATAGCCATTGGTGCCGTTCACAGAGAGTCGGTCTGCCTCCAGGTTATTTCGTCTCCACACTACTCGGTGGTCTTGGGGTACCCCTGGCTCCAGAAGCATAATCCGACTTTCGATTGGAGATCGGTCGAGATCCTCTCGTGGTCACCGCAGTGTGGGGCTAGTTGCATCCATGGGTCTGTCAAGTTGCTGTGTACTTCCTCGGACTCTCTGTTGCCTCCTGAATACGAGGAGTACCGGGATGTATTCGATAAGGTGCGCGCGGTTGCCCTACCTCCGCACCGCCCATACGATTGTGCCATAGAGTTACAATCTGGTGCCGTTCCTCCTCGTGGCAAAGTCTATCCACTGTCGGTAGCGGAGAATGAGGCCATGGAGGAGTACGTGAGGGAGGCGCTTTCACGCGGACACATTCGCAAATCTTCGTCCCCGGCAGGGGCTGGATTTTTCTTTGTGAAAAAGAAGGGCGGTGAGTTGAGGCCTTGCATCGATTACAGGGGTCTCAATCGCATCACGATCAAGAACGCTTACCCGATACCCTTGATTTCCGAGCTGTTCGATCGCCTTAAAGGGGCCACGGTCTTTACCAAACTCGACCTGAGGGCGGCATATAACCTGGTAAGGATCAAGGCGGGCGATGAGTGGAAGACCGCGTTTAACACCAGGACCGGTCATTACGAATCCTTGGTTATGCCCTTTGGGTTGTGCAATGCGCCCGCAGTCTTTCAGGAATTCATCAACGATGTTTTCCGTGACCTGTTGCAGCAGTGTGTGGTAGTCTATTTGGATGACATCTTGGTATATTCTGAATCCATGGAGGCCCACATTCTGGATGTCAGACGAGTGTTGCAACGGTTACGAGAGAACAAGCTGTTCGGTAAGCTTGAGAAATGCGAATTTCACCGATCCCAGGTAACCTTCTTAGGTTACATCATTTCCGCTGAGGGGTTCTCCATGGATCCTGAGAAGGTTTCGGCTGTCTTACAGTGGCCCCAGCCCAGTGGTCTTCGTTCCCTGCAGCGCTTTTTGGGCTTCGCCAATTATTATCGGAAGTTCATCAGGGACTTTTCCATGCTGGCCAAGCCTCTCACGGATCTGACCAGGAAGGGCAGTAATTCCCAGGTCTGGCCGCTCGAGGCCATCCGAGCTTTTGAGGCCCTAAAGTCCGCCTTTGTGTCGGCTCCGATTCTGTCGCATCCCAACCCTGGGTTGCCCTTTGTCCTCGAGGTGGACGCGTCTGAGACGGGAGTAGGCGCCCTTCTGTCTCAGCGTAGAACACCAGAGGGTCCTCTGCTTCCTTGTGGGTTTTACTCCCGGAAACTGTCTTCCGCGGAGTGCAACTATCAGATTGGTGACAGGGAGTTATTGGCCATCGTGCAGGCCCTTAAAGAATGGAGGCACTTGCTCGAGGGTTCGGTGGTTCCGGTTCTCATCCTGACGGACCACAAGAATCTGACCTACCTTTCTGAGGCCAAGAGATTGACACCACGTCAGGCCAGATGGGCTCTGTTCTTGTCACGTTTTAATTACGTGGTCTCCTACCTACCCGGTTCCAAGAACATCAGGGCGGATGCCTTATCACGGCAGTACTCCGAGCTGTCCAGGGAGGAGTCGATTCCGACTTCGGTCATACCTCCGAATCAGATCCTGGCCGCCATTCGCACCAGCCTGACCTCTCCCCTGGGTGAGCAGATTTTGGCGGCTCAATCTGGTGCTCCCTCTGGGAGACCCAACGGCAGATGTTTTGTGCCTGAGGAGTTGCGCACTCGGTTGTTGCGAACCTACCATAACTCCAAGACCGCGGGGCATCCTGGAAAGAATCAGCTGTCCTGGGCTGTTTCACGTCTGTTCTGGTGGCCTTCCCTACGTTCCGACATCGCCGCATATGTAGCGGCATGCTCCGTTTGTGCCCAGAGTAAGTCCCCTCGGCACCTTCCGTTGGGCCTTCTGCAACCCATAGCCACCGGGGAGCGCCCATGGTCACACCTGGGGATGGATTTCATTGTAGACCTCCCTGCATCCCGAGGCCATACGGTCATTCTCATGATTGTGGATCGGTTTTCCAAAATGTGCCACTGTGTTCCTCTCAAGAAGTTACCCTCTGCACAAGAGTTGGCCACGATTTTTGCCAGGGAGGTCTTCCGGTTGCACGGTTTGCCTAAGGAGATTGTGTCGGATCGGGGGAGTCAGTTTGTGTCCAGGTTCTGGCGCGCCTTTTGCTCCCAGTTGGGGATTCATCTCTCCTTCTCCTCGGCCTACCACCCTCAGTCCAATGGGGCCGCAGAACGATCCAATCAGGCCTTGGAGCAATTCCTTCGTTGCTATGTCTCCGATCACCAAGACAATTGGGTTGACCTCCTGCCTTGGGCTGAGTTTGCCAGGAACACGGCGGTGAACTCTTCCTCTGGGACGTCTCCCTTCATGGCCAATTATGGGTTCCAACCTGCCGTGTTACCGGAGGTATTCTCTCCCCAGGATATTCCGGCTGTGGAGGATCACCTTTCCGTCCTACGTGCTTCTTGGGTACAGATCCAGAAGTCCCTTGAGGTCTCTGCGCAGCGCCAGAGACTCCAGGCTGATCGCAGACGAGCGCCTGCTCCTTCCTACCAGGTCGGAGACCGTGTATGGTTGTCCACCCGCAACCTCAACCTTCGAGTGCCCACTCCCAAGCTGGCGCCTCGCTTTGTTGGTCCCTTCCGAGTGCTTCGCAGGGTAAACCCGGTAGCCTATGCCCTTGCGCTTCCTCCTGGCATGCGGATCTCCAACGTGTTTCATGTCTCCCTGTTGAAGCCACTGGTGTGTAATCGTTTCACTTCCTCGGTTCCTCGGCCTCGTCCGGTCCAAGTGGGCAATCGTGAGGAATATGAGGTGAGCAATATCCTGGACTCACGCCTGGTCCGCGGTCGGTTGCAGTTTTTGGTCCATTGGCGTGGTTATGGTCCAGAGGAGCGTTCCTGGGTTCCCTCCGCAGATGTCCATGCTCCTGCCTTGCTCCGAGCCTTCCACGCACGCTTCCCTCAGAAACCGTTTTGTGCTCCGCGGAGGAGGGGCCCTTGAGGGGGAGGTACTGTCATGGTCTTACCTGCTTGCTGCTCTCCTTCGTTTGACATGTGCTGGCGGCCATCTTGGTTTCTGGGTTTCTTGTAGCCTTCCACCCTGCGGCTCCTCCTTCCCCTGGGAGGAGCTGGATGCCTAGCTCATATATATAGGAGGTCTGTGGCTTCAGTTCCTTGCTTGGTCCTCTTGTGTTCACATGCTTCTAAGACTGCTGCTGCTTCTGGTTCCTGATCCTGGCTTCGTCTGACTACCCTGCTGGTTCCTGATCCTGGCTTCGTCTAACTACCCTGCTGGTTCCTGATCCTGGCTTCGTCTGACTTCCCTGCTGGTTCCTGATCCTGGCTTCGTCTGACTACCCTTCTGGTTCCTGACCTCTGGCTTCGCAAAGACTCTGCTCGGTTTCACCATCCGTTTGGACTTTTGCTTTACAGCTTTATTTTCAATAAAGCCTTCTTATTTTCACTTATCTCTTGTTGTACGTCTGGTTCATGGTTCCGTGACACTGGGCCAGCAGTAAACAGTGAGAAGGCCAGCAGTAAACAGTGAGAAGGCCGCGACGCTGCTGGAGCGCCACTGCCTTCTCAAACAGCTGATCGGCGGGGGTCCCGGGTGTCGGACCCCCGCCGATCAGAAGCTGATGATCTATCCAGAGGATAGATCATCAGTTAAAACAAAGTGCAGAACCCCTTTAAGATTATAGAAGCCAGACTCAGAGTACACGAAGAGGATATGAATCAGAGTAGTCATAGGTTCAAATCTGTACTAAGTGAAGAAACAGACTCCTACTTTCCTTCATACGCCCAGGAGAATGGAAGGAAATCTCCAGCTTGTAGTGAGGAAATAAGTCATTATCTTTCCATCCCTGCTCAGAAAAACAAAGAGAGGCCTAGTCCAATGTTAGGAAAAAGGTGTGTAAATTTACCCTCTATCTCTACCGGAAAAGATGAAGAAAGGGACTCACCTAATTCAGAACTAAGTGAGAAAATAGGAACGGAAAATTATATTCCTAGATGCCACGGTAATGCTCAGGGAATGTTACAACTATTGTCCCAGCAAGACCACAGAGTCCTAGCTAGACTTCCCATTCCGGAACCTACTGTATTTTCGGGATACATACTGAAGTTCATAGAGTGGAAGGCAAGTTTTAAAATGATCATTGAGCATCATTGCTTCAGTCCAGCTGACAATTGTTTCTACCTTCAGAGATATGTTGGTGGAGAAGCCAAGGAAGTTCTTGAAGGTAACTTCTATAGAAAAGACGAAGAAGCCTACAAGCAAGCTTGGGAAAAATTTAATGCAAGATATAGTCATCCTTTCTTAGTACAAAGAGCCTTTAGAGAGAAACTGAATAACTGGCATAAAATAGGTCCTAAAGGACACTTCAAATTCCAAAAGTACGGTGACTTCCTGCAAGCATGCAGCAATGCCATCCCACATGTACGAGGACTAGAAGTACTTAACGATTATCTAGAAAACCACAGGATGCTAACTAAGCTACCTGAAGAAGTGGCTTCTAGATGGAATCGCTATGTGACTGAACAGTTAGATCTAGGTAAAGACTTCCCAAGTTTTAAAGAGTTCTCTGAATTCATCAATAAGGAAGCACGGCTAGCATGTAATCCAGTAACAGCATCTTATGTCTTAAAATCCTTAGAAGAAAGGCTTGTGAGAGATATAAGACGCGCAAGAGCAACTAGCTTTGCAACCAACACAGCAGCTACCAGGTCCAGATACCTACGAGAGCAAGTCCAAAGTCACTACTGGGATCAGTACAGAGACAGAACCGACAAATCTTCAGACTACCTTCAAGTGTATGTTCTGTGGAGAGAACCACTCCATACACAAGTGCCAACAATTGAAGGATAAGTCCCCAGATGAAAAGAAAAAATTTGTACTGGATAACCAACTGTGTTTCAGATATCTAAGAAAAGACCATGTTACTAAGAAGTGTAAGAAAAAGGCCACATGCAGCATTTGCAAAGGACGCAATCCTGCACCACTACATGAAGAATGTCCAAAGAAAGATAAATCCTCAATACCTAAAGATACTGAGGAAGGAAAGAAAGTATCGGTATTCTCTTGCAGAGTGAGGGAAGGAGAAAGCACCGGCACATCAATGGTTGTACCAGTTTGCATTTCAAATCCTAAAAGGAGGAACAAGAAGGTATATGCCTATGTGCTACTGGATGCCGAGAGTGACGTCACCTTCATTGATCAAGAAATCCGCAAGAAATTACAAGTGGCTACAGAACCAGTGAAGCTCAAACTCACCACAATGACAGGGAGAAACACATTAGTGAACAGTCAAAGGGTCAAAGGACTGAGAGTTAGAGGACTTCATTCAAACTGCACTTTAGATCTACCTCCAGCTTATATAAAAGATGATATACCTCTAGATCGAGATCGCATACCTACCTGTGGAACAGCCAATGAATGGGAGCATCTATCTGTCATATCTCATGAAATATCCCCGCTGAAGGAGTTTGGTGTTGGACTGTTGATAGGCTACAATTGTCCCGAAGCCTTGGTACTACGAAAGGTAATCACAGGAGGAAAGGGTGAACCCTACGCTGTTAAAACTTATCTAGGATGGGGTGTTGATGGAGGAAAACAGCAGATCGCAAACTCAAGACAGGGGACAGGATTGTGTCATCGAATATCTGTCCAAGAGTTACCAACTGTAAGTCCAGCAAAAGTAATCAAGATCCTTGGATCCGACTGTGCAGACATAAGTTCCAAAGAAAAGACTGTATCCCAAGAAGACAAAGTTTGTACACACTCTAGAAGAAAGTATTCAGCAAAATCAACAAGGTCATCTTGAAATGCCCTAACCTTTTAGAGAACGACCTCGTCTTCCAAATAACAGAAATCTTGCCCTAGCAAGATTGAAATGTTTGAAGAAAAGGATGGGAAGAGATCCCAAACTCAAGAATGATTATTTGAAAATCATGGAAGGCATCCTCAAAGAAGGACATACAGAGAAAGTTAATATTCAACTTAAAGAAGGAGAAGTGTGGTACTTCCCACATCAAGGTGTTTACCACTCAAAGAAACCAGATAAGATTAGAGTGGTGTTTGATTGCTCAGCAAAGTACGATGGTGTTACATTAAATGATCATGTATTAAAAGGACCAGATCTTACAAACACTCTGCCTGGAGTACACTGCAGATTCAGAAAGTATCCCATAGCAGTCATGTGTGACGTTGAAAAGATGTTCCACCAGTTTCATGTGAAGAATGAAGATAGAGACTTCCTGAGGTTCCTATGGTGGGAGGACGGAGATACAGATACAGAGCCAGCAGAATACAGAATGAAAGTACACTTGTTTGGAGCAGCATCATCTCCAGGTTGTGCCAATTATGGTACGAAGTACCTGGCCAATCAGAATGAAAAGTATTGCCCATCAGCAGCAAATTTTCCGAAGAAAAACTTTTATGTAGATAATGGTCTTATAAATCTAGAGTCCACAGAATCTGCAATCAAACTAGTGAAAGAAAGCCAAGAGTTATGCGCAAAAGGCACTTCGTAGTGCTGTGCCTGCCACAGTGGAACTATTTTGGCCTCTTGCTTCCATAAAACACAGCTCTCAGTAGAGTGTTTGCGACTAGACCCGCCGCCGCAGCTCTGCCGTTGAATACAGCGGCGGGGCACAGGAGATGATAGTTCTCTGCCCCGCCACCGATGTTCTTCTCAGCAGCGCAGTGGAGGAGTCTCTCCCTCTCCCCTGTGCTGCCGCCGCCGCTGCCAATAAGAAGAGAGACCGGAGGAGGAGGGGAGCCGCTGTGGCCACTGCGCCACCAATAAAGATAACTGACCTGTTAATACAAATACAGGAGGCGGGTGCCGGAATCGAATAGCTGGCACCCGACCTCTATGTCAGGGAGCTGCGATCAGCAGTTGAGTTAACCCTTCAGGAGCGGTACCTGAGGGGTTAACTGCAGCGGATCGCAGCTCCATGTCATAGAGGTCGGGTGCCGGCTATTTGATTCCGGCACCCGCCTCCTGTATTTGTATTAACAGGTCAGTTATCTTCATTGGTGGCGCAGTGCGCCCCCCCCAAACACCCCATTATAATAAACATTGGAGGCGCAGTGCGCCCCCCCTTCCCAGTATAATAAACATTGGTGGCGCAGTGCGCCCCCCCCAACACTCCAGTATAATAAACATTGGTGGCACAGTGGGCAGTGCCAATGAGGGTTAAAAAAATATATATAATTAACTCACCTCCTCCAATTGATCGCGTAGCTGCCGGTCTCCTGTTCTTTCTTCAGGACCTGTGGTGACGTCACTGAGCTCATCACATGGTCAATTACCATGGTGATGGATCATGTGATGTACCATGTGATGAGCACAGTGATGTCACCACAGGTCCTTTGACAGGTCCTGAAGAAAGAACAGGAGACCGGCTGCTACGCGATCAATTGGAGGAGGTGAGTTATTTTTTAAAATTTTTTAACCCTCATTGGCACTGCCCACTGCGCCACCAATGTTTATTATACTGGGGTGTTGGGGGGGGGGGGCGCACTGCGCCACCAATGTTTATTATACTGGGGTGTTGGGGGGGCGCACTGCGCCACCAATGTTTATTATACTGGGGTGTTGGGGGGGCGGACTGCGCCACCAATGTTTATTATACTGGGGTGTTGGGGGGGCGCACTGCGCCACCAATGTTTATTATACTGGGGTGTTGGGGGGCGCACTGCGCCACCAATGTTTATTATACTGGGGTGTATATAATGTTTATTATATTGACCTTCTACTGAGCATTCTGTATTAAAGAATGCTATTATTTTCCCTTATAACCATGTTATAAGGGAAAATAATACAGTGAATAGACTTTCATCCTAGCAACCATGCGTGAAAATCCCACCGCATCCGCACTTGCTTGCGGATGCTTGCGATTTTCACGCAGCCACATTAACTTCTATGGGGCCTGCGTTGCATGAAAAACGCACAACATAGAGCATGCTGCGAAAAACGCACAAGTGATGCGTGAAAATCACCGCTCATGTGCACAGCCCCATAGAAGTGAATGGGACCGGATTCAGTGCGGGTGCAATGCGTTCACCTCATGAATAGGACAAGGGTTCCAGCCCCTAAGGGGGCTAATAGTAAGTAAAAAAAACAAAAACACAAACACTAAAAATATTAAGTTTAAATCCCCCCTTTCTCTATTTTACATATAAAATATATAAACAATAATTAAATAAATATATTACATAGCGCTGCGTCCGAAAAGTCCAAACTATTAAATTATTAAAAAATATCTCCTATGCGGTGAGCATTCGCCATTTTTTAGTCACCTTGTCACCCCAAAAAATAGGATAGGACTGTTCTATTATGGGCCGAACGTTTCATAAAATGCGTAATGCACACGGCTTTTTTTTTTTTTTTTTTTCGCGGTATTGAGTATCGCAATACTTTTTTATGGTGACGAAAGCGAATCAAAATTTTGGTATCGAAACAACCCTACGCCGATCTGATCGGCGTAGCGTTGTCACAATACCAAAATTTTGATTCGGTTTCAATTTGGCGACTAAAAATTTAATTTGGCTCCTACATTTTTCAGTTCAGGAGCCAATGGCTACTAGGTATTTTTTTTAGTCTGGAGCACTGTTTTCTGCTTCTGTGAACACAATATATAACAGTTATATGACATCCAAACATGAAGTCACTGTAAATAACTCTGCTTTTGTCTTTAACACATAAACATAGAAACTGTATTAAGGTTATTGGCAGGTCTTGCTGTATAAACTCACAAGCTATATTAGCAACCTAGGACAGGTCTTAGCTGGCCAGCTACATGGGGGGGGGGGGGGGTGTTGTTCTATGTCAGAAGCGTTAGAGGCAGGTTTCTACCGCCTCCTTGTCAAAAGGCAAAGCAGCCTAATCCCTGGCCATTTTTACATTTCTGAAGTCCACATGGTCTAAGCTTAGGAGCAGGGAGAAGGATGGGCAGATAATATTATAGTCTCCAGAAGACGATTAGATATAATATACAGTACAGGTTAATAACATGTGAAAGCCTTACGTGTTTCTCCGTTATCTGGTGGTGAATTTCCATGTCTCCTAGTCCAAGACTCAGTTCTCCACTGCCAGAGATGACTGCGCAGTATGTGGCCGTATTGTGACTCTTCAGATGTGCCACCCCCATCATATCCTGCAAAACAAGTACTGTGTATTTCTACTAGCCACAATAACCTTGCGATGGATTAAAGCACACATCCCAAAAACTTGGAAATATAAACCACTGAGCCTGGGAATGTTTCTATTCAGCAGTTTCTTAGGGCCCATTCACACGACCATAAGGGCTCCGTGCAGTGGTGTTTGTTGGTTTTGTGCTGCCCTAGGAGAGACTAAACTTGGGCACCCCCCTAATATAAATTTGACCCACCCCTTCCTGTCAATGCCAAACCCCTTCCTCTGTAAACTCCACCCCTTCCTCTTTAGGCTCCACCCTTTCCTGTTAGAGCTTCACATCTTCCTTTCTGTATTTAAAAGTGAATAACGAAGGTAAATATTTTGTGTTTTCTGTACCAAATGTTGCATCTATTATTTTAATATCTTTAATATTGATTGGACCCTGGGCAAGAATTTACTTGGGCCCCCTGGATCCCGCCTTCCCACACAAAAAATGTGCAGAGTCTGAGTATATATCAGCCTAGGAAAGCATTGGGAGGCTATAGCGCATGCGTGGCAAAACACTGCGCTGCACCAATCAGCATCTCCTCATAGAGATGCATTAAATCAATGCATTTCTAAGGGGAGTGTTCAGCATGAATGCCAGTGCTGCACATTGTGCAACACTGGACTAGGAAGCACCTCTGATGAGTGGCCACTAGAGGTATTCATAGACAGTAATGTAAATACTGCCTTTTTTCTGAAAAGGCAGTGTTTACATTAAAAAGCCTGCAGAGACATGATATAGACACCAGAACTACTACGTTTAGCTGTTGTGGTTCTGGTGATTATAGTGTACCTTGAATATAGAGAAGAAAAATAATCATCACAAATGTATGTATGAAATAAAATAAAATGTCTATCATCTAAAAGTTATTTTAAAAAAAATAAACTATGCACATTCCTAGTTTGACACAAATATTTTGTATTTTGCAGATGTATAAAAAATATATAAAAATCTGTAAAATACAAAGTATGTGTGTCAGAAGTTGCGCTTTTTTAATTTTTAGAATAATGATACAGGCAGCCATTTTATTTAATACATTTGTGCTAATTTCTGTGTTGGTTGGAGGGGGGTGAGGGGCAGTATTACACAATCTGTATATGTATAAAAAAATATATAAAGATTGTGTAATACTACCCCTCACCCCCCCCCCCTCCAACAGTACAGAAATTAGCACAAATACACTAAATAAAATAGCTGTATCATTATTCAAAAAAATAAAAAAAGCACAACTTCTAAGGCCTCATGCACACAACAGTATTTTTTCACGGTCCGCAAAACGGGGTTCCGTTGGTCCGTGATCCGTGACCGTTTTTTCGTCCGTGGGTCTTCCTTGATTTTTGGAGGATCCACTGACTTGAAAAAAAAGTCGTTTTGGTGTCCGCCTGGCCGTGCGGAGCCAAACGTATCCATCCTGACTTACAATGCAAGTCAATGTGGACGGATCCGTTTGATGTAAAGTCAGGAGTTAATATACCATAGGATCTGAGTTTTCTCCAATCCGATGGTATATTTTAACTTGAAGCGTCCCCATCACCATAGGAACGCCTCTGTGTTAGAATATACCATCGGATTTGAGTTAGATCGTGAAACTCATATCCGACAGTATATTCTAACACAGAGGCGTTCCCATAGTGATGGGGACGCTTCAAGTTAGAATATCCTACGAACTGTGTACATGACTGCCCCCTGCTGCCTGGCAGCACCCGATCTTTTACAGGGGGCTGTGATCCGCACAATTAACCCCTCAGGTGCCGCACCTAAAGGGTTAATTGTGCGTATCATAGCCCCCTGTAAGAGATCAGGTGCTGCCAGGCAGACCCCCTCCCTCCCCAATATTATAGTCATTGGTGGCCAGTGCGGCCTCACATCTCCCCCCCCTAGTTAAAATCACGTTCCGAATTCCCCATCATTGGTGGCCAGTGCGGCCTCACATCTCCCCTCCCCCCCTAGTTAAAATCACGTTCCCCCATCATTGGTGGCAGTGGAGAGTTCCAATCGGAGTCCCAGTTTAATCGCTGGGGCTCCGATCGGTAACCATGGCAACCAGGACGCTACTGCAGTCCTGGTTGCCATGGTTACTTAGCAATTTTTAGAAGCATTATACTTACCTGTGAGCTGCGATGTCTGTGACCGGCCGGGCGCTCCTCCTACTGGTAAGTGAAAGGTCTGTGCGGCGCATTGCCTATAGCACAGACCTGTCACTTAACAGTAGGAGGAGCGCCCGGCCGGTCACAGACATCGCAGCTCGCAGGTAAGTATAATGCTTCTAAAAATTGCTAAGTAACCATGGCAACCAGGACTGCAGTAGTGTCCTGGTTGCCATGGTTACCGATCAGAGCCCCAGCGATTAAACTGGGACTCCGATCGGAACTCTCCACTGCCACCAATGATGGGGGAACCTGATTTTAACTAGGGGGGGGGGGAGAGGTGAGGCCGCACTGGCCACCAATGATGGGGGATTCGGAACGTGATTTAAACTAGGGGGGGGAGATGTGAGGCCGCACTGGCCACCAATGTTGGGGGTTTCGAAACGTGATTTTAACTGGGGGGGGGAGAGGGGAGGCCGCACTGGCCACCAATGAATATAATATTGGGGAGGGAGGGGGTCTCTTACAGGGGGCTATGATACGCACAATTAACCCTTTAGGTGCGGCACCTGAGGGCAGTGGCGTACCAAGGGGGGGGCGGGGGGCGGCCCGCCCCGGGTGCCACTTACAAGGGGGGTGCCATGACGGAGTCACCCCTCCATCCACTGCTGCACCGCGACGCGACTCCGCCAGGCGCCGGCTTCTGTGGAAGGATTATTGCGGCGGCGGGCAACATGACGTCACGACGCTGACGCCGCGCTGCCTTCACGGATCTTTTAAAGAAGCGGAAGGATCCATTACCAGCGGTCGGACGGAGCCTGAGGCATCATCAAAATGTGAGTAAATAATTGTGTAATTAAGCGGTGTGTGTGTGTGTGTAATTAAGTGGGAGTTTGTAATTAAGGGGGGGTGTAATTAAGGGATGTGTGTGTGTAATTAGGGGAGGGGTTTGTAATTAAGGTGGGGGGAGGGGGTGTAATTAAGGGGGGGAGTGTGTAATTAAGGGGGGGTGTAATTAAGGGAGGGGGTGTAATTAAGGGAGGAGGTGACGTGTAATTAAGGGAGGGGGTGTAATTAAGGGGAGAAGAGAGGGGGTCTAATTAAGGGGGGGGGGGGTGTAATTAAGGGAGGGGGTGTAATTAAGGTGGGGAGGGAGGGGGTGTAATTAAGGGGGGGTGTAATTAAGGGAGGAGGTGTAATTAAGGGGAGAAGAGAGGGGGTGCAATTAAGGGGGGGTGTGTGTAATTAAGGGGGGGTGTAATTAAGGTGGGGAGGGAGGGGGTGTAATTAAGGGGGGGTGTTATTAAGGGAGGGGGTGTAATTAAGGTGGGGAGGGAGGGGGTGTAATTAAGGGGAGAAGAGAGGGTGTAATTAAGGGGGGTGCAGGATTTGTTCATTTTATTGATGGGGATTTGGATTTTTTTTCTTTTTGGTGCAAATGGAAAGTGATTTTTGACGAATTCTCCAATGAAGACATCTTTATGGAAATTGAACGTCTTCGGAGGCATTTGGAAGCTGCCAAAATCAGTGTGGAAGAAGCAAAGAAATGGACGGTATTGCAGTTCCTGGAGTTCATTGTTAAATGGGATTTTTGTGAATCTCTGCCAACTTTGTCACTGTGTTTAAGATTCTTTTTGACTCTCTGTGTGTCTATTGCTTCATGTGAAAGAAGTTTTTCCAAATTAAAATTGATAAAAAATTTATTTCGCTCAACCATGAGTGAGACAAGGTTGACAAATCTGGCCATACTTTCCATTGAGCATGAATATGCAAGGCAGATTAGCTTTGATGAAGTAATCGATAAATTTGCAGAAATGAAGGCTCGAAGGCAGAGGATGTAAATCCTTTCAAATTACCTCGGCCTAATAGACTGAGTGGTCACTTTGGATCTGTGTTTTTTTTGTTTCTAGAAAGCTGTTCAGTAATTATTTAAGTTTAATTTATTTCCAAGTTAATTTATTTTTCACAGTTATAGTTTTTTCAAGTTGATATAGGGCTTACAAATTTGTAATAAATATTATTGAAAACATTGAAAAAAGTTTGTGCATGTTTTCTTAACTTTCTTGGGGGGGCGGGCCAAACAAAGGGTTCGCCCCGGGTGCCAAATGCTCTAGGTACGCCCCTGCCTGAGGGGTTAATTGTGCGGATCACAGCCCCCTGTAAGAGATCGGGTGCTGCCAGGCAGCAGGGGGCAGTCATGTACACCGTTCTCAGTATATTCTAACTTGAAGCGTCCCCATCACTATGGGAACGCCTCTGTGTTAGAATATACTGTCGGATATGAGTTTTCACAAAGTGAAAACTCATATCTGAAAAAGCTTTTATGCAGACGGATCTGCGATCCGTCTGTGTTAAAGTTTCCAACGGCCACGGATCACGGACGCGGGTGCCAATCTTGTGTGCATCCGTGTTTTTTCACGGACCCATTGACTTGAATGGGTCCGTGAACCGTTGTCCGTCAAAAAAATAGGACAGGTCATATTTTTTTGACGGACAGGAAACACGGATCACGGCCGCGGATGAACAACGGTGCATTTTCCAAGTTTTCAACGGACCCATTGAAAGTCAATGGGTCCGCAGAAAATCACGGAAAACGGAACAACGGCCACGGATGCACACAACGGTCGTGTGCATGAGGCCTAACACAAATGTATTTTACAGATTACTTTTTATAAAAAAACAAGAACAATGTGCAGCTAGAGATAGTACAGTATTAACCCCTCTTTCATTCTCCCCCCTCTAACCACCCAACGGGTCCCAACCTCCTTACCCCATAAAACAACTAAGTAATAGATTTTTTGAGCCCTATAAGCTAAACATATGGCCAGGTCCGTACTAATAACATGAATAGTAAACTGCCCTTATTAAACCTGCTTGTGGCTCTATTAGCCCAAAAAACTGTTTTTTATAAGCTGTCACTTACCTACCTAAGGTGCCCAAGGAGTTTTACATTAACCCAGGGTGCCCGCCCGCACCCCTCGCCGTCTGGTGCCCAGCGCCGCCTTCCTCACCTCAGCCCCGCCTCCGCAATCCTCCCGTCCCTCTGCTAGATACGGCGCCTGCGCACTAGGCTCAGCCTGATGCGCCGCGGACTCCTGGCAGCGGCTTCGTTGAGCGAAGCGCGCATGCGCATCAGGCCGGCGCATGCACACTTCGCTCAACGAAGCCGCTGCCAGGAGTCCGCGGCGCATCAGGATGAGCCTAGTGCGCAGGCGCCGGATCTAGCAGAGGGACGGGAGGATTGCGGAGGCGGGGCTGAGGTGAGGAAGGCGGCGCTGGGCACCAGACGGCGAGGGGTGCGGGCGGGCACCCAGGGTTAACGTAAAACCCCTTGGGCACCTTAGGTAGGTGAGTGACAGCTTATAAAAACCAGTTTTTTGGGCTAATAGAGCCACAAGCAGGTTTAATAAGGGCAGTTTAGGATTCATGTTATTAGTACGGACCTGGCCATATGTTTAGCTTATAGGGCTCAAATCTCATGACAGAATCCCTTTAAGTACTTACAGTTTTTGAAGACAGCAGGCTCAGGGATCAGTGCATTGGTGGCCGGGGCCTGGCCTCAGTGTTCACGGTGACCGTGTGCAGGATCCGTTCTGCACTTGGAGGAGATAAGGCTCACCCTAGCATTGCCGGCCCGTGACTCCACCTCCGTGTGACGTCACGACGGCAACGCGCGGAGGCAAAAGGCAGGGGAGGTCAGGAGGAAGTCAGGAGGAGGAGGAAGTAAGTCTTTCAACTCCTTCACTATGCGGCGCCGGCGATGCCGCTCGCATAGTGAAGGATCGGATCGGACAAGGGGCAAAAAAAATATTTAGCATATTGTGTAACTATCACTAAGCAAACAAGGCATTTTGCCGCCCCATTGGCAAGTGCCACCCTAGGCAAATGCCTTGTTTGCCTCGTGATATATACACACCTGGCTCCGTGCCCATATTATGGACCACAAACTGCGGGCCCGCAATATACTGTACGGTACTGGCCGTGTGCACTACGTTCTGCGGATGCAGAACCATTGAATTGAATGGGTCTGCGATCCACAAGATACGGCCAGATAGGACATGTTCTATCTTTTCTGGAGCACAGGCATGGATCAGAAGCCCTCGGAAACACTACGAAGTGTATCAGCACTGCAAAAGATAGGACATGTCCTATCTTTTGCTGTATTTTGCGGATCGCAGACCCATTCAAGTCAATGGGTTTGCACTGCAATACAGGTGCACGTGCATTGCGGACCTCTATTTGCGGTCCGCAGCACAAGCACACAACCCTTACAGTCGTGTGAATGAGCCCTTAGTTATATGTGTTTTGGGGAAATCTGAATGACAACTAATATGGCTGCCAAATGAGCGTCCACTGGGATTGTTATTTTCATACAGTCCTGAATCTACCTATGCAGCAATATGGGATTAATGCAATATGGGTGTAATAGAATGCCAATAAAACTGTAATTTACAGCAATACAGAAGTACTGCTATGAATAGTACAAGCGACTGAATAATTGCAGGTTCAAGTTTCCAAATTAAAAAGAAAAAAAAAAATCAGCTGAATAAAGTTATTCAAAAAAATTAAACATAAAAAAAATCATCTTGTTCTTTATTTTGATCAATAATTTATTTATCATATTACAAAGAAAAAAACTATAAAAAATAAACATAATTGGTATTGCCACATCCACAAATGTATGAAATATTAAAATATCATATTATTTATCATGGACAGCGAACGTAGTAAGAAAAAAAAAAACTAGTACCAGAACTGTTGAATAAAAAATTATCAAAAAATCACATGAACACAAAAATGGTATCAATAAAAACTGCCGCCACATAGCTCTGTCAGTGGAAAAACACTGCAGAGTGTTCTTAAGAGCTCATGCCCACGAACGTAAGGACTCAGTGCCCGTATAGTGGTCCGCAGTGTACGGGCACTGCCCGTGTGCACTCCATGCTGCGGATGAGGACTCCTTGACTTGAAGAAACAGCTGAAGATAGGACATGTCCTATCTTTTATGGAACGGAGGCATGGATTGGAAGTCCATGGAAACACTACAAAGCATTTCTGAGGGACTCCGATCCATGCCTCCGCACCGCAAAAGATAAGACATGTCCTATCTTTTGCCGCATCTTGCAGATCGCGGACCCATTCAAGTCAATGGGTCCTCATCTGTAGCACATTATGCACACAGCCGATGCCTGTGCATTTCGGACTGCTACTTGCGGTCCACAGCATGGGCATGGGGCCCTTAGAGTGAAAAAAAGAGTACTATAACTACCATCATTGTTGCTGTCCATACTCTGCTATTGAGAGAATATTGCACTGTGATATACTGTAGAATTGTGCCTTGCTGCTATTTGTACTACTACCCCTATCATCCAGTTAGTAAAGAGAGATCCAGCTATCAATGTATTCATACATTTCCATTGGGAATAACACAATGCAGAACTCTAAGATGACAAGTCCTCTTTAAATCTGTACACCATTGTCTAAAGAGGAACTATGCTCTAATACTAAAAAGGATATACTATAGCCCTTGTAATAGATCTGTTTGACAGACTCACCATGTGCGAGCAGTACCGAAAGACGGAATCAGAGAGGTCGTCTTGTCCTACGGCAGATATGAAGAGGGGTCTGTAACCAAGGCGGCTCATACAATCTGAAAACAAACAGAACATACCAATATTAACTTTTCTACTACCAAGCCAATTTTTAGCCATTAGACCACAGGATTTATTTTATTTTTTTCATTTTTGCATCACCAGATTCTTAAACCCAGAACTTTTTCATTTTTTCATTTATGTGGCCATATGAGGGCTTTTCAATAGCATTATTTTGGGGTGCATATAACTTTTATTACCTTTTTCAAGAGGAATGGAAAAAAACAGCTTTTCCATCATTGATATCATGTTTTACATTTTGTGCCATTCATTGTGTAGCACATTACTTTTATATGTATAGGTTTTTTATGTTTTACTACTTTTGCAAATTAATAGCAAGTCATTCAAAAAAAATAATTTTTGTTGTTGTTTTTTGTTTCAACCTTTCAAGAGCCATAACCTTTTTTATTTTTCTGTCTATATAGCCGTATGGGGGCTAATTTTTTTTTTTGTATCAATTGTGTTTTTTGGTGACACCATTTCAGGGTACCTATGAGGCTAGTATCACAGTATCTGGGAGGCTATTCTGGCAGAGAACAGCCTGTCAGTCAGACAAAAACCGATGCACGCAACATTTTTTGACCATCAGAATCCCGACATATTTGCTAGGTACTGGTCAGATCTCCGCCAGATCCCTTTATAGTCAATGGGACCGGTGGACACTGCTGTAATATCTAGCTATGCCAGATCCAGATCCTAGTGTAACAGCCTGCCAGAGACAACGGCTCAGATGTGAAAGAGGCGTTAGTTATTGATTGACTTTATTAAGTTGTAGAGGGGATGGTAATGGAAAAAAAATCGCACTTTAAATTTACGACGTTCACAGTGCGGCATAACTAACAAGTTACTTTTATCCTATGAGTCAGTACAATAACGGTGATGCCAAATATATATAGTTGTATGTGTTCTTTTACTACTTTGGCACAATAATAGCATGTCCCATGTAAAAAAGCTATTCTGTTATTTTTTGTGTGTTTTTTATGCTGTTAACCAGGCAGTTTAAATAACATGCATTATGTAGGTTATGGTGAACACAGCAATGCCATATGTGTGTGCTTTTACCAATTTTAAACAATATAAAACTTTTTATGGAAAAAAAATTTCATTTTATTTTTTCCTTTTTTGTTTTTGTCCCATTGTGGACCAATGCATTATAACTTATGACTATAATAGTGACAGGCTGGCTATTAGGCTGTGGCATATAGTTATTGCAGGACCTTTTTTAGGCACCCAGCTGCTGCGGCAACATATTGGCAATCTGCAGTTATGTTCATGGGGAGACCAAAAGGGACTAAGAAAGGCCACTCCCTCTACCTGCCTTGATGCCGTGGTCACTATTGACTGCAGCATCTAGGATGTTAAACTGCTGGGATTGGAATTATCTCTGGTCCCAGCCATTACAGAGGCAGCCCAGCTGTCAGTCAGTGCAGAGTTTACCATGGAACAACTGTTATGCAGGCTTAATGCAAGCCTACTTGTACATGCTGTACAGTTATGCCATGGATGTTTAACAGCTTAAAGATACTTCCAAATGTCTAAATTCAATGCTATTTACATTTTCTATACATATTTTTACAGTGCTCTGATACCGAACGGCAAAACCCCTGCATAGATTAACATTCTGTCAACCTGTAGCTTCTCCCTCTAGGGGTGCCTGCAGGAAACGAGATTTTTATTATCTAATTCTGCAGATTTGGAGCTCGGTATCAAGAAATTGGAGCCCCCACTGTGAAAAGATAAATAAAAATTCAACATTAGGGCATCTACATTATGTTCTACCAGACCTAGGACTACATGTCTGATCTTGGTGGTGATTACTGAGTGAGCTCCATAGCTGGACCACCACCAATATTCTGAGTATTGGCTGCCAAAGCATGACCAGTTCTTAGTGTTTGTCCTTGCCAAGATGCAAAATTGTATATCCCCCTTTACCTGCCAGGTTCCTGCCCACACCTCCAAAGGACTGGTGGACTTGACCTGGATTAGTCTGTCCTCCAAACTGCAAAGGTAAGCAGAACAGAATCAGAACTGGATATATACTACGGCTGTCATGAATGGTTGATAATAGAGACCAATAACATTAGACTGTACAACAAATAGAGATACGATAGACAGTAGAATTAGTGCCCTTTTAACCACAAGTTTGTGACAACCCTAATGTCATATGAATTATCAGAAAGTCCCAGATTTCCATTTTAAGGCCAGCAACCATCCCTTACGACAAACTTCTCTGCTGACATCAAATAGCACATAATAAAAAGCAGAGTTAGGCCTCTTTAACACGGGCGAGATTTCCGCGCGGGTGCAATGCGTGAGCTGAACGCATTGCACCTGCACTGAATCCGGACCCATTCATTTCTATGGGGCTGTGCACATGAGCGGTGATTTTCACACATCACTTGTGCGTTGCGTGAAAATCGCAGCATGCTCTATTTTGTGCGTTTTTCGCGCAACGCAGGCCAGCTGCGTGAAAATCGCAAGCATCCACAAGCAAGTGCGGATGCGGTGCGATTTTCACGCACGGTTGCTAGGAGACGATCGGGATGGGGACCCGATCATTATTATTTTCCCTTATAACATGGTTATAAGGGAAAATAATAGCATTCTTAATACAGTAAAATAGGGCTGGAGAGGTTAAAAAAAATATATAATTTAACTCACCTCATCCACTTGTTCGCGCAGCCTGGCTTCTCTTCTGTCTTCTCTTCTGTCTTCTTCTTTAATGACCAGGAGGAAAAGGACCTGTGGTGACGTCACTGCGCTCATCACATGGTCCGTCACATGATCCATCACCATGGTGATGGATCATGTGATGGACCATGTGATGATCGCATTGATGTCATCAAAGGTCCTTTACCCAGGTCCTGAAGAAAGAAGAAAGAAGAAAGAAGAGAAGCCGGGCTGCTCGAACAAGTGGATTAAAGTGAGCTAAATTATTATTATAATACCCCTCCAGCCCTATTTTACTAAGCATTCTGTATTAAGAATGCTATTATTTTCCCTTATAAGGGAAAATAATACAATCTGCAAAACCTTGACCCAAACCTTAACTTATGTGAAGAAGTTTGGGTCTGGGTACCACATGCAGTTTTTTATCACGCGCGTGCAAAATGCATTGCACCCGCACGATAAAAACTGAACAACGGAACGCAATCGCTGTCAAAATTGACTGAAATTGCGTACTTACTCGCGCAGGTTTGCTGCAATGCACCCGGGGCGCTTCCTGAGTCAAAACGTGACGCCCGTGGGAAAGAGGCCTTAAAGGGTTTCTGTCACCAGAAATACCTAAATTAAACTGGCTGACATTAGCGATGTGCTAATGTCAGCTGAACCTAACTAACCTATTCCTAGTTTTATCTGTGCCCCGTTACTCCATAAATGTAACTTTTATAATATGCAAATTAGCCTCTAGGAGCAGGGGGGCGTTGCTACTGCTCCTAGAGGCTTTGTTCTCCCACCTCTGTCTCCTCCCTCCAAGTCTTCATTGACAGGGCCAGGCAGCGTCCGCATCCTCCTGCCGGCCCTGAGTGCATGGCAAATCTTGCACCTGCACCGTGCCGTTCAGTATTCAGTAAGGCATTTACTTAAATATGAAGACCATGGTTGACAAGTGTGTGGGGACTTGAAGGTCTTATGCATGCTGCTCGGGCAACAAGCTGGGTATACCAAATACCCTTGTTTTCAGTATCTATGGGACAGTCGAGACCTAAAAAAATGTCCTCCGAGAAACTTTGGAACCTTCCCATAAAGTTCTTCTACCACCTCTCCACATACAATTGGGATTGATGAAGCAATTAGTAAAATCACTTCCAAGAGATGGAGAATGCTTCAAATACTTGAAGTTTCCAGGCCTGTTGGAGGCAAAATTGAAGGAAGGTGTGTTCGTCGGACTAGACATTAGAAGGCTTATAGTTGATCAAGAGTTTGTCAATACCATGACGGATCCTCAAAAAGAAGGGTGGATTGCATTTAAAGAAGTCGTACAGAAATTTTCAGGCAATAACAAAGATCCTCACTACAAAAAGATCGTCGGACGAATACTGAAAGCATTTCAAGCTTTAGGTTGCCTGATGAGTTTGGAAGTGCATTTCCTCCAGTCCCACTTTGACTACCTTCTGGCACTGGAAGTAGACATTAGAACTACACAGTTCTGTCCATTGTGTAGTCGATGGAGCTGGTACCTGCAGCGCTACCCTCATTCACAAAGGGAAGAGCACTGCAGTTACCAGCTCTGTCCACGACGCAATGATGGAGCTGTGTACTTCCAGGGCTGGAGCTACAACAAAGAAGCTGATTGGCAGGGGTCTGGGATGTCCGACATTGATAGCCTATCCTGAGGATAGATCATCGAATCCTGGAATAGCACAATTTTGTACAGATTTGTCTACGTCTGGGGTTTCCTGTTCTGGGTTCCTCCTATTAAGGTTTGTAGTGGGATCACTATGACCAATGACAAAATCTTACTCAGTCTTAATAAATTGCCTCCTGTGTGTTTTAATGTCTTGTCATTTTCAAGATTTCTGCTTGTTGTCAGTGAATAGATTCTTGTTTAGAGGCTGATAATCTGAACAAAACAAATGCTACACACAGCTGAGGATTTGCTATAACTGTATATAGTGTAGACGTTCCATTGTAAACTGTGCATATGTGTCAGTGCATACTGTCACGGTGGAGGAGCTCACCATAATTTATAGACCAATGCAAATGATTTCAGATACAGGAACATTTCCTTTTACAATATAAATGTATCATACCTCCATGTTATCCTGAGCTGCTTTTGCAATGAAGTCCACATTGATACCTCCGATTACAACCTAGAAATGAGTAATGCCTTTGAGTAATATACATTTCTAAGACAGACAGAGAGACAAAGACTACGTTCACATGTCCGTTATTGAACTCCAGCAGTCTGTTCCAGCAGAGGAACAAATTACTGGGGTTACTGTATCTGGTATTTATGGTTTGCACGAGTGGATCCCCATTGACTCTAATGGGATCCAATGGGGATCTGGCAGCTTTCCGGCATAAAAGAATGCAGGATTTTTTGCCCAGCCAAAGCTGCCATTTATGCTGGAAAGCCTCAATTCCCCAGTGGATCCCATTATAGTCAATGGGGATCAGCCAGTGCACTGCCATGTCCGGCTATGCCAGATAGTGTAACTCCAAGTCTCTTCCTCTGCCAATAATAATAGAGATGTGAACGTAGCCATACAGGTAGACAGACAGATGATAGACAGACATGAGATAGACCAGTTAGGCTACACAGATAAAATTATCTCACCGGCCTGGAATCAGACAGCTTGTCCCCCAGTCCCTCATGATGATGCAAATCCTTTCCTTTGCCTCCTTTAGGATTTAGGATTTTGCTCAGGGCTACAGCGATGCGACTTCCAACCTTGGCATTATTCTTTATGAGAGCAATATCTTGATGACCATTAAGGAAATATATTTAAAGTGTCACTGAGCTTTCCCAACACTTTTGTATCAAAGGTTTTTATCAGTGGGGGATCTGAGTGCTGAGACCCTCACCAATAGCTAAAACAAGAAGAAAGAAGAGCTCACATAGCGCGCTCTTTCCTCACTGCAGGGGACAGGATCAAGACGGACTCATGGACTTTCTGTAACACTTTTTTTTAAAGAGGTTGTGCCATAAATTACATTTTACTCTAAAGCAGGCATCCTCAAACTTTGGCCCTCCAGCTGTTGCAAAACTACAACTCCCAGCATGCCCGACCAGCCTTCAGGTATCAGCCTACAGCAGGGCATTGTGGGAGTTGTAGTTTTACAACAGCTGGAGGGCCGCAGTTTGAGGATGCCTGTTAAGTGTATTTTCATCAATTACTCTGGCTCCCATTCCCCCTTGGATAGTTTTTTTTTTTTTCCAAATTTACCTAATTTGCAGTTTTCTCTTATCCCCCATGCTTGAATCCTAGTTCCTGGTTTGTCATGTGTCTGCTATCCCGTCATGCCTTAGGGCTGAGAGATGTGTCCTGACATCAGCACTAACCAAGCCCCTTCCTTGTCCTACAGTACAAGGCTCCAATACAGGACATAGCCTACAGCAACTGAATATCAAAACTGATTAGCCACAGGGCACAATGGTGGGCATATAACTTTAGAACATGGCAGTTTTTATAAATGGTGATATTTGGGAAAAGTGATATAATAGCGACCACCCCTTTAAAGCAAAATATCTGCAGCTGGTTACATAGAAATGACCCTCACCCAATGCTGGGGGGGAGGGGGGGAATTTAAAAGGAGTGATTGTATGTGTCCTATTCTATAGTGTGAGTTAATTGAGGGGGATGCCTGCTACAGAACCCTCATCTATTAGATGGAGTAGAGGGTGCCTACAAAGAGTTTCCCTCTCTCTAGTGGACCTGGCACTATATGATTTCAGTAGGAACCATGTAATGCATCTTTTTCCCTGCAGTGGCATTATAGGGAACCTATACATGTGGTGTTGGGTTCATCAGCAGATTACAGTCTCTCAGCGGTGGGTATACCCTGTAATCAATTTTTGGGGGTGGACTCTTCTAACAAATTCCCCAAAACAATCCCTTTAAGGACAAGAAAGCAATCCCATCATGCCTTAGGGCAGCAAGATGTATCCTGACATCAGCAGATCATGTGACACTAACCATGACCCTTGTTTTTATGCTTCCTTCAGACATAGAAGCACATTTATTAAGACTGGCGCTTTAGAGGCTGGTCTTAATAAACCCCTGCGCTGGCGGTGGATTGCCGAAGTTATGTAGAGGCGCCGGCTTTTGCATAACTTCAGCGTATCCACCGCCGATTCTAAATGTAAGACAGCATCCTAGCTGTCTTACAGTTAGACCTTTTTCTACGCCTAAACAAGATGTAGAAAACTATGAATGAGACGAGCCTGTTGGCCCGTCCCCTTCCCTGTCCAAGCCACGCACCCTTTTTTAGACCTGGTGCGTGCGGGGAAGAAGTTGCAGATTCTGCTGCAACATGGCATGCAACAGAATCTCTACCTGATATAAGCAACAAAAGTCGAACTATCTGTTTGTAAATGACCCCCATAGTCCAAGATAAAATTAGGCAGATTGATGGTCTGGAACCTATGAACTACAGTCAGGTCCATAAATATTGGGACATCGACACAATTGTAACATTTTTGGCTCTATACACCACCACAATGGATCTGAAATGAAACAAACAAGATGTGCTTTAACTGCAGACTGTCAGATTTAATTTGAGGGGATTTACATCCAAATCAGGTAAACGGTGTAGGAATTACAACAGTTTGCATATGTGCCTCCCACAAAAGTAATGGGACCAAAAGTAATGGGACAATTGGCTTCTCTGCTGTTCCATGGCCAGGTGTGTATTATTCCCTCATTATCCCAATTACAATGAGCAGATAAAAGGTCCAGAGTTCATTTCAAGTGTGCTATTTGCATTTGGAATCTGTTGCTGTCAACTCTCAAGATGAAATCCAAAGAGCTGTCAGTATCAGTGAAGCAAGCCATCATTAGGCAGAAAAAACAAAACAAACCCATCAGAGAGATAGCAAAAACATTAGGTGTGGCCAAAATAACTGTTTGGAACATTCTTAAAAAGAACGAGCGCACCAGTGAGCTCAGCAACACCAAAAGACCCGGAAGACCATGGAAAACAACTGTGGTGGATGACTGAAGAATTCTTTCCCTGGTGAAGAAAACACTCTTCACAACAGTTGGCCAGATCAAGAACACTCTCCAGGAGGTAGGTGTATGTGTGTCAAAGTCAACAATCAAGAGAAGACTTCACCAGAGTGAATACACAGGGTTCACCACAAGATGTAAACCATTGGTGAGCCTCAAAAACAGGAAGGCCAGATTAGAGTTTGCCAAACAACATCTAAAAAAGCCTTCACAGTTCTGGAACAACATCCTATGGACAGATGAGACCAAGATCAACTTGTACCAGAGTGATGGGAAGAGAAGAGTATGGGAAAGGAAAGGAACTGCTCATGATCCTAAGCATACTACCTCATCAGTGAAGCATGGTGGTGGTAGTGTCATGGCGTGGGCATGTATGGCTGCCAATGGAACTGGTTCTCTTGTATTTATTGATGATGTGACTGCTGACAAAAGCAGCAGGATGAATTCTGAAGTGTTTCGGGCAATATTATCTGCTCATATTCAGCCAAATGCTTCAGAACTCATTGGACGGCGCTTCACAGTGCAGATGGACAATGACCCCAAGCATACTGCAAAAGCAACCAAAGAGTTTTTTAAGGTAAAGAAGTGGAATGTTATGCAATGGCCAAGTCAATCGCCTGACCTGAATCTGATTGAGCATGCTTTTTCACTTGCTGAAGACAAAACTGAAGGGAAAATGCCCCAAGAACAAGCAGGAACTGAAGACAGTTGTAGAGGCCTGGCAGAGGATCACCAGGGATGAAACCCAGCGTCTGGTGATGTCTATGCGTTCCAGACTTCAGGCTGTAATTGACTGCAAAGGATTTGCAACCAAGTATTAAAAAGTTAAAGTTTGATTTATGATGATTATTATGTCCCATTACTTTTGGTTCCTTAACAAATGGGAGGCACATATTGAAACTGTTCTAATTCCAACACCGTTCACCTGATTTGGATGTAAATACCCTCAAATTAAAGCTGACAGTCTGCAGTTAAAGCACATCTTGTTCGTTTTATTTCAAATCCATTGTAGTGGTGTATAGAGCCAAACATTTCAGAATTGTGTCGATGTCGTAATATTTATGGACCTGACTGTATATAATCAGATAATTACATACGTCAAAATATGGCCCCTATTAGTCAAGGATACTGGAATCAAGGGATTTCCCTCCAGTAATCTCATTTACTCTGCGCAGAAGGAATGGGGTCACCTCTTTTCCCACAATGCCTTGTAGCCTGATATAAAAAAATATACAGACTTGAGAAAACACAAACACACTATAGAAAAAAATATAAAAGTTCCAACCTTTAATCCTAAATCCAGTAGACTAGAAATTATAAAGTTCAAAACCCCAGCAAAGTGTATGCTTCAATTGCATTTTGGTCTCATTTCTGTAGGTTCTGTGACTACACAGGTAAAATATATGCACTGTCTGATAAACTGACAACTATTAATGCTAGTTCACCCCTTTAAAGAGCCTCTGTCAGCATAATCAACCCTATTAAACCAGGCATACTGCCTATTAGGGTTGATCATGCTGATTAAACAATACCTTTCTTTTTTCTGTATGTTAAACAGCTTCAGAGATATCTGTGTTTGTATTCATATGCAAATGTTTATGCTGGCGCACAAGAGGCCGGGACAAAATCATTGGGGCACTGCTTTTGTGCTGAGCTGAGGGAAGAGTTGTGTTCTAGAGCTGTGTCATAGCATGTACATATCATATGCACTACTTACTATAGCCTCACCATGTTGAGAATTCATTTTTTTTTTTTGCCTTAGAAAGCTAATACATATTACTGGTTTATTCATAGGCACAATATATGATTATAAAGAAACCAATAATATGCATTAGATTTCTAAGTATAGAAAACCACTGTTCTCAATATGATAAGGCTATAGCCTGGAGCTAAGTGGTCACCCTTGCATGTATCACATATTACAATTAATACTGAGAAATATATAAAGAAATCTTCTCTTCTTGTGTGTCTCAGGAGCTGAGCCTCCTCCTCCTCACTTTCCCTGTAGAAATTATAAGGCAACAGGCTGAAGAAGACACCTTAAAAGAACACTAAACACTAAACCCCCATGGTTTTACACTGCCACATTTCAAGAGTCATATTTTTTTTTTCTGTTAATGTGTTTGTTTGTGGGCTTGTTTTTTTTTACAGAACAAGTCATATTTTTTTTAATAGAAGAATTTTGGGGTACATATAAATTACATTAATTTACTCTCACACTGAGACTTTACAATGCAACCAGCTCATTGCTGATATAATGTTTTGGTGTACTCAATATACCAAAGCATTACTGCCTCTAAGCATCAAATAGACAGGCAACCTGTCGACTATGCCTTTACCTCAGGCTTATAATCATGGCAGGCTGTCCTGGTAACCCATATGTGCCCTGTGATCGAGTAGTGGGGTCAGGGTCAGGACGTTGGGAAGGCAAAGGTATAAGGCACCACCTTGCTACACATAACGGGGGCACAATCAAGGCTGTTCAAAGCTCATAGTACATATACTGGCACTACAGGGGCATTATACTAGTACTATAGGAGGGCATGGAGGAGCATCATATACTGGCAGTACATAGGGGGCATTATCTACTGGCACTACAGGCGAAGCATTATATACTGGCACTACGGGAGGGTATTATATATACAGTATACTCGGACTATGGGGGCTAGTCGGAGTAGCATACATTATGGCACTACAGAGGGGGGCATACATATATTGGCACTATGGAGGGGACAGAAGAGCATTATAAATTGGTACTATGAAGGCGTATTATGCAGTGTCCTACTTAGTGATCTGCGTGGGCACTTTGAACCTTGTTATTTGCCAATGTAATGTATTGTCATATGTACCCTGTATAATCCTGTCAAAGGCTGGTAGGGTGTTATTCCACCCCTTCAGCCCTAGGTGGTGCTGTCATCACTTAGCTAGAACAGGATATAGGAAGTAGTTAGTCAGTGAGAGTGTGTGTCTGAGAGGAGTCAGGAGAGGAGCAGTTCAGATCTACTCCATCATGTAGCTGCCATGTTAGCCCCTTGGCTCTGGCCAGGTCAAGGGAGCACAAAGCACAGATTCCAGCAGCATAGCACAGACCAGCGAGTCTACGTCTGAATATAGGGAAAGTCTAGTGAAGGTGAGAGCTACCTTAGCCAGTGGACTTCACAAGCACCAGTGACCGGGAGAAGCCTAAAGAGTCTGGACACAAGCAGATGATTAATGCGCAGAATTATCCTTCTAAATGCCTTCTGGGACATAGTGAACCTGAATACTTCTGGAGAGCATCCTGCATAAAAAAATGTAGCAGAGAGTTTGCATGCCACGAGGGAGAACGCCCTTATTAGATTGCTCAAGATAAAGTTGTCACGAACCGGCAGGACAGGTAGAGAATCCTCTGGACCAGAGAGGCGATGGCGCGGGTTGTAATAGAGGACCGGTCCTAAGCAGTTACTGGTCTTCACCAGAGCCCGCCGCAAGGCGGGATGGATTTGCCGCGGCGGTAACTACCAGGTCGTGTCCCCTAGTAACAACTCGACCGCTCTGGCAGCTGATAAGGCGTGGTACACAGGGAGAAGGTAAGAGCGTAGTCGGATGTAGCAGCGGTCAGGGCAGGCGGCAAAGGTTCAAAGGCGAGTGGACGGTAGCAACGGGTACGGCAACAGGTAAGGCAAACTAACATCGTAGGGAACGCTTTCTCTGAGGCACAAGGCACAAAGATCCGGCAGAAAGCTGTGGGAGGAGAAGGTATAAATGGGCAGTGCACAGGTGCAGCCTAATTAAGTCAGCACTGCCTGTCACAACCTTAACCCTTAATAACCCCTTTGGACCAGGCACCAATCACTGGTGCACTGGTCCTTTGAATCTAAGAGTCCTGGCGCGCGCGCGCCCTAGAGAGCGAGGACGCACACGCCGAGACGCTGGAGTGCTGCCTGGGGGCATACACTGTGAGCGCTCCGAGGCCAGCAGGGGACCCGGAGCGCTCAGCGTAACAGTACCCCCCCTTTGGTCTCCCTCCCTTTTTGGTACCGAAGAACTTGCGGATGAGACTGCGGTCCAGGATGTTCTCCTCCGGCTCCCATGACCTCTCCTCAGGACCGCAGCCCTCCCAGTCGACCAAAAAAATCTTTTCCCCCGGGAGATCTTGGTCGCCAAGATCTCCTTGACAGAGAATATATCGGAGGTACCGGCGACAGGGGTGGGAGAAACAAGCTTGGGAGAAAAACGGTTAAAGACAGCAGGTTTAAGAAGGGAGACATGGAAGGAGTTATGGATTCGGAGGGAGGGAGGAAGATGGAGCTGATAAGAAACTTGATTGATACGACTCTTGATTTTATAGGGTCCCAAGAAACGAGGGCCCAACTTGTAACTTGGGACCCTAAATCGGATGTATCTAGAGGAGAGCCACACCTTGTCACCCGGACGAAATTCCGGTGGAGATCTGCGTCTCTTGTCAGCTTGAACCTTCATACGGGCGGAAGCCCTGAGGAGAGCAGCGTGGGTCTCTCGCCAGATGGAGGAAAAATCCTGTACAAGACTGTCAACGGCAGGTACAGAAGAAGGAGTGGGAGACTGCGGCAGAGGTGGAAGAGGATGACGGCCAAAAACTACAAGGAAAGGAGACTTGTTAGAGGCAGAGGATTGTTTGTAGTTGTAGGAGAACTCCGCCCAGGGAAGTAGATCAGCCCAGTCGTCATGGCGTGAGGATACAAAGTGACGCAGATAGTCACCCAAAATCTGGTTCACCCGTTCTACTTGGCCGTTAGACTGAGGATGGTACGAAGAAGAAAAGTCCAATTTGATCCCGAGCTGAGCACATAGAGCCCTCCAGAATTTGGAGACGAATTGTACCCCACAATCCGAGACAATATGTTTGGGAAGGCCATGGAGACGGAAGATGTGTTGGAAAAATTGTTTGGCCAACATGGGTGCAGAGGGTAGACCGGGCAGGGGTACAAAGTGAGCCATCTTGTAGAAGCGATCCACCACGACCCAAATAACGGACTTGCCATGGGAGGAGGGAAGATCTGTAATAAAGTCCATGGCGATGTGAGACCAGGGAACTTCAGGAACAGGTAGAGGCAAGAGGAGACCCGCTGGTTTCTGGCGAGGCGATTTATCCCGGGCGCAAATCGTACAGGCCTGGACGAAGTCCGAGACATCTTTCTCCAGAGAAGACCACCAGTACCTTTGGGAGATTAGTTGGAGAGACTTTAGCACCCCTGGGTGACCGGCAAAAGGGGAGGCGTGGCCCCACTTGAGAATTCGCAGCCGCTGACGTGGAGGTACATAGGATTTGCCAGGAGGAAGAAGGCGCAGGTCCACGGGAGCGACTGTAATAAGGCGTTCTGGAGGGATAATATATCGAGGTGTTAACTCGTCGCCCACCACATCAGAGGAGCGAGACAGAGCATCTGCCCTAATGTTCTTACAAGCCGGACGGAAATGGATCTCAAAGTTAAAGCGGGCAAAGAACAGAGACCAACGAGCCTGACGGGGATTTAATCTCTGAGCAGACTGGAGATAAGCCAGGTTCTTGTGGTCCGTGAAGATGTACACAGGATGTGTGGCGCCCTCGAGTAAATGTCTCCATTCCTCCAGTGCCAATTTAATAGCCAGCAGTTCCCTGTCCCCAATGGAGTAATTTCTCTCTGCGGAAGAGAATGTTTTAGAAAAGAAGCCACAAGTTGAAGTCTTGCCCCGGGAAGACTTCTGGGTGAGGACAGCTCCGGCTCCCACCGAGGAGGCATCCACTTCAAGAGAGAAGGGCTTGGTGGAATCTGGTCTAGAGAGAACGGGTGCAGAGGCAAAGGCGGATTTCAGGGACTGGAAGGCTTCCTCGGCTTGGGAAGGCCAGGATTTGGGGTTAGCTCCTTTTCTAGTGAGGGCCACGATAGGAGCTACCAGAGTGGAATAGTGAGGGATGAATTGCCTGTAGTAATTCGCAAAGCCCAGAAATCTTTGTATGGCTCGGAGACCAGAGGGACGTGGCCAATCCAGAACCGCCGAGAGTTTGGCTGGGTCCATTTGAAGTCCTTGGGCTGAGATAATGTATCCCAGGAAAGGCAGGGAGGTCCGTTCAAAAAGACATTTTTCAAGTTTAGCGTACAGGCGATTTCTCCTAAGACGAGTAAGAACTTGTTGCACATGGACCCGGTGTTGATCCAAATTGGAGGAAAAGATGAGGATATTATCCAGGTATACGACCACGCAGGTGTAAAGTAAGTCCCTGAAAATATCATTGACGAATTCCTGGAAGACAGCAGGTGCGTTGCAGAGGCCGAAGGGCATCACCAAATACTCGAAATGGCCGTCCCTTGTGTTAAAGGCGGTCTTCCATTCGTCTCCCTCACAGATACGGATCAGATTATAGGCCCCTCGAAGGTCCAATTTAGTGAAGATCTTAGCCCCTTGGAGACGATCAAATAGCTCAGAGATTAGAGGCAGAGGGTAACGGTTCTTGATGGTAATTTTATTAAGACCTCTGTAGTCAATGCAGGGGCGGAGGGAGCCGTCTTTTTTAGTCACGAAGAAAAAACCGGCCCCAGCAGGAGAAGAAGATTTTCTTATGAATCCTCTCTGTAGGTTCTCACGTATATAATCGGACATGGCAAGAGTCTCAGGAGGTGAGAGAGGATAAATTCTGCCCCGAGGTGGAGTAGAACCGAGTATCAGGTCGATCGGGCAATCATAGGAACGGTGAGGAGGAAGAACCTCAGCTTGTTTCTTGCAGAAGACATCCGTGAAGGAATGGTATGGCTTGGGCAGCCCAGAAGGCGGAGAAACTTGCGGGTTCTGTTTGACCAGAGCAGGCTTGAGACAGCGGTCCGAACAGGAGGAGCCCCAACGCAGGATCTCACCGGTGGACCAATTCAGGACAGGGCTATGACGTTGAAGCCACGGCAGACCCAGGAGGAGTTCGGAGGAACAGAAGGGAAGGACAAAGAACTCTAAAGTCTCGGTATGAAATATTCCGATGTCCATCTGCAGAGGCTGGGTACGGAACTGCACGGTGGCTGAGAGTCTCTCACCGTTAACAGTAGAGATGAAAAACGGCTTGGGTAGATGGATTACTGGAATACGGTACTTGTCAACCAAGGAGGCGTGAATGAAGTTGCCAGCTGAACCGGAATCCAAGAAGGCGGCTGCGGAGAAAGAGGACTTGGAAGAGATGTTCAACTGCACGGGTATGATGAGACATGGAGAGGAAGAATCCACACCTAGCAACGCCTCTCCCACGCTTACTAGGTACGAGCGTTTCCCGAACGCGGTGGACGGAGAGGACAATCTCTAAGGAAGTGCTCGGTACTGGCACAGTACAGACACAGGTTCTCGTTTCTGCGGCGGCTACGTTCTTGCGGAGTCAAGCGTGACCGATCCACCTGCATGGCTTCCACGGCGGAAAACCCAGTAACGGTTGAGGTGGATGCGGAAAAACGGGAGCCAGACGAGGAAAGTGTCTAGGACGAGCTTTTTCCTTTTCAAGGAGGAGTTCCTCTTGTCTTTCGGCGAAACGTTTGTCTATCCTAGTGGCCAGCAAGATGAGGTCACTAAGAGTGGAAGGAAGCTCACGTGCAGCCAGAACGTCCTTTACTTCACTGTTAAGTCCTTTCTTAAAGGTGGCGCAAAGGGCTTCATTGTTCCAGTTCAGCTCAGAGGCCAGGGTGTGGAACTGAATGGCATAGTCACCCACGGAAGAACCTCCTTGGGTCAAATTTAGTAAGGCAGTCTCTGCGGAGGTAACCCGGGCAGGCTCCTCAAAAACATTCCGGAACTCTAGGCAGAAGCTCTGGACGGAAGCGGTGGCAGGATCTGCGCGGTCCCATAGTGGTATAGCCCAGGCCAGGGCCTTCCCGGACAGTAAACTGAGAATAAAGGCTACCTTGGCTCGCTCAGAAGGAAACTGGTCAGACAGAAGCTCGAGGTGGAGAGAGCACTGCGACAAGAACTCACGGCACTGCTTAGGATCTCCGTCATATTTGTCTGGTAAGGACAAACGGATTCTGGAACCGGTGGTAACTGCAGGCGGAGGTGATGCAGCAGGAGCAGACGGAGGAGCTGGCTGTTGCAGAGAAGGCAGGAGCTGCTGCAACATAGCGGTCAACTGGGCCAGCTGTTGACCCTGCTGGGCCACAATGATGGTGAGGTCCTCCAGGCTTGGCAGGGGAACATCAGCGGGATTCATGGCCGGATCTTACTGTCACGAACCGGCAGGACAGGTAGTGAATCCTCTGGACCAGAGAGGCGATGGCGCGGGTTGTACTAGAGGACCGGTTCTAAGCAGTTACTGGTCTTCACCAGAGCCCGCCGCAAGGCGGGATGGATTTTCCGCGGCGGTAACTACCAGGTCGTGTCCCCTAGTAACAACTCGACCTCTCTGGCAGCTGATAAGGCGTGGTACACAGGGAGAAGGTAAGAGCGTAGTCGGACGTAGCAGCGGTCAGGGCAGGCGGCAAAGGTTCAAAGGCGAGTGGACGGTAGCAACGGGTATGGCAACAGGTAAGGCAAACTAACATCGTAGGGAACGCTTTCTCTGAGGCACAAGGCACAAAGATCCGGCAGAAAGCTGTGGGAGGAGAAGGTATAAATGGGCAGTGCACAGGTGCAGCCTAATTAAGTCAGCACTGCCTCTCACAACCTTAACCCTTAATAACCCCTTTGGACCAGGCACCAATCACTGGTGCACTGGTCCTTTGAATCTAAGAGTCCCGGCTCGCGCGCGCCCTAGAGAGCGAGGACGCACACGCCGAGACGCTGGAGTGCTGCCTGGGGGCATACGCTGTGAGCGCTCCGAGGCCAGCAGGGGACCCGGAGCGCTCAGCGTAACAAAAGTAAGGAAAGCATTATATTCAGTACCTGAGTGCTAGAGCATAGACAGATATAGAGAGAAGGAAACTCCTTAAATTACAATTGCCAAGCCTGTTATAGAAATACAGTGGATATTATTGGGATTATCAACTTTGCCATCTAAATGAACTGTATTGACTACCTGGAGACAAGTGATTCAAGTAAAGGTTCAACTGTTTTATTACAACTGACTCCTAATCTTTTACATCACCAATCTTTGCACCTAACAGTGCTGGCGTCACGAACAACAGAGGGGCCCAGCCACCAAAGCACCTTAAATACCCACCTTAAATACTCAACTACCATCTGGCTGGTGTTCCCTGTAATAGAGAGTGCCCCGGAGGATATAGTGCGGTCTTCCCCTCCACTGTAGGCCGGCCCAGGGGACAACTGAACTGTGAGTACTACTACCCTCACTCAGTACATCATCACCATTACACTCACATGATACCCCTAGGGCGCGGGTACTGTAGGGGCATTACTACTACTTCAACCTAAAAAAGACTCCACAGCCCTGCAAGTTATAACTGTTTTTGTCTCATATATTTCTATAATTACCATTTCTAAACTTTCCCAAATTCTCATCATAGTAAATATGAAACAAGCTATGCATTTAATGAATTAATTACACAATATTATTTAACGTAATATATATTTTATTTTGAAGCTGGAGTTGCAGTCAGTACATTTCTACCAGCTCCATCCAAAACTGGTTCCAACTTCACAGCCCAACTCCACAGACCTGATATAATGTATGTACATAGTAGCTAAACTATTTATTGATATTTTATTTATAGTGTATATACATGTATGTATATATTTATATAGTTTTGAAAGGTGAGCTGGTCTCCCTGCCTGGAAGGGCCATCTCCTGGAGGATCGAGACTTTTCTTCACCTGGGACAAATATTCAGTTTGCTGCATTATTTCAGTATCTACGGTATATATCCTGGGCAAGTCAGAGTGGTGTGTTGGTGTTCCCATGGCGCAAAGCCCCTGTGCACATGCCCCACCTGCCACCCTTTTGAGTTTGTATCTGGCAGTATCTATTATCTTGTAGTACCAATTACCTGGCCTCCTCCAATGCCTGGCGAATGGCTTCTTCCATCATCAGGCCAGATGCAGCATACTCAGAAGGTATAGGGACGGAGATTAGGACCCCAGAGTCCAGTCTAAGCTCCAGAGAACTGGCTGTGAGAGAAGGCATGACACAATATACTGTAGATCAGGGGTGCACAACCTTTTCTAGTTGGGGTCCACATTGTCAGCCTGAACCAATTCAGGGCCGAAAATAAAACTGAAATACTATTTTTATGGCATATTGAGAATACAGTATATATAATAAATGTCTACTTACAGTTCCAGGATTCCCATCTAATGGGAGAATACATGAAAGATACATGTGAGCATCCACAAGACATAGACATACATGTCTGTTACTCAATGGTTGGGGGCCGCACAGAATGGTATCGAGGGCTGCATGTGGCCCCAGGCCGCAGGTTGTGCACCCCTGCTGTAGATGAACAGTGGGGATACACATATATAACTACACATTAGTTTCCTGTTATCAGAATTTATTTGTTGGGAATTAGATCCAACATGTCTGATTGTCATGTCTCATGCATCTTCTTAAAGCAATTGTACAGTATTAGAGAAACAGTGCTGCTTTATTCCAAAAACAGCACCACACCTGTCAATGGATTGTGTCTGGTATTGCAGCTCACTTAGGGACATGTTTTTCTAATCAAGCACAACCCCTGTAAATCACAGTCATAAATTTTACCATCTTACCGATAAGCTGTGCAGCCTCCTCCTCATTGCGGACATGATACGGAGCCTTGAAGCCACTGCTTGGAGTAAAGAAAGCTGGGAAGTCTCTGGAATCTCCAAACGTGGAAACACAGACCCCCTGGGTCTCCTATTATTACAGTAAAGGAGAAAAGATGTGGATGTGTGGCTTGAAAGGACCTAATCCAAGGTAGGTAGCAAGGAAGACTTCCCAAACCCAACCTCCATAGATCTATGATTTCTGTATCTTCTACTGTTACACTGACAAGCAAAAGGGTAACAATGTTTTGAACTTTTGACTTTCAGGCTCCATCTCTCACCATCCACTACAGCTTTGAACGTGAGACTACCATCATTTTATAGACAATCATCTTGGCTATCTCATACATAAATTGGACTTGCAACATTTTAGCATACGATGTCATGCAGTTACATGACAAGAATCTGCATAACTAATCATATGCTAAATAGTTGCAAGTCCAATTTATGTATGAGATAGCCAAGATGATTGTCTATAAAATGATGGTAGTCTCACGTTCAAAGCTGTAGTGGATGGTGAGAGATGGAGCCTGAAAGTCAAAAGTTCAAAACATTGTTACCCTTTTGCTAGTCAGTGTATGCCTGAAACATTTGAATACAAGTTGGAATAAATGGCTCTGTGTGTACTTATTAGGTTGTATCTGTGTTGTACACTACTGGGTCTAGAAGTTTAGCTAGCCACTAGGGGCAGAAAAGAACAATTTACATGTAAGCACCACCCTTAAGTTAAAGTGAATTCCTCCTTTAAAGCAAATTAGCATAAACTCTGCCTATTTTCAGGTCTGTTCCAAGAAAATGGGGAATTTTAAGAGGGCCTTGTTATGCATTAAATGAAAGAAATTTTCATGTTTCCAGTGCAGTTTATAGAAGAAGTGCTGAACATGCCTGCCCCACTGTGGGAATGCCCAAGCCCACCAGGACCACTCATTTATGGGTGGGCTTACATAAGTCCTAATCATTTTTGTACCAGGACAGCCTAAATTTGCCGGGACTGTCATCGAAAGTTAGGGACAGACCTTGCAAATTTAGGACTGTTGACAAGTGTTGTGTTTCCTACTCACTAGATACTCCAGGGTCCGACCAATGTCCAGGATGGATTTTACCCCAGCTGAAATAACAGCTACTGGTGTTCTCCCAAGTTCGGTCAGATCAGCACTGATATCCATAGCTGAAGCCAAAGAGGAAAAGATGGAGTTACTCTCTAAATGTCCATCAATTACAAGACATAAATAGTTCTACTACACTCTAAAAAGAATAGGCAATTTACTGTTTTCTCCATTGCGGTGTACTCCACCGATTCCTCCGGTTACAAAGATAGGGATCCCTGCATGATGCGCAGTCACCATTGTCCCAGACACAGTGCTGCCTCCAGAAAGGCCCTGGAAAAAGCAAGAATGAATGGCCGTTAGGTACTCATACAGGCAGGATTTCCGATTTGGCCTTATAGTCCGTATCCTTGCCCAGCATTGAACACATAGGTATATGGCAGGTAGTGGCAATCTTTTGAACAAGCAATCGACGATAGTGAACTTGCTATAATCATTCCCCTAACGGCACCAGTTGCATGCAGAATTCCAGGGAGGAAGATGCAATGGATATGCCATTAGATCATTTATTGAATGAAATACAGCCTTCGATAACTTAAATAAACCAAATATAACAATGGCAACTAGGTGGCAGCAATGTATAAGGCAACCAAACTGTTAACACATTATCAGAGCGATGGACCTAGTCCACCTTCTGGCTAGTTAGTAGCAGTGCAATGTCCCACTACGAGGCAGTGCTCCACTGCAAAGGGTTAAAAGTGTGTTTTTATATGTGATATCTGCATTTTGTGAATGTATGATGTCCAAGAAGTTAGGCTTAGATACCGTCACTATGTGGGGCTGTTTCCACTCTTCCCATAGGGAGCCATTAGAACTCATGTAGTGTAGAAGAGCCAGTGTCCAGAAAGTGATGAGGAGAGAGGCAACTGAGAACAGCCCTAGCTAGAGAGAAAGCTTAAAAAACAGCTTCTGAGAGAGGAAAAGAGAAAAATATACATTTGAGGAGCATACCAGTGTCAAGAGGAGGTGCATGCAAAAGCTCTGAAGATAAGTTGTTACTGTGGAAGTTGGTAAAAGATCCACATGCTCGCTGAGGACAATGTGGAATCAATTACCATAAGTACAGCAACTTGTGAGACCTGTAAGATCTGTGACATTGCAAAATTGTAGAAGGAGCATACCAGTGTCAAGAGGAGGTGTGTGCAAAAGCTCTATGGAGATAAGTTGTCTAAAAAGAGGCTTAGAGGCTCCACCGTAAACTTTCTAAGGACATATCAGTCTATGAATGTATATACAGGTGAAACTCAATTTTTTTTAATATCATGCAAAGTTCATTTATTTCAGTAATGCAACTTGGGCTACTTTCACACTCGCGTTTGATGCGGCTCCGTCTTGTATCTGCACAGACGGATCCGCACTGATAATGCAAACGCTTGTATCCGTTCATAACAGATCTGTTTGCATTATTCATTAAAAAAAAAGTCTAAGTCAAAACGGATCCGTCTTGACTTACATTGAAAGTCAATGGGGGACGGATCCGTTTTGAATTGCACCATATTGTGTCAGTGAAAAACGGATCCGTCCCCATTGACTTACATTGTAAGTCAGGACGGATCCGTTTGGCTCTGCATAGTCAGACGGTCACCAAAACACTGCAAGCTGCGTTTTAGTGAATGTCTAAAAAATGCAACGGAGACCAAACGCAGCCAAATTGATGCATTCTGAACGGATCCTTATCCATTCAGAATGCATTGGGGCTTAACTGATCCATTTTGGGCCGCTTGTGAGAGCCCTAAGACAGATCTCACAAGCAGAGCCAGAAATGCCAGTGTGAAAGTAGACTTAAAAGGTGAAACTAACATATGGAATAGACTCATTACATGCAAAGCGAGATATTTCAAGCCTTTATTTGTTATAATTTGGATGATTATGGCTTACAGCTTATGAAACCCCAAAGTCACAATTTTGAGGTCCCCTTTGCTCAGGGGATATGGATTAATTAGATGACTAGAGTGTGACACTTTGAGCCTAGAATATTGAACCATTTCACAAAATTCTAATTTTAAGCTGCATTAATGCAATTCCTTTTAATTTGCATTACTGAAATAAATGGACTTTTGAACAATATTCTAATTTTTCGAGTTTCACCTGTATAGCCCAAGTCTGGGCATATTTAAGAAGCACACTGTGGAATCTGGTACAAGATAAGCATGCACGCTGTGAGTATTACTGCGCCTCTCAGGGCCACAACCACCACTCCCATCTTCTGCACTGAAAATGCAGAGTGAAATGAGCCTCATAATAGCCATCTAAGCTGAGACAGTGTACCCTCTTATATAATGCTACTCACAGGGCGCTGGGCATAATTACCCCTAGTGCCAACTACAACATGCTCCCATTATCAGTACAAGCCACAGTCCCAATCAAAGCCTTCCTACTTCCCAGACTTATTACACGTAAGTCTGCTGTTGCTCAGATTTAATATACAGTGGATATAAAAAGTCTACACACCCCTGTTAAAATGTCAGGTTTCTGTAATGTAAAAAAAATGAGACAAAGGTAAATAATTTCAGAACTTTTTCCACCTTTAATGTGACCTATAAACTGTACAACTCAATTGAATATAAAAACTTAAATCTTTGAGGTGGAGGGAAGAAAATAAATAAATAAAAATTATGTGGTTGCATACTGTTTTCTCATGCTCAGATTTCTTCTGTTTTGTGGAAGTAACTCTTACACCTGTGTGTTGAAACATTTATTGTATTTGTTGGACTCCACTGTGTGCATCATATGTACAATGTAATGCACCGTCATTTTATGTACGTGTATTTTATTTGCTTTATTTTCTTCTTTTGAAAATCTTAATAAAAATGTATTGAACATAAATAATGTGGTTGCATAAGTGTGCACATCTTCTTATAATTGGGGATATAGCTGTGTTCAGAATTAAGCAATCACATTCAAAATCATGTTAAATAGGAGTCAGCATACACCTGCTATAATTTAAAGTGCCTCTGATTAACCCCCAAAAAAGTTCAGCTGCTCTAGCTGGTCTTTCCTGAAAGTTTCTTAGTCGCATCCCACAGCAAAAGCCATATTCCACAGAGAGCTTCCAAAGCATCAGAGGGATCTCATTGTTACAAGGTATCAGTCAGGAGAAGGGTACAAAAGAATTTCCAAGGCATTAGATATACCATGGAACACAGTGAAGACAGTCGTCATCAAGTGGAGAAAATATGGCACAACAGTGACATTACCAAGACTGGACGTCCCTCCAAAATTGCTGAAAAGACGAGAAGAAAACTGGTCTGGGAGGCTACCAAGAGGCCTACAGCAACATTAAAGGAGCTGCAGGAATATCTGGCAAGTACTGGCTGTGTGGTACATGTGACAATAATCTCCTGTATTCTTCATATGTCTGGGCTATAGGGTAGAGTGGCAAGTCGAAAGCCTTTTCTTACGAAGAAAAACATCCAAGCCAGGCTACATTTTGCAAAAACACATCTGAAGTCTCTCAAAAGCATGTGGGAAAAGGTGTTATGGTCTGATGAAACCAAGGTCGAACTTTTTGGCCATAATTCCAAAATATATGTTTGGCCCAAAAACAACACTGCACATCACCAGAAGAACACCATACCCACAGTGAAGCATGGTGGTGGCAGCATCATGCCAAGGGGCTGTTTTTCTTCAGCTGGAACTGGGGCCTTAGTAGCTAGAGGGAATTATGAACAGTTTCAAATACCAGTCAATATTGGCACAAAACCTTCAGGCTTCTGCTAGAAAGCTGAACATGAAGAGGAACTTCATCTTTCAGCATGACAACGACCCAAAGCATACATCCAAATCAACAAAGGAATGGCTTCACCAGAAGAAGATTAAAGTTTTGGAATGGCCTAGCCAGAGCCCAGATCTGAATCTGAATGAAAATCTGTGGGGTGATCTGAAGAGGGCTGTGCACAGGAGATGACCTCGCAATCTGACAGATTTGGAGTGTTTTTGCAAAGAAGAGTGGGCAAATCTTGCCAAGTCAAAATGTGCCATGCTGATAGACTCATACCCAAAAAGACTGAGTGCTGTAATAAAATCAAAAGGTGCTTCAACAAAGTATTAGTTTAAGGGTGTGCACACTTATGCAACCATATTATTTTATTTTTATATTTTTTCTTCCCTCTACCTAAAAGATTTTTGTTTTTCAATTGAGTTGTACAGTTTATAGGTCACATTAAAGGTGGAATTTTTTTACATCACAGAAACCTGACATTTTAACAGGGGTGTGTAGACTTTTTATATCCACTGTAACTTCTTCTGCATGTATCAGAGGTGGGCACAGGAAGAAGAACTCCCGGAAACAGTGATCTGTCATACAATGTGTACAGTACATGGCACTGATTTGCCATAGGTAAATTTGCCATTGATTTTTATTAAGATCTTCAGTCGACCTCAGTAGCTAAAAGTCAGGCTTTTCAGTGCAGAATCCGTGGCAAATACATGCAGTTGATTTTAAAATCTGCAGTGCATATTATTGCGCCGAATGTTTGTGGATACAGGCATGGAATCCATGTCTAATTTCTATCAGAATCTTGAACATGTGAACATGTTCTAACATATTGTGTCTGCCAAGGAAGATCAGCAGTACCTATGGTTTGCCATTCATCCCTCTATAGGCTGTACATCAGAATATACCTAGTGTACAAATACTATTAACAATATATTATAATATTATAAAAAAATATATATTATGTAATAGTTAAAGCGATCTTATACTAATGACAAACCTGGCTGAGCACATATGGCAGATCTCTCCTCGACACTTTCACACAGTCTTTGCTAGTCGCCAAGAACTTGATTTCTTCATCACAGAGGCCAATATGGACTTTACCCTTTATGATGCCCACTGTTGCTGGTACTGATCCATTGGCTCGAACTATTTCCTCCACTTCACTGGCCATGCTATCATTTATACATATGAATGTATAGGAGTGTCAGTAAAACCACTTAAACAGTATACAATCTTTTTAAATTCTACAACTACAGAATAACCCTGACAAATTAAAAATAAGCACACTTTTATTGTGTATACAGCTCCTATCCAGATCCATGGGTCTCCAAGGCTACAGACTACAAACAAAAAACCTTACTGCAGGGTCAGACTTCATAAGGCTTGTTTGTAGTCTGTAACTATGGAGACACTTAGGCCTGCATGTATACACCGAACAGTAGCATATATTTAATCAGGTCAATTTGCAAAGTTGCTTTACATTCTATTTTACATTCAGAAGAACAATAAAAATATGGTTGGAAAGGTGGATAGAGCTGTTAAGTCACTGACTCCCTTCAAAGGACACTCATCAACAAACTTACGCTCAGATTCTGGATGGACAATATCTTGTATCTATTAGAGCTTTATACACCACATCCAACCAACTTGTACATTTGTTTCATAGAGAAGAGATAACAAGGACACACTTCCTTACCTGATATTTTGTGGATAGGGCATCCCATGTGTAATAATGGTGCTCTCCAGAGCCACAATCGGCTGACCTTCCGCCAGCGCTTCTTTCACCCTTGGATGTATTCTGAATGCAGAGCCTAGTCAGAAAATGTTGCTTCATTCTAGTCTGTCAAGTCATTATAATATAATAATTCACAAACTCTGTTATATCTGTCTCTGATAAAGCTGAGTGGGGGGGCCCATAAATGGCAAATCACTCTCCTCCAGTGGCATAGCTATAGGGGGTGCAGAGGTAGCAGTTGCTACCGGGCCCAGGAGCCTAAGACCCTTGTGCCACATAAGAAGACACTGGTATTATAGAAAGTGCATGCTGGGAGGGCTCTGTTATAGATTTTGCACTGAGGACCAGAATGTTCAAGATAGTCCTCTGGCTGCAGGGAAGGGGTTAGGTCAAGAATTTGCTTGGGGGTTGCTGTTTTAATTTTTGCCTCAGGCAGCAGGTAGGCTATGTGCTTCCTTGCCCCTTAGGGAAGTGGGGCCCAACCTGAACTCTTGCACCAGCGCCCATGAGCATTTTGCTACACCCTGCCGTCCTCTGTAATGGAAACCATAATGGCTGTCACCCAGAATTCCCAGTACCATAAATAACATACAAAGAGAACTTACTTTTCTGTCTGTGGGTCACAGCACAACCCCCCGTCCGGACCATCGTGGTGGGCACTTTAGCAGAAAATCTTCTCAGGACAGAAACCAGCATAGTAGTTCATTTGATCTGATACAAAAACACTATTATACTTTACCGTAGCAGGCTACAACTCCTAGCATCCTATTCAGGAAACCTATTACCTCTGCTCTCTGTTCCAGGGGTATAGCTATAGGGGCAGAGGTAGCACCTACATCCAGACGTAGCCCTGGGGCCCAGGAGTTGTAATGCTGGATTGTTATGTGACTTCAACATGCCAATTTACTATGGAGCATGTCAGTAATGCATCTATTATGTATATGCTATTTAATTTTAACCACACTTAAAAGGGTTTTCTGAGAGTTTTTTTTACTGATGGTCTATGCTCTGGATAGGTCATCAGTATCTGATCAGTGGGTGTGTGACACCCGGAGCCCCCCGCCGATCAGCTGTTTGAGAAGGCAACGGTGCTCGCAGTAGTACCATGGCCTTCTTCCTGCTCACCAAGCACAGCGCTGTTCATTTTATAGTGGCTGTGCTTGGTATCGCAGCTCAGCCCCATTCACTTCAATAGGGCTAGCTGCTCCTAGGCTATGTGCAAAGCTAGAGAAGGTCCTACTTTGATCACTGAGCCAATAAGTCAGGGGCTGAAACAGGTGTACAATAGGGAGGGACCCATGGCATCACAATGGGCCTGGGCTATATATACATTCATATGTGGGGAAAAAACACATATCCCTACAGCTACAGCCTCTGAGATCTCAATTTGTAACCCCAACTTTTTGGCCTTAATTAATTGAACGTATATAATGTATAGACCCTCTGTAAAATAATTATGAACAAATGCAAACATTAACTGCAAAAATGAAGCAAACCTGCTGCTGTTTTTGAAGAAAACCTGCCAGATTGCTCGCTCTGTTAATTAAAAGTGATGGTATACTGGGACAGATGACAGTGACACCTAGTGGTCATAATAACATAAGTTAATAAATAAGTGCCCCAACTAGTGCCACTGGGCATCACGGTTGCTCAGTGGTTAGCATGGGTGCCTTGCAGGACTGGGATCCTGGGTTCAAATGTGACCAAGGACAACATCTGCATGGAGTTTCCATGTGTTTCTTCCAGGTTCTCCGGTTTCCTCCCACACTCCAAAGACATACTGATAGGGAACTTCGATTGTGAGCCCCATTGGGGACAGCTTGATGCTATAGCAGCACTAGTGAGTGAGTAAAATGGTTGACTTGTAAAGATAGTCCTATGTCCACATGCCCTCTAGAGCTCCCTCTTCTATGAGCTGGAGCAGGCAGTCAATACAAACAGCGTTTTTTGGTCCAAAGGATCTGGAATTATATGGCTGATCTATTTATTAGTATAGTCACCCAGAGATAACAGGTAATAGTGGGGGGAAGGGGAATAGCTCGATCAACGGGACCTCTGCCTATCTCAAGAACAATGTTAAGAAGACTGCGAAAGAGTCCCATAATAAACTACTACAGTGCCCCAATAATAGACTAACATAGCGCCCCAATAATAGGCTACCAAAATGCCCAAATAATAAAGACAAATATAGTGCCCCCATAATAAAGAGCTATAGTGTTATCATACTAGACAGCCATATTTACCCCCATAATAGCTAGCCAGATTCCCCTTAAAGGGAACCTGTCACCTCTGTAAGGGCAGCACAGTATAGTGACAGACCCACTGATTTCAGAGGGCTGTCACTTCTGGGCTAGTATTCAGTACTTTTACTGTACTGACAGGGCGAATGTTGCAGCGTGGCAGTGCTGCAAGGGAGATGAGTCCAATGAGACTCATGGCCCTGCCATCCCCCACCTCCTGACCATGACTGGCAGGTTTCTCTCCTGTTACACATAGGAAAGAAACCTGCCAGTCATAGGCAGGAACAATCCAAAAGAGCAAAAAAGGTCCAGCACTGGAAATGGTGAAAATTCAAAAATTCTTAATCCATAGAAAAAGTGATGATCAAAAACATAGTACAAACCTACGCATTTCGAGCGCGAATGGCTCTCCTACTCATGGTATAAGACCAAATCGCAATGCCACCTTGTATCTACCAAACAATCACGGTGTGTGGGAGGAGACCTTACCATTCAATCACAAGAACACTCAGTGATAACAAGTTTTGCATTGACAATATAAGTAGATACTTCAGAAAAAGAGCGACATACAGTATATGCAGAATTTACAGGTCCACTACTAATAAAAGTATGACTTTTTTAAGAATTAATCCTTTAGGTGAGAGTGAAGATCCAGAAAGCCTCTCGATTGAGTAGGCTTCTGGTCCAGTTACCTCCCCCTTTGGGTCTGCTAAGGCCTCTTTCACACTTGCGTTGTCCGGATCCGGCATGTACTCCACTTGCCGGAATTACACTCCGGATCCGGAAAAACGCAAGTGTACTGAAAGCATTTGAAGACGGAACCGTCTTCCAAATGCGTTCAGTGTTACTATGGCACCCAGGACGCTATTAAAGTCCTGGTTGCCATAGTAGTAGTGGGGAGCGGGGGAGCAGTATACTTACAGTCCGTGCGGCTCCCGGGGCGCTCCAGAGTGACGTCAGAGCGCCCCATGCGCATGGATGACGTGATCCATGTGATCACGTGATCCATGCGCTTGGGGCGCCCTGACGTCACTCTGGAGCGCCCGGGGAGCCGCACGGACGGTAAGTACACTGCTCCCCCGCTCCCCGCTACACTTACCATGGCTGCCAGGACTTTAGCGTCCCGGCAGGCATGGTAACCACTCTGAAAAAGCTAAATGTCGGATGCGGCAATGCGCCGAAACGACGTTTAGCTTAAGGCCGGATCCGGATTGATGCCTTTCAATGGGCATTAATTCCGGATCCGGCCTTGCGGCAAGTGTTCCGGATTTTTGGCCGGAGCAAAAAGCGCAGCATGCTGCGGTATTTTCTCCGGCCAAAAAACGTTCCGTACCGGAACTGAAGACATCCTGATGCATCCTGAACGGATTTCTCTCCATTCAGAATGCATTAGGATAATCCTGATCAGGATTCTTCCGGCATAGAGCCCCGACGACGGAACTCTATGCCGGAAGACAACAACGCAGGTGTGAAAGAGCCCTAACTCTTTCTAGTTCACCTTAAGGGATTCCATATTCCCTGAATATATCTGTGCAAAATGGTATGATGCTTCTGATTGTTTTTGAATTTTTGGTATTAGTGATACCTAATACATGTTCCACTATTCTTGTTCTCAATGGTCATGTGGTACATCCAACATATTGCACTAGATGGTGCTAAAGTGATTGCTAGTGGCACACCTCATTTGGTAACATAGCGACATCCATTTTGTAGTATCCTTTTTAGTATGGGATCTTGTTCTAAAATAGGTAGATATTTTTTATTTTATTGCAACAGGAGGCTCTCATTGTGCTTAACTTTCTTTTACTACTCCCATAGCAGCAAGAACCATTACAACAGGTGTATGAAAACTTTTTTCAAAAAGATAATCAATAATGTACATGAGGAATGTAAGTGACCAGTCAGAGTGCATCTCAGTACATATAAGGTGATGCGAGTATAGACCCTGCCTCTTTCTTGCTGCTCCCAACTAGAGAAAGGATACGTATAGATCTTTTTGATTATTGTGAATCTATTCTTATTTGTCATTTGTTGTTTTTTTATTTTATTCCCTCTCTGTGCCGCCGATATTCCTTAGTGGTGTCTCTCTTTATTACTTTTATCCTTTCCCTTTCCCCAGTCTCTTACCCTGCGTCCGACGGCATCTTCTTAAGCAGAGCGCCGTAGTCTCGGATATCGCGAGACTTCAAGCGCTCTTCAACTGTGAGGAGATTCGCGCGCGCTGCCGTGTCCCTCCGCAGTGCTCAGCTGATTAACCTCACAGAGCATAAGCATATCTCCCTACAGTTTTATTACATACATTTATATACATAATTTCTCTTCATTGTAAGTATAATCAAACTCTGCTTATGTATACATACACATATATATAAATTACCTAATACCATCAACAACTGATATAGGATATATATATATATATATATATATATATATGTTTATGTATGTGTATATTTACACACTATTGTCTTAATTTAAACTATTCCATTTTAATTTTCTTATATTATCTCCCTCTTACCCATACACACATATTTAGCAATATGAATACCTTAGAGGAACATCCTAACCCCCCGACCAGTCAACCCATCTCCGTTAGCTATGAGGTATTAACTACGGATTCCATCCAACAAATGGTGGATCAATCTGTATCTAGATCAGTATCTGTGGCTATACAATCAGCCATGGTGTCTATTCAGGACTCCATTACTAAGTCCTTTTCTTTAATGGTGAATCAGGGAACTCCTCAGATTTACCTTTCTACCCCATCAGATAACTTCCTCTCAGCGGAAGATTCTGTTACAGACCTAGCCAAGGGCTTAAAAAAATCAGTCAAATCTGTCAAGAAAAGAAAATTATGTGATGACCCTATTTTCCCCAATACCTCTAAATCCCATACCAAGGGGACAGGTTCAGACCCAAATAAAAACCTGCATAATTTAGGCGGTAAGAATAAACGTGGCGAAGAATCCCACAAAAGTCCCTCCGCCCGAGAGGAGACGGGCTATGACAGCCAGTAAGAAGGCTAAGAATATCTCTTACAAAGAAACATCTTCCTCTTCTCCATCCACTGAGCCTGACTCTGAGTCGGAAGACGAATTACCATTTTATTCCAATGAAGACTCCTCAGATGATAATGACAATTCAACCTCAGTTATCCAACCCTTGGACTCCCTGGTCCTGGACAGTCAGGGTATCCCCTTTTTTCGCCCTGACCAAATAAAACATCCCATATCTGGAGAGTGGGTTCCCCATCCTCAAATATCAAAATATTTAACTCTATGGGTCAACAAATCCTTAGACAGATCCTCCAGGAACAAATTAAAAGCGGAATGTCTGAGACTTACCCTACCTCAGAAAGCATCCGAAACTCCTGAGCTAGACCCTATTATCACCAAATACCTAAATAAAACAGGAATAAATCCCAAAAGAGGCCTGGATAGATCATTCAAACTATGCCATGATAAACTCCTAGACCTACTAGGGCCTCTCACAAAAATATTGGACTTATCCGAACAGGAGGCTGCTGCTACAAATCAACCTATAGACACATCAGTCCTCCGCGGCTGGGCCCAAAGAGCCATATGTTACTTTGGGAATATCAACTCTGCTCTCAGTGCGGAAAGAAGATGTAGTGTCTTAATGAAATTAGACCCACAACTCACCCACCTGGCTAACTCAGAGCCAGGTCCATCTGCTGAGGGTCTTCTCTTCGGAGACACCCTAATCAAAGAGATAGGAAAATTTGTTGGAGTATTTACCTTTCTTGACAAAGCCTAAACTTCTCTGAAAAAAGTAGGTCAGCCAAATTTTTTTGGCAGGGCTGGGGAAGGCAGAGGCCACTTTCCCAGCCAAGCTTCACACTTCAGACAATTTCAGCAGGCCTCCTACCACACGGACAGACCTACTACCTTTACATCATCTACCATACCTGCACCATTCATCCCTACCAGAGGACATCCATGGATAGCTTGAGGCCTTCAAGGTTTCCCTAGATCTAGACCATCGTCAGGTAAGTCTTTCTACCCTAAACTATCCCCACATACCTCTAGGGGGAAGACTGAATTTTTTTTTCAAAACTTGGGCTTCACTAACTTCAGACTCATGGGTCCTAAATACTATCTTAGGTTATCAGATAGATTTCCTATCCCCTCCTTCACAAATTCACACCCATCAACCAATACTCTTCTCTACTCTAGACCAGAACCTTATAGAATCAGAGATAAAAGACCTCTTGTTCAAAGGAGCCATAATCCAAGTTCCCCCCTATCTCCGGGTTTTATCAGCAACATCTTTCTAATAAAAAAGAAAGATGGGGGTCACAGACCAGTCATTAATTCAAGAACCCTCAACGATTTTGTCACTTACCATCACTTCAAGATGGAGGGAATCCATCTTCTCAGAGACCTGTTACTTCCCCAAGATTGGCTCATAAAGATAGACCTCAAGGACGCCTACCTTACTGTACCTATACACCCTTGCCATCAACCTTACCTACAATTCTTCTGGAACAACCAAAAATGGCAATTTACTTGTCTTCCTTTTGGCCTATCATCTACCCCTTGGTGCTTCACCAAACTAATGAAACCAGTAGTTTCATCCCTAAGATCCCGAGGTGTATGTCTAATCATCTATTTGGATGACATCCTAATCATGGCACAATCCCTTCCACTAATCCGACTTCACCTACAATGGACTTTATCCCTTCTGTCCAATCTTGGTTTTCTAATAAACTCCAAAAAATCCATCCTTTTTCCATCCAAGGAAATAGAATTCCTAGGTTTCAATATCAACACCGTTTCAGCTCTCCTGAGTCTTCCTACCAGGAAACTCTCCCTGATTCAGAAAGAAATCCGATCAGTTTTAAACAAACATCTGGTATCACTACGCACTATCGCGCAGATTGTGGGGCTGTTATCGGCTTCCATACAAGCCATCTTTCCCGCCCCATTACACTACAAAGCCCTCCAACACTTAAAGGCACAACATTTACTGGAAGGCCTACAATATTCAAACAAAATCCTCCTCTCTCCAGAAGCCAAAGAAGAACTTCTTTGGTGGCTCCAACACATCCAAGTCTGGAATGGAAAAATAATATTCAATTCCTTACCAGATCTGGTCCTAGAATCAGACGCCAGTCAATCAGGCTGGGGCGCTCGTTGCGGCCCTTATTCCACAGGAGGAAAATGGTCAGAAACAGAACCTCTCTTACACATCAACTGTTTGAAGCTTCTAGCAGGTTCTTTTGCCCTGAAAAGTTTTGCAAAAGACGGATCACACTGCTGCATCCTACTCCGTATGGACAATATCGCAGCAGTATAATACATCAACCGTCTAGGGGGCATGACTTCCAAAATTTTAAACGATATTGCCAAGGAATTTGGGCATTTCTGCTTGGACAGGGATATCACCCTGAGAGCAGAATACCTTCCGGGTTTGATCAATTCAGTTGCCGATTGGAATTCCCGATACCTATCGGATTCCAGCGACTGGCAATAGGATCCTCTCATCTTCGGACAAATCAACAACTTATGGGGCCCCCTCCACATGGATCTATTCGCATCACGATTGAACAGCCAATTATACATTGTAACGGATCTCAGCCCATCACACCCATCTTCTTCAGCTGGTGTCCAGATCCAGAGGCTTTGGCTCTGCATTCTCTTCGCCAAATCTGGCCACAGAAACGCCTTTATGCTTTTCCCCCCTTCGCTTAATTCCCTCCTTTCTCCTTCAAACAATTTCCCAGAGATCAACATTAGTGATCATGACTCCTTGGTGGCCGTCTCAAACATGGTTCCCCACACTACTCAGTCTGGCCATAGATATCCCGAGAATTCTATCACTTTCCCAGGATCTTCTCCGAGATCCTTCAGGACATTTTCACGCTCTGATCTTGTCGGGAATCCTATCATTAGTAGCTTGGTTGATCTCAGGCAATCAGAATACGATCAAGGCCTTTCACAATCTACTCTTGACATCCTATCTGACACATGGGCCCCAGGTACCAGAAAGGCTTTTAGATCAGCCTGGAAAATTTGGCTTCATCGGTGCTCTCAATGGGATTTGGATCCCGTTCATGCATCTATCACCCATATCTTAAACTTCCTATCGGCATCCTTTGAAATTGGGAAAGCCTATCGAACCATAAACCTTTACCGTTCCGCAATATCAGTGGAACATGCCCCCGTTAACTCCATCCCTGTTGGTAAACATCCAATGATCTGCAGACTTATGAAGGGCATACGTTTTAGGAAACCTCGTGAACCTAGATACCACTCCACATGGGATGTTACTCTCCTCCTAAACCTCTTCTCGTCTTGGGAAGACAATGAACTTTTACCCCTAAAACTAATTTCCTTTTAACTTACAGCTCTTCTATGTCTCATCTCCATTAAGAGAGTGTCAGATGTCAGAGCCTTAGACATCACTCACAAATCCTTTCCCCCTAATGGAGTAACCTTCCCTATTGTTAGACGAACCAAAACCAACCTACACACAGTCTTCTACCAAGCTTTCCCTTCTCATGATAAACTATGTGTTGTCCGCTGTCTAAAGACATATGAACTTATGACCCAACCTCTACGCATCCCTCAATCATCTCAACTTCTTATCTCCTTCCTTAAACCACATCTCCCAGTATCTTCCGCTACACTATCCAGATGGGTTAAACTTACCATGCAAATGGCCGGGATTAACACATCAACCTTTGGTGCCCATTCAGTCCGAGGAGCTACATCCACCAAAGCCTTCCAAAAAGGAGGCTCCCTCTCTGATATTCTAAAGGCTGCAGACTGGTCTTCAGAGTCCACTTTCAAAACGCTTTTATTTCAAACCTGACTCTCATATCTCTATGTTGTTTTTCCATACTATTTAGCTTTAAACTTGCACAATGAGAGCCTCCTGTTGCAATAAAATTTAAAATTTTCCTAGCTATTGTAACGGAAAATATAGATTTCATTGAAGACAGGAGGCGAATATTGTCCCTCCCTATTAACCCAACCCTGACTATATATATTTATTTCCACAGCATACTAGAATACGTTGGATACCTCATCATTTCATCTATCCACAGAAGTTCCTGTTATTCCAGTCTTTTATCACCCAGTTCGACGTTTATTTCATCGCTACCATATTCCGATTACTCTAAGACGGTTCCACTGCTTCTCTGGTCGTCATCAAGAAAGAGGTGGGGTCTATACTCGCATCACCTTATATGTACTGAGATGCACTCTGATTGGTCACCTACATTCCTCATTTACATTATTGATTATCTATTTGAAAAAAGTTTTCATACACCTGTTGTAATGGGAGTAATAATCGCTTGCCTGGCGCATGTGCTGAATTTAATTTAATAACTTGACCCACCCTCTCCACCCAATCAGATTTCAGCCATTGACCTCCCTTGGATGTGGTATCCCTTTCTTAGGCTCCCTCTCCGGCATGGAACCCTGATTCCCCGTTACCCGTGATCACCATGGTAGGCACATAAAAGAATATCGAAAGTTGACAGGGAAGATATCCAAATGGATTGTGGACATCACGGGGATGTGCGATCAGGCAGAAGTTATCTAGAGTCAACGAAGCGGCAGCAGGGCCTCTCCTGTCTAATGTTTCCTAATCCAAAATACCCCAGTGACATTCCCTGTAATTTTTTATTACTCATTCCAATAAAAGGGCATCTTAGGAGTCCTGTATTGTTATTTATCGTCACTACCTCCCCGAGTCGGGAGTGGGTAATTTCAGCGCGCCTGCTGCCTTCCTTGGATGCTTCTGCTTCAATAACTTGTCCCACATCTCCACCCAATCAGATTTCAGCCATTGACCTCCCTTGGATGTGGTATCCCTTTCTCAGGCTCCCTCTCCGGCATGGAACCCTGATTCCCCGTTACCCGTGATCACCATGGTAGGCGCATAAAAGAACATCGAAAGTTGATAGAAAAAATATCCAATTGGATCTCACGGGGACGTGCGACATAGTGGAGCAGTATGTGTGCACACGCCTACACGAACTGACTGATGGGTCTGCCCCCTTCAACTTCTGGGTCTCCAAATTGGGCACATGGCCTAAGCTTGCCCTTTACGCCTTGGAGGTGCTGGCCTGCCCTGCAGCCAGTGTATTATCTGAATGTGTGTTTAGCACAGCACGAGGGTGTTATCACAGACAAGCGCAGCCACCTGTCCACAGCCAATGTGGACAAGCTCACGTTCATAAAAATGAACCAGGCAGGGATCCCACAGGACTTGTCCGTACCTTGTGCAGAATAGACATGTATACCGGCCTCACCCAGCCATTGTTGTACTCCAGCGCACTTTCTCTTTTTTAAAATTTTTATATTTCCCAATGTATTGGGGTCTACCCAAATTTAAACAAAAAAAAATTATAATAAAATAAAAAACAAAACCAGTGTTGGCTACCTCCTCCTCCTCCACCGCCGCCTCAACCTCCTACTCCATATGGACCTACTCCTCCTAGATCAAGATTATTATTTTTAATTTTTACGTATTTTATGTCATTTCCCTATTCACATTTGTTTGCAGAGCACTTGCCATGCTCTTAACCACATTTTGCTGCCTTTTGCAGCCCTCTAGCCCTTTCCATGACTTTTTTAGAGCCATTTTAGTGCTCCAAAGTTTAGGTCCCCATTGACTTCAATGGGGTTCGGGTTCTGGGTCAAGTTCGGGTCAAGTTCAGGTCCCGAACTCGAACTTTTTTGCGAAGTTCTGCAGAACCTGTCGAACCTGAACTTCCAGGTGTCCGCTCAACTCTACGTGCTACATCTTTGGATATAATTATGGGACCTGTATTACTACACGCGATGTTCATTGTGTATGTTCCCATTTTGATGGTCTGCCAAATGACTGTATGAGCTATGTTGTACAATTTCATGTTTTTCCCTTTTCTTCCTTTCTGTATTATTGAAAATTTGCACACTATGTGCTAATAAAAATCTACAGTATAAAAAAAAAGAAGTGCCCCCTTTATGTGGAAAGGGAATTGAGCCCTAAGAGTAGCGCTAATCCTAGTAGTGATGCCGCAACAAAACCATCCCATTTCGGATGCTTTTTGTGGTGCGGTTTTCAGCTACGTCTGCTGCCTGTGGCCGTACCCTTAAAACGGATATACACTGCCCGATAATCGGGCAGATTATTGGGAACCAACATTCCGGCAAACGCTCATTCCCAACAATCTGCTAAATGTGCCACAAATCATCCGATGAATGAGTGAAACGCTCGTTCATAGGGAGATCCTGTCGTCCGTGCAATCACCACCGATCATGGCTTCTGGGCAGCAGATCGTGCTGTCTAAACAGCGATCCGCTGCTCAGAAACTATGATTCTGTATGAGGACGGAGGATCGCTATTGTGACTGCTCATACTTATACTGTGAAGTAGATCGCTGCATGTAAATGCATGGTGTCCTTCACTGAACGAGCAGCCGACTGTAGGGAAGGAACGCTTCCTTTCCGACAATTGGCTCTACATTGGAGCATCTAAACCCACCTTAAGGCTACATTCACACGACCGCAAAACACGGATCCGCAAAAAATACAGATGACGTCCGTTTGGTATCCATATTGAATATGTTTTTTTGTGGATCTATTGTAACAATGCCTGTGCTTGTCCTCAAAACGGACATGATCTATCTTTTTTGCGGGGCTACGGAACAGACATGCGGATAGCACACGGTGTGCTGTCCGCATATTTTGCAAACCCATTGAAATTAATGAGTCCGCATTCAATCTAAAAAATAAAAAAAAACGGAAACAAAAATACGCTCGTGTGCATGAGGCCTAAGAGAAATCCAGAGCCCTTCTGCCAGCCACAGGCCCATATCTGCTGGTGAATCAACCTGGGACCTCATAGGTTTCTGAAATGCCCCTATCCCCCAGAAGTGACAATGACATCATCGTTAGTGCCATTGACAGTAACATTGTGTGGTCTGCTAATCCTCAAAGTTGATTGGTGAAATTGTTAAAGAAGTGGTAAAACCAATGCTTGATTTGACAATAGAGACCAGTCAAATTCAGCTTATCACCCAAAGGGTCTACTATGGAGGAAGGTTTGCTTTCAGTAAAGCGTATGAAATACATACAAAATACATTACATGTATATTCAAAGAGTAAAGACTCTTCTACTTAGCAGAAAGTTCCTAAAAAAAAAGTGTAGCAGGTAAGCATGACATTGAATGAATACAATGTGGCAGATTTAACACAGGGGACTGATTTGGTGCCATTCTTACCTTCAGACACCCACGCTACTTTTACATGCAGCCCAAGAAGGAGGTGGAGGGAGAGTCACTGTGACACTGTCCTGTATTCCAATACTCTCCAGCTTATCATTAACCAATAGACCAGCCGGTGAAGGGAGGGGGTGGACCAGGGCACCATGTTTGCTTCCTAACAAGGACACAGGGGGAGAAGGGAGGGGGGGTAAATGCTGCGAGGCCTGTAAGGGACCACAAACCATTGTAGAAAAATAACATTAAATAACTTTATGCTTGGACTGAGCTAAACGTCTTTAAGTTCTGGTTGTAGCAAATGATCTTAGTGATAATCGGTTGATTTCAGAGACAGTTGCTATTTTTTAAACTACAAGTCCCAGCATGCCCTGACTGCCAAAGGTTGTCAAGCCATGCTGGAATTGTAGCTTCTTAACCACTAGAGAGCCTCAGATTGGGATCCTATATCCTTTCAGATCTTGATGGTGAAGTACTTATACCAGCAAAACTCATGCTACCACATTGATCAAATCATCCAACTCTTTCACGTGAACTGAAAAGAATCAATGAAAGCAGATGCGGCTTACGAGTCTTGATCTTGTCCATGGTCTCTTCATGATGTCCAGATCACGTCACTACATCTGACATGTGGCCATCAAAATCCGCAATCCACACTGATGAGACACTGATGGGAACTTAAAGGGGTTGTCCGGGTTCAGAGCTGAACCCCGACATACCCAGAATTTCACCCAGGCAGGCCCTATGATATCGGCGTCGGAGCAGGGCAAGGGTTTTTGTGTTTATAACACACTGCTAGGCGGAGGCCTTTTACAGGCTAGGGCAGCGCTAACGCCCGCTCATCAGTGCCAGTGACGTCACCGCGCTCACTGCTAGGCGGAATAATCTGCCTAGCTTACTCTATGGAGAGCCCGGTACGTCACCGGAACTCCATAAAATGCCTTTTTCCCAGCGCGATTCAGCACAGGGCAAAGGAGAGCATTGGAGCATGAAATTGTGGTGTAATTTTGAGGGCGAAATTGTGGGTATGTCCAGGTTCAGAACCTGGAAACCCCTTTAATAATGGAGGAGGACACACATTAAGGGTACAACCACACAGTCAGTTTTGCATGTCAACACCGGGAGTGAATTAAAAAAAGAGAAGTCGTATCCAGAGGCAGATTGGCCAAGGACTCTACAGGGAGATTTTCCAGTGCGCTGATGCCCAGTGGGCCACCCAAGCCCTCCTCACAACTGCTGGCCAGGTACATAATAAATAATGCTGAGATCCTCAGGTACCTATGCACCTAGCCAGCCCTCCTGAATTCAACAGTATCACTACCGTACTATGGTATTGCTGGCCCCAACTACTTCTGTTGTCCCTGCCTACTGGTGGCTTGTGTTGCCCTCCTATTCATTTGGACTTGCCCATAACATGGGGCCACTTGTATTTTTTCCAGGGCCAATTTAAGTTCCTAGTCCGTCCGTCCCGTCCCCGCGTCCCCCCCGGGTTGTATCTATCCTATATACTCTCTCTCTCTTTTTATGATCCACTCCTGATTTTGGCTTCTAAAACTGCATGTAGAAACTTGACCATGTGTCAGATTTGACAGGAAGAATAGCGCTGCATGTAGTTCCATTTTTCCAATGTAGACGACGACAAGACAATAGGGTCTATTGGCTCCATTGGTATACACAAGTAAAGAGTCACTAAGGGGGCTTCATACTTTATGGCGCCACTAAAAGAGAATAATACAGCATGAAGAGCTAGCAAGAGGGCACAATGCTGTGTGTACAGATATAAGGGAGCATAATACAGCATAAAGAGGCACTAAGGGAGAATCATGTCATGCTGTGTGAGGGGCACTAGGGCGCATCATGTTGTGTGGGAGGGACTGAGGGAGCATAATGCAGCATTAGGAGGCACTTAAAGAGCATCATCCTGTGTGGGGGACACTTAGGGGACATAAGGCTAAGGGAGAACTGAGGAGGCATCATACTCTATAGTGGGCACTAAGGGGGCATCATGCTGTGTGGGGGCACTAAGGAGGCATCATGCTGCATTAGGGTCCTGTTCTTGGGACCCACACCTATCAAATATTTATGGAATACCCCTTTAACTATGTTGTCACTTTGTCTGCTATACTTTATATTCCTGTCCTTTCAATATGTTTTCTTAAATGTTCATATTAATCTGGATTAATGAGACTATCGTCATGTATTATATTACTGTAAACATTTGGGCTCGTAATACGTCTACTTTGATATATTACAAAAAATTTTAAATACTGAAAACAACGACTTATTTTTTCCCAGGTCAGATCATAAAAACAATTCGTCTTTCAAAATCAACCACACAAAACTAAATGACTTAATTACTTTGAATTCCTTTTGATTTTATCAAAATGGCAAAAAAAATATCGAGAGCTGGTAGCCAGAGGTTCTGACCTCTAAATTCCCAGACAGATTCCCTGGTTACCAATAATAAGTTGTTCTTCGGCTGTTCTCATCTTACCCTAGAAGAAACTCAGTGACCCATCTGTTGATAGGAGGCATCTGTCTATAGCTCCATTCATATTGGTTATTGGTTCATGAACAACACAGATATTTAGAGGGGTTGTCCACTATACCAATTGATCATATACAGTACAGACCAAAAGTTTGGACACACCTTCTCATTTAAAGAGTTTTCTTTATTTTCATGACTATGAAAATTGTAGATTTACACTGAAGGCATCAAAACTATGAATTAACACATGTGGAATTATATACATAACAAACAAGTGTGAAACAACAGAAAATATGTCATATTCTAGGTTCTTCAAAGTAGCCACCTTTTGCTTTGATTACTGCTTTGCACACTCTTGGCATTCTCTTGATGAGCTTCAAGAGGTAGTCCCCTGAAATGGTTTTCACTTCACAAGTGTGCCCTGTCAGGTTTAATAAGTGGGATTTCTTGCCTTATAAATGGGGTTGGGACCATCAGTTGCGTTGAGGAGAAGTCAGGTGGATACACAGCTGATAGTCCTACTGAATAGACTGTTAGAATTGGTATTATGGCAAGAAAAAAGCAGCTAAGCCCTCTTTCACACTTGCGTTGTCCGGATCCGTTGTGTACTCCATTTGCCGGAAGTGCCCGCCGGATCGTTAAAACACCGCAAGTGAACTGAAAGCATTTGAAGACGGATCCGTCTTCAAAATGCGTTCAGTGTTACTATGGCAGCCAGGACGCTATTAAAGTCCTGGTTGCCATAGTAGTAGTAGGGAGCAGGAGAGCAGTATACTTACAGTCCGTGCGGCTCCCGGGGCGCTCCAGAATGACGTCAGAGCGCCCCATGCGCATGGATGACGTGATCCATGCGATCACGTCACCCATGCGCGTGGGGCGCCCTGACGTCACTCTGAAGCGCCCCGGGAGCCGCACGGACTGTAAGTATACTGCTCCCCCGCTCCCCACTACACTTTACCATGGCAAACTTTAGCGTCTCGGCAGCCATGGTAACCATTCAGAAAAAGCTAAACGTCGGATCCGGTAATGCGCCGAAACGACATTTAGCTTAAGGCTGGATCCGGATTAATGCCTTTCAATGGGCATTAATTCCGGATCCGGCCTTGCGGCAAGTGTTCCGGATTTTTGGCCGGAGCAAAAAGTGCAGCATGCTGCGGTATTTTCTCCGGCCAAAAAACGTTCCGGTCCGGAACTGAAGACATCCTGATGCATCCTGAACGGATTTCTCTCCATTTAGAATGCATGGGGATAATCCTGATCAGGATTCTTCCGGCATAGAGCCCCGACGACGGAACTCTATGCCGGAACAAAACAACACAAGTGTGAAAGAGCCCTAAGTAAAGAAAAACGAGTGGCCATCATTACTTTAAGAAATGAAGGTCAGTCAGTCAGCCGAAAAATTGGGAAAACTTTGAAAGTAAGGGCTATTTGACCATGAAGGAGAGTGATGGGGTTCTGCGCCAGATGACCTGGCCTCCACAGTCACCGGACCTGAACCCAATCGAGATGGTTTGGGGTGAGCTGGACCGCAGAGTGAAGGCAAAAGGGCCAACAAGTGCTAAGCATCTCTGGGAACTCATTCAAGACTGTTGGAAGACCATTTCAGGGGACTACCTCTTGAAGCTCATCAAGAGAATGCCAAGAGTGTGCAAAGCAGTAATCAAAGCAAAAGGTGGCTACTTTGAAGAACCTAGAATATGACATATTTTCAGTTGTTTCACACTTGTTTGTTATGTACTGTATATAATTCCACATGTGTTAATTCATAGTTTTGATGCCTTCATAGTCATGAAAATAAAGAAAACTCTTTGAATGAGAAGGTGTGTCCAAACTTTTGGTCTGTACTGTATCTGCAGGATTGGTGACAAATATCTGCCCATTTAGGGTCCAACTTCTGGGATGCCCACCCACAAGAATAGGGGACATGAATGGACCGATGGTCAAGCATGCTGCTTTCAACAGTATGGGACAGTCAAAGAGAAGTTCGGTGCAGTACTTGGCTATCTCCAACAATCCCATATAGATGAATGAAGCAGCAGAGCAGTTGTTCCATTCACACGGCCAATTCCCCTGTCCATGTGATGCTACAGTGGTTAGACCTCAACCGATCAGATACTTATAACTCATACTGTGGTTAGGTGATACATTGTTATAGTGGGACTGCCCCTTTAACCAGGCAGAGCAATAGAAAAGGGTATCAGAGTGGGATGTAACAAATCATAACTGTGCTAACAGGCTGAGTTGATAGCGAAGATGAGTTCTTATGTCACCCTACACTTCAGCCTTCTCCAGTATGATTATGATGATGCCAAATTTATATTAAGCGTGTGATGGCTAATATATTCAATTCCTCTCCAGTGAAAATCAGAGAGCAAGTATGCTCAGTTAATGATGGAAGAAGGGGGACAGGTAACATGCACTGAAGTCCATGTTATCCTTCCTCTGGGGTTATGAAAGAGGAGGATTTTTCTGTCCACCGTGCAAGCTGTCAGCTCTTCCACTCCCCCCCCCCCCCCTCCTACTCCAGGCTGGCTGAGATCACAGCCAGCTGAAGAGGGGAGGGATGGTTTCACTCCCGACCCAATTTCTGAAGGAAATATCTCACAAGCTACCTGCCAGAGAAACTTATTGTGCTCAGACCCAACTATATATCTATGTTGTGTCTGCTTCTCCTACTACAGTGATTTTTACAGACCATGGTTGTGAAACCACTGTGCCAATGGATCAGTTTGATGTTGGGCTAGACCTGAGAGCTTTTATCCTGGCAGTCCCCTGTATTTCACCCTTTGACCCTCATACAGGGATCTGGTCCTTGATGCAGTGGGGCCACCAGGCCTCCATCTCTTGGAATAGTCCCAATGTAGTTGGCAGCTGACACAAGGTCAGAATCACCAGTGCAAGGCACTAAAACCACAAGCAAGATCATAGACAGAACCAGACTGAGGACAAACAGGCAAAGAACTTGCAAAATCCATGACTTTAGAAAACAGTTCAGACATAGCATAAACGTGAGCATAAACACAGCAAGACAGAATAGACACAGAACTCCATGGAACAGTTCAGATATAGCAGGTCCAGATTCAGAAATGGGGCAAAGCAGAACAGACTCAAGAACATGGCAAACAGAACTAGGACATAATGCAGACATTCTCAGGCAAAATCCATGACACAGAAACATGACCACCAGAACTAGGACAGAATTCAGACATTGTCAGGCAAAATCCATGACAAGGAACATGACAACCAGAACTAGGACAGAATTCAGACATTCTCAGGCCATGTATATTCTTCCACGGTATCAAAATCAAATAGGTCCCTGCTCAGTAACAGGGAGAAATTAGATAACCCCATCTATCCTGCCATTACCTCCAACATGTTTGGTATGCAGGACATTCGGACAGAGTGGATAGAGGTGATATGAAATTGCTAGGGTGAATACCTGAAAAGATATTTTAATACAAAGATTTTGAGGCAGACTTGGTTTCCAGCAAGTGGTCGTAAAAACTGTCATAAAAGGTCATTACCATACTCCCTGGCCTCCTCTGACATCACAGGGGGGGGGGGGGGGGGAGATACTGACCCTGTTTAACAAATGCATGGAGAAAAGCAAACGGTCATTTCTTTGGGGATTACTAGCTTGATGGACTGACCAATATTTCTGCTTCCCCAGGCAACCGTACTTAAAGGGTTTCTGTCACCAGCAGGCGCGGTGAGGGAAAGACGCTCGCAGGCTGCCAGCTTCCTCACCGCGCCTGTGCCGAATGCTGAACGGCGCGAGATTTCACCAGAGCCTTCTTGTGTTCTAACAATTCCATGACCTTAGAAGAAGCGTTGCCTAGATTGACTTATTAACCCTGTGAATGCTAGCAGCTGTAGAGAGTACGTAGGTGTTATTTTATGCAAAGGTGTCTCGTCAGCCTGACGAGCTGTGGCAGCTAAGATTCATTGGTTTCAGATGATGGAGTGCTGACAGAGGGAGGTCCAGCGTGACCCTGCAGACTCCCCTCCTGAATCGAATCTAAGTCCATGATCCTGACATCAGGCAAAATCCATGACACAGGAACATGACCACAAGAACTAGGACTGAATTCAGACCAAGAACAGGCAAACAAACAGATAAGGAACAGGCCAGGTGGACAGACAGATAAGGAACAGGCCAGGTGGACAGACAGATAAGGAACAGGCCAGGCGGACAAACAGATCAGAAGCTCCTTCACAGAATCCAGACAAAGACAAAACATGCAAAAAGCCAGCAGAATCAATGTTGCACAACCAGGGACATGACACTCAATTTAGGAAATCCATAGGAAGGTAACAACTCAGGATATATAAACTCGAAAGTCAGATGCAGATGCATCGACCGGGATACGCAGGGGAAAACATGTGAGGCTCACGGTGGGCCGATGGGGGTAGTAGTTGTTTGTACTCACGGTTAGCAGATGCCTCCCTGGGCCGGCGTGCAGTGATGAGGAAGACAGCACAAAATCTTCCGGGGCACTCTCGGTTGCAGGGAACACCAGCCAGATGGAAGCTGGCTTGCCCTTGATGGTGGTGGTGTTTAGGGTGCTTTTGGAGGCTGGGCCCCTGGTTTGTGACACCAGCACCGTTAGGTGCAAATGTTGAGAGTAGCAGTAGTAAGAATGAGGAGTCGGTTGTTGTAAACCAGTTGAACATTTACTGAAGAATCAATAGTCTCTGGACAGCTGGTACAGTTTGTCAATGGAAAGCGTTTTGTATAGCACAGATAATAAGTTCACTGGTAATCCTATTATCAGGTAGTGGCAGTTGTCAATGCAGGGATTCTGTGCCCTGTCTTTTTGTGTCCAGGCACTTGGAAAGCTACTCCTGGTCACTTGTGCTAATGAGGTCCATAAGCTATAGTTAGCTGTTACCCTCGCTAGGCTCTGCATCTTGGTACATAGACTTACTGTCTGGTGCTTGGTTGCTGTGGTAGTCTTCTCCAGGTTTGGTCAGGGCCCAGAGGAAAGGAAAACAGCTACATGTTGATTTAGGCCTGTTTCTCTAATCCATGAACTTGCTTCTCCTCTCTCACTGTGACTCTAACATAACATTCTGCTCTAAGCTAGACAAACCCCACTATATATATTATGTGGTGCCAGCACCACCTAGGGGCGAATGGGTGTAAATGAAATTGCCAGCCAGATAATAGGAAATACCATAGATTGCAAATAAATGTATATACTGTATATATTCAGATGTTTAAAGTGTCCCATTTACACACATATGTGGGATGCTGCACAGACACAAGAAATACTGAACTGATGAGAGGTATAAAGCATGTTGGCAATAACTGACACCCAAAAGTGATGAGGAGAGGATGCATGGAACGGTGGCAACATGAAGCATCATACAGACATTGGCCCAAATTGACCCCCACAAGAAGCTGATGCCTGCGCACATGATAAATGGTATTGGTTAAGTTATTACTGAATATCTTTGTGGATTTGGATCTTTAGGCTTGATCTAGACTTAAAGGAGAACTACTCCAATAGGGGTTTGATCCAGGGGCATTACTAGGTTAGAACATTCGGGGCCTGGGCCCCTGATGTTTTGTCCCAGTACCCGAACGTCCTGCCTGCCTGCTAGATACAAATGTATTGCCATCCTCAGGACGGAAATGCAATTGAATCTAATGCACTGGAAGAGCTGAAGGACCTGTGATGACATCATAGGTCATGTGACCAGTAAAACAGGCAGTGACTTTGTTTTCCATCTTGCATAATGGAAACCAGATGGATCCGTTATGCTGCCCATAGACTTCTATTATGACGGATTTTGACTTCCATCTTATGGATTCCGTTATTTTACGTTATAACAGAAAACAAAAACGAAATACATAACGGTGATGTGAACGCGCTCTTACTGTACATGGAACTATGTTGGAGGCGGCTGAGGGAAGGAGTGATGTTATTTACATGGGACTGTGTGTCAGAGGGGGCTGGGGGAGGCATTGATGTTATTTATTTGGGATTGTATGTTGATGACAGCTGTGGGAGAGAGTGATGTTATTTACATGGGATGGAATGTTGAGGGGGAAATGTTATTTACATGGGACTGTATGTTGAAGGAAGCTGGTGGGGGTATTATGTTATTTACATGGGACTGAATTTTGAGGGGGTGATGTTTACATGGGATTGCATGTTGGAGGCATCTGGGGATGGGGTGATAATTTTTACTTGGGTCTGTATGTTGAAGGCGGCTGGGGAGGAGGTGATGTTATTTACATGGGACTGTATTTTGGAGGGGCTGGAGGGAGGGTAGTGATGTTATTTACATAGGCCTGTATTTTGGAGGGGGCAGGAGAGATGGTGTGATGTTATTTACATGGGACTGTATGGTGGAGGGAGGAATATAACTACAGGGGGCACTGCAGGGGACATTCTAAACACTGGGGGCACTTTGGGTGCAAGCATTATAACCAGGGCCGGCCTTTGGGGTGTGCGGGCTGTGCGGCCGCACAGGGCGCCATAGCAACAGGGGCGCCGGGCGGCCGACAGCTCGCAATGTAATATGCGGCAGGCGAGGCGGCACTTGTGTTCTCCCTCGGGGCGGGCCCCCCGCCCCCTCCATCTCCCCCTCCCCTGTATTTAGCAGGGGGCGCCCGGCGCCCGTTGCGGTTTAAAAAAAAAAAAAGTTGCTTATATAAGTTCGGGCGGCCAGCGGCGCCGCCTGAGCGGCTGAGGCTGAGCGCTTGCCGCTCTAAAGAATCCTGCCTGCGCCGGCTGTGTGCTGTTAATGTAGCGTGGCCATGCTCTGTTCGATCCGCGGTACAGGAGCTTTTGTTTCCTGTACCCGGCCGGACTGACAGGAAGTGCTCACTTAGTGTGCACTTCCTGTCAGTTTTTTTTTTTTTGGGGGGGGGGGGGGGGGCCACAAGGTTAGCTCGCACAGGGCGCCTGAACACCTAAGGCCGGCCCTGATTATAACAGCAGGGGGCAGTATAAATACAGGGGGAACTTCAGGGTGAGCATTATAACAGTAGGGGGGCAGAATAAATACTGGGGCACTGTATGGGTATTATAAATCCAGGGGACATTAGGCGTTCTTATTACTACTGGGGGCGCTATAGGAGGGACTTATAGATCTGACTTACTTCTACTAAAAGCACTATGGGGGCCTTATTACGGTTGAGGGGTCTGTTGATAGCTTTATTACCACTGGGGGAAAAATAGGGGGCCTTTATTTCTACTGGGGGCTCTGTGAGGGTATTATTAATACTGGAGGGCTCGGTATTGCTAATGAGGGCATTCTAGAAGGGAATTACTATTGGTGGGACTATGAGGAGCACTATTACTATGGGGGCACTCATATTTCTTCAGGATAGTATTTGGGGGTATTGGGGAGCACAGCGAGCAACAGGATAACACTGTGGGGACTTCAGGTTGGGAGATGCTGATAGAAAAATGAAGAAGCTAAGATGTCCGTGTGTCACACTCTGCAGAGACGAGGCGGTTGAGAGAAGTTATATGGACCAAATGGAGAAGATGATGAGAAGATCTACATCCGATGAGACATCACCTGGGAGGCCCTGGATGTGACAAGTACGTGCTGCTGTATAGCAAGTACAGGAAAATGCAGTGTGTGGGGGGAGGGGGTGGCAACGTAGAGAACTGGGCCATATTCATTGGGGCTTGGGCCCCAGATTTTTTGAGACCCTAGCAACGCCCCTGGTTTGATCTAGGCCTGTGATGGCTAACCTCCGGCACTCCAGCTGTGGTAAAACTACGACTCCCAAGATGCCCCTTGCTTAGCTGTTCTCAGAACTTCATAGAAATTAATGGGGCATGCTGGGAGTCGTAGTTTCACCACAGCTGGAGTGTCGGAGGTTAGCCATCACTGATATGGAGCGGTCTGAATTTTGGGGGCTTTTCTGTGGTCTGGATTTCTTTTTGTTGCTAGAGGCTGGTGATGGCTGCAGAATTGAGGGGCTTCTCAGCAGCATACTCAGCAGCCATCAGAATAAGTCATGATGGCGGTCTGGGCTTGATGAAGAAGAAAAGGAAAGAGAACATCTACAATCAGAGAAGTGTTTTAAATGTGGACAACCATTTTAAGCCCCGCCTCCAGTTTGTCATCTTGGCCATCACCCAACTTTCCCAGAAAGAGAGAGTGGCAGGACCTCCTCCATGGTACGGCAGAAGTCCGGTCTTTAAACATGGTGCCCGCTCGCACATGCAGCGGGGCGCCATAGCCGCCGTTTTTCTGCTATTTTAAATAGCAGAGACCCGCGGCACATGTATGCGATCAGCCATAAGGCTGATTGCATACATTTTCACCTTCAGATGCCATGGTCAAATGAGCAGTCCGGAGGCGGAGGCTGAGTCCTTCCTCTCCGGTAACAGTGTTCCCCGGCTGAGATTGGGGAACCTGTTACATTGCTGAAATAGCCCTTAGCCTCAAGCAGGCTGTGGAGTATATTTCAGGAATATTCCAATACAGGCCACTAGGTGGCAGCATTGTAGTGTTATATTGTAAATGAAGTGTTCAATGATGGCTGTATAGCCATCAATGAACACTATGGGCAATCTAATGATTGCCAATAGAGATGAGCAAACTTCATATTTTGAAATTCGTTTGCTGGTAAAAGCAGAATTGCGTTATGGATTTCGTTACCATGGACTCCCGTGCATAACGGAAACGTGACGTATCCGTTTTGCAGCCCATAGACTTCTATTATAACAGAATAAATAACGGAATGCCTCTAACGCATTCCGTCATAGAATTGCGTTATGTTCCGCGGTAACAGAATCCATAACGCAATTCTTTTACCAGGAAACGAATCGCAAGCGAATTTCCTAAGCGGAAATTCGCTCATCTCTAACTGCCAGTTATTGTCACCCAAGGTGACTTTAAAACAGTAAAAAAAAAAAAGGTAAAAAAAAGTTTTTACAAAAATAAAAAATATATAAAAGTGCATAGAATTATAAGAACAATAGAATTAGCCCTAGACTCTGTCAGTTTGGCATCTGCAGCCATGACAACGCAGGGCGGGATGACCTAATGCAAGGGAGTCTGTCACAGATCAGGGGCCCCTTCTAATTGGCCCTTGTTTTGTTTAGGTTTTTTTTTTCTCTCGCCGGAAGTTTTGGATTTGTGGTACCCGACCGGAAGCATGTGATCCCGGAAGTTCCGGCGTCGTGAAGGAAGGGGGGGATAAACAGGAATGGCGGAGGCAGCTGCGGCGGCGCCTGTACCTCTTACATCAGCCGCAGCACAGAAGATCCCGCTGCCCGCGTTCCCGGACAATCCCCCCGTGGGTGGCTGGACTCGTCAGGTGACCTGCCGGTAAGTGACGCTGCTCGGCTGGGGGAGGGGGAGGAGGTTATGTGAGGACACGGCTGTAAGGGGGGGCTGGTGCAGTGAGTAGGAGATGGGGTGGTCGTAGGCAGACAGTGGGGGATTACATATAGAGCATTGAGGTAAGCAGCCATATGTCATCAGGCCCCCCTCCCAGATATGTGCTCCTCCTATATGGCAGCCCCTAGGATCCCCTTGCATGTCATCGCTGTGGTGAGCATCCCAGGGGCCCATGGTTCTTGCTGCAGCCCCCTCTCTGTAAGGGTCTGTCCGCACAGGGAAGATCTGCACGTACCCCGAATGTCACCGATTCATCGCAGAATAGGCCGTACGAATGTCCCACGTAGAAGAGGCCGAGCCTGGAGCGTCCACACGCCGATGTGTTCTGGTAGTATGGCCCCAGCAGTTAATGGGGTTGTCACCATAAATATCCTACAGTTTTCAAACCAGCCCCTGGATCTGAATACTTCTGTAATTGCATGTAATTAAAAAAGTTGTATGGCCACGGAGTTATTCAATAAAATGTATCTGTACAGCGCCACCTGCGGTTTGTTCTTTTCCTTATTTTTTATTTATTTTTGTCCATCTCACTGAGCTGGTCGCACACGCTCAGTTTAAATCTTCAGCTACCACCAGCCTTATGTTCTGTCAGAAGCTGTGGCAGTTACAGGGCGAGGGCTGCAGCTGAAAGGGCAGAACCCCCTGAGCTGCCAGGCTGAAAGGGCAGAACCCCCTGAGCTGCCAGGCTGAAAGGGCAGAACCCCCTGAGCTGCCAGGCTGAAAGGGCAGAACCCCCTGAGCTGCCAGGCTCCATGTGAGGTACTGGTCCTAGATTTGGTAGAAAGGTATTGTCATGTACTGTATGATATTTTTTTATAGGGCATAATCCCTATATTTTTTTCACTACCCACAGCACCTTTTTCATCTGGTTATGATGGCTCCAGAAGTGACACTGGATTCCTTTGAGTCACTTGTAAATTCACAGGAGATCCAGCGCAGGCTCTGTTCGCTTGCACGTCTGGTGCATGCCCAGGGGGTAGTGCTATACTGCACATGCTCTTTTCTCTATAGCACCCTGTACTGAGCAGAGCTTGCACGGGATCCCATGAGAACAGAGGACCATGGTCCCTGGCCTGGAGAATGTCAGACAAGGTGGAGGGGGCAGGCGGGGAAAGCCTGACCTCCAGGTTCCTGCCGACCTCCTTGACTTCAAGTTAATTTACATATGGGAGAACAATGCTTCAAAATACATTTTCAGTGAGTTTACAACTGACGGGTGGTCTCCTGTCTAAATGGCTGCCACGAGCTACCGTGAAGATCGAGGTGGTCTCACAGCTACTTAATTGGGTTCAAGTCTGGGGAATTAACGGGCCTGGGTAGTACTTGGAAGTTCTGGTCATACTCTTCCAACCAATGACTGACCTCTCTAGCCGTGTGATGTGTTGCTGGAAGATCTTATCTTATCCGCCCTAGGTAAGACATCAGCATGTATGGGTGTATGTGATCTGCAAGGATGGGTTCATACCCAAATCAGTACCTTCCACATGGATGAGCAGGCCCAGATAATGCCATGAAAACCTTCCCCAGACCATACCGCTGCCACCACCAGCTTGTGTTCCTCCAGTGTTGGTTGCAGAGTGTTTGTTCTGTTTCTCACCTGACACGTCAATGTCCATTTGTTCTATGAATTAGAAAACGTGATTCAATGAAGAAGGCAACCCTTTACCAATTAGAGGAGGTCTAATTCCCATACTTCATAAGCAGAGGTGCTGTGGCCATCCGTCTGCTTCTGAGCCTCATACACAGTAGGGTTCACTGAACGATTGTTGTAGACACGTATCTGGTAGCCCCCTGGTTCATTTTGGTGGTGAGCTGCTCCACTGGGCAGGTCCGCCCTCCTGCACCCTCATGGCCAACGTTCACCTCTCCCATCAATGGCTGACCCACTATGCCAGGTATGCCACATGTGACTCCCCTCATGAGCTTCTCTCTACTGACATTGAAGGTGGGACTCATGTTTGTAATGTGACTTTACCCCTCTGGTGGAGAGCGGGGTGCGCTTGTGTGTTGTGCAGGAGGCAGTTACTGGGTTTCCCACCTCCAGATGGACAGTGTTGGATTCATTCTGTGCCTCTAACTAAAGCTTGTATATCATCAGGTACAGATTGGGATTCGATAAAAAGTTGTATGCACATAAAACCCCTGGGGCGACCACTGCTGCCTCTCTGTTGTTTATACTGGTTTGTCATGTTGGATTTTAACATGTCTGATCCTTTCATGCTTCTCTTTAGTGTCTGCCATCGGTTTATACCCCCAGGGTTGTGCTAAGCTTAACCTGTTCCGGACACATGATGTCCCGGTACTTAAGGACACATGAAATACTGGTACATCATGTGTAGTTCCGATCACCGCCGGGCAGTGATCGGACCAAGGTGCCTGCTCAAATCATTGAGCAGGTACCCGGGGACAACACTATGTATAATACAGTACATACTGAGCTGCGGGGCCAGAGTAAGGGGCTCTCCCTGCCTACTACAGTCCCTCCCTAGGAATCTATGAATGGGAAAATGATGGGGGGGGGGGGGGGGGGGGTACGGGTCTGTGGATGACACATATAGCAGTATCATCCACAGATCCACCACCCCGTAACAATGCCATCCACAGATCCCCCCCCCCCCCACCATCATAATTCCATCCACCGCCCCCCCCCCCCCCACCATAATGCCATCCACAGCTCCCCCCATAACAGTGCATCATCCACAGATCCCCAATAATAGTGTCATGCACAGACCGCCATTAGTCCAAACCCACCAAAAGCACACCTTTTGGTTAAAAAAATGTTTTTCTTATTTTCCTCCTCAAAAACCTAGGTGTGTCTTATGGGCCGGTGTGTCTTATAGGGCGAAAAATACGGTAACCCCTCAGATGAACACCGTAGAAAATAAGAAATAAACACTGTGCTAAATAAACCATTTTTATTTGTCACCTTACATCACAAAAAGTAGAACAGCAAGCGATCAAAAAGGCGTATGCCCACCAAAATAGTACCAATCTAACCGTCACCTCATCCCCCAAAAAATGAGCCCCTACCTAAGACAATCGCCCAAAAAATATAAAAAAAACTATGGCTCAGAATATAGATATATATAATTTTTTTTTTTTTGTTTTAAAAAAGCTGTAATTGTGTAAAACTTAAAGTAAATTAAAAAAAAGTATACATATTAGGTATCGCCGCGTCCATAATAACCTGCTCTATAAAAATATCACATGACCTAAGCCCTCAGGTGAACACCATAAAAAAGAAATTAAAAAAGGTGTTAAAAAAAACCCTTACATCACAAAAAGTGTAATAGCAAGCAATCAAAAAGTCATACGCACCCCAAAATAGTGCCAAACTAACTGTCATCTCATCCCGCAAAAATCATACCCTACCCAAAAACTGAAAAAACTATGGCTCTCAGACTATGGAGACACTAAAACATGATATTTTTTTTTTTGTTTCAAAAATGAAATCATTGTGTAAAAATTACATTAAAAAAATTGTATACATTAGTATCACCGCGTCCGTGACAACCTGGTCTATAAAAATACCACATGATCTAAGGCTACTTTCACTCTGGCGTTTCTGGGTCCGCCTGTGAGATCTGTTTCAAGGCTCTCACAAGCAGCCCAAAACTGATCATTTCAGCCCCAATGCATTCTGAAAGGATAAGGATCCGTTCAGAATGCATCAGTTTGCCTCCATTCAGCTCTAGAGGCGGACACCAAAACGCTGCCTGCAGCGTTTTGGTGTCCGTCTGACGAAACTGAGCCAAACGGATCCGTCCTGACTTACAATGTAAGTCAATGGGGACGGATCCGTTTTTACTGACACAATATGGTGCAATTGAAAACTGATCCGCCTCCCATTGATTTTCAATGTAAGTCAAAACGGATCCGTTTGCATTATCATGAACAAAAAAAAAAAATGTATTTTTTTTAATTTTTTTTGTTCATGGTAATGCAAACGGATCCCTTCTGAACGGATCCGCACCTAAACGCTGGTGTGAAAGTAGCCTAAGGCTACTTTCACACTAGCGTTCAGAGTGGGTCCGTCTGTCTGCTCAGACGGATCCGCTCCTATAATGCAGACGTTTGGATCCGTTCAGAACGGATCCGTCTGCATTATAACTTAGAAAAAATTCTAAGTGTGAAAGTAGCCTGAGCGGATCCGTCTAGACTTTACATTGAAAGTCAATGGGGAACGGATCCATTTGAAGATTGAGCCATATTGTGTCATCTTCAAACGGATCCGTCCCCATTGACTTACATTGTAAGTCTGGACGGATCCGCTTGCCTCCGCACGGCCAGGCGGACACCCGAACGCTGCAAGCAGCGTTCAGGTGTCCGCTCGCTGAGCGGAGCGGAGGCTGAACGCTGGCAGACTGATGCATTCTCAGCGGATCCGCGTCCACTCAGAATGCATTAGGGCTGGACGGTTGCGTTCAGGGCCGCTTGTGAGCCCCTTCAAACGGAGCTCACGAGCGGACACCCGAACGCAGGTGTGAAAGTAGCCTAACCTGTCAGATGACTGTTGTAAATAACAAAAAATAAAAACTGTGCCAAAACGGCTATTTCTTGTCACCTTGCCTCACAAAAAGTGTAATATAGAGCAACCAAAAATCATATGTACCCTAAACTAGTACCAACAAAACTGCCACCCTATCCCATAGTTTCTAAAATGGGGTCACTTTTTTGGGAGTTTCTACTCTAGAGGTGCTTCAGGGGGGCTTCAAATAGGACATGGTGTCAAAAAACCGGTCCAGCAAAATCTGCCTTCCAAAAACCGTATGGCATTCCTTTCCCTTTGCGTCCTGTCGTGTGCCCTTACAGCGGTTTACGACCACATATGGGGTGTTTCTGTAAACTACAGAATCAGAGCCATAAATATTGAGTTTTGTTTGGCTGTTAACCCTTGCTTTGTAACTGGAAAAAAATTATTAAAATGGAAAATCTGCCAAAAAAGTGAAATTTTGAAATTGTATCTCTATTTTCCATTAAATCTTGTGGAACACCTAAAGGGTTAACAAAGTTTGTAAAATCAGTTTTGAATACCTTGAGGGGTGTAGTTTCTAGAATGGGGGTTATTTTTGGGTGGTTTCTATTATGTAAGCCTCGCAAAGTGACTTCAGACCTGAACTGGTCCTTAAAAAGTTGTTTTTTGAAAATTTCTGAGAAATTTCAAGATTTGCTTCTAAACTTCTAAGTCTTGTAACGTCCCCCAAAAATAGAATGTCATTCCCAAAATGATCCTAACAAGAAGTAAACATATGTGAAATGTAAAGTAATAACTATTTTTGTAAGTATTAGGCTACATTCACACGTCAGTATTTTTCTCTAATCCGATTTTCTGTCCGTTTTTTGCGGATCCGTTGTTCCTGAAAATGTATCCGTATGTCATCCGTTTTTTGCGGATCCGCAAAAAACGGAAACATGTATAAATTTCAATAAGCAAATAAAGTTGTTTGGATTTCTTTAAAAAAAAAAAAAAATTAAAATGTAATTTCCAGGAACGGATTCCGTATAAAACGGATGACTTACGGAATGACATCCGTATGTCATCCGTTTTTTGCGGATCCATTGACTTTGTATTGTACCAGGATCCGATTTTTCAGGAAGAGAATAGGACATGTTTTATATTTAAACGGACATGCGGAACGGAACAACGGAAACGGACAGCACACATTGTGCTGTCCGATTTTTTTCCAGGACCCATTGACAATGAATGGGTCCAGATCTGGTCCTGATCTGTTCCGCAAAAAACGGAACAGATCAGGAAAGAAAAACGGACGTGTGAATGGACCCTAACTGTGTATTATAGAAGTAGAGAAATTGAAACTTGGAAATTTGCTAATTTTAAAAAAATTTTGGAAAATTGGCTTTTTTTTAAAATAAATAAAAATTATTTTTTACTCCATTTTACCAGTGTCATGAAGTACAATATGTGACGAAAAAAACAATCTCAGAATGGCCTGGATAAGTCAAAGCGTTTTAAAGTTATCACCACTTAAAGTGACACTGGTCAGATTTGCAAAAAATGGTCTGGTCCTTAAGGTGAAAATGAGCCCGGTCCTTAAGGGGTTCTCCAGGAATTAAGAAAATGAAAATACGTAAATATTACTTTATTATAAATATATTCCCAAAGACCTTTCATTACTTATAATGGCTTGTTTTGTCTGGGGAGCAATCAGGGGAAACAAAATGGCCACCGTCCTATTAGTACACAGAACCTGTCCTAATCAGACAGCAGGACAAGTCACTTCACAACACTGAGGTAAAGAGCTGCCTCATCCTCCTCTCTGCTCTGCTTGTCAGGGATTATGGTCCTGAATACAGTTTAATATCATCTTCAGCTGAATCTCTGTAGGAATGGAGTTCATGAGGAGACTTGAAGTACAGAGAGGACAGACTGTGATAATGGAAGCTGTATACAAGAGCTGCTGCTCATTACCACATTCCCACCTCCTCTGTACCTCATGTCTCCTCATGAACTCCATTCCTACAGAGATTCAGCTGAAGATGATATTAAACTGTATTCAGGACCATAATCCCTGACAAGCAGAGAGGAGGATGAAGCAGCTCTTTAACTCAGTGTTATGAAGAAACTTTGCCTCCTGTGTGATTAGGACAGGTTTTGTGTGTACTAATACGACGGCGGCCATTTTATTTCTCCTGATTGCTCCGCAGACTAAATGAGCCATTATAGCTAATTAAATGTATTTGGGAATGTATTTTTAATAAAGTAATATTTAAGTATTTTCATTTTCTTAATTCCCGGAGAACCCCTTTAACTGATGGGTGTCCAATCCCAGGAACCGATCTGGAGAACAGGGGTCATGTTCCCCCATCCTGATGGACCTGTTGCACCATTCACACTATATAGGACTGCCGGGGATAACAGAAGTTGTTGTTTTTTTTTTTTTTCTGTGGACAATAGGTAATCACTATTCATGATGGTAAACTGGATTTTTTGTGGGTGAGCAGTGATGGCCGAGGCACAGACAGGAAGAGTTGTCATGGGGACGTAGTAGTAGAGAAGCTCCACACTTGCAGCACTGTAGTAAGTGTGGCACTCAATAGAAAGGGCAGCTCCGGCCCACGGATGTGTGCATTACCCCATAGTAATGAATGTGTTTGTGGGGGGAGTACGGTGCTCCATATGGCCATGTAGATAAGTGGCGCCCACCACTATATTAGAGAAAATTCTCAAGTGCCAATGGTGTGGGTGAACAATGAAAAAGTGTACGTACCAAGCTAGTTTTTGCCCACATCATAAGATGCCCCTCCCAAAATGGGCCAGAAAAAGCAGGGGAGTCTATGTTTTTTCAGACCTGTGAGCGATACATCTCCAAAGGGGTATTCCAGTGACTCTTTTGGTGGTACCCTAATAGTAACCACATTGATGTCTGCCTTAGCTGTGATGTCACCTACGTTAATTCTTTGGCAGAGTTCATGTAGTTTTGGCTATGTACTCCTGTCCACATGCAGACTTTTTTTTTTTTTCCCCCTTGCTTTCTTTCGAATCTGACAGCATCTACCTTTGCTGATGCAAATTATTATTTTTTTATGTCATTGTCCCTGACCTATCAAGAAAACAATAGACTTATCCTTCCAGTCCTCCACCTACTTTAATAATGAGATTACCTTGCCGATAGCCTCTTCCCTTTTCAGCACATTGTAAACTGAGATTAGCTTGCCCTGCCATACAGGGTTAAGACTGGTCACTGCTGGAGAAGGACAGTATTTTGTACTTAATTTATAATGGAATATTGCTGCCAAAATATATAAAATTTCTTAGACTTTAATTTTTTTTTTTTTAAAAGGGTTACGTGATTACTTTTTAATTGTCTGTTATTTGTCATTCCAGATATTTTATGCACGGCGTCTGCAAAGAAGGAAACAACTGCCGCTATTCACACGATCTGTCCACCAGCCGCTCTACTATGATCTGCAGATACTATCAGCGCGGGTGCTGTGTTTATGGAGACCGCTGCAGGTGGGGGAGATTATCAGTGGTGCCCAGCTGTCCGCACCGGACCTCCTGGCCCGATTTGCCTAAATCAGCATTACTAGATCCTTGTTGTCTGGTTTTTCCTCCTTAGGTATGAACACACAAAACCACTAAAGCAAGAAATGATCGGAGATGCCTCTGGGACGAGGAGCAGTCCACTTGAGTCCCTCCCGGAAACCAGCAGTGACATTAACAGTAAGAAGGCAGCTAGCGAGGTGGCAGCTGGGGTCTCCCAAGCTGAAGACTGGGTCAATGCCGTGGAGTTTGTGCCGGGGCAACTCTACTGCGGACGGGGTAATTGCTTGGGAGGGAACATTTAGTTTTTATTAAACCGCAAAGAGTTAAAAAAATAAAGTGAGATGTCTCCTCCAGCGCTGAAGCACACCTCGTAAATTCCTAGTTTACTGGGTGTACATCAGATGACTAAGGGTCCATTCACACGTCCGTGTGTGTTTTGCGGATCAGCAAAACACGGACATCGGCAATGTGCGTTCCGCATTTTTCGGACCACACATCGCCGGCACTTAATAGAAAATGCGTAATCTTGTCCGCAATTATGGACAAGAATAGGACATGTTCTATATTTTTCGGGATCGGAATTGCGGACCCGGAAGTGCGGATCCGCAATTCCGGATCCAAGCAGCACATCGTGCTGCCCCATAGAAAAGAATGGGTCCGCAATTCCGTTCCGCAAAATGCGGAACGAAATTGCGGACGTGTGAATGGACCCATATCCTCACATTTACAGCAGATCCTCAAGTGTTGAACTGTAAAATTGTGGCGTATTTTTGGTGTGGAATCCGGGCAAAAATTTCCCAACAAATCCACCATGTCTGAACAATTTTCTATGGGTCTGATCGGTGACCTAATTTAAAGGGCTAGTCTGCTTTGGACAATTCTGTGTCCTGATTATAATAGCAAATGTAGAGATCATAATCCGGCCATAGAAATTAGAGACGTATTTCATAGAGAGTAGGGTGCTGAAGATGCTTTGACTTCTTCTAGGGCATATGGACAGGAGTGGCCCATTTGATGGAACCTCTTAAGCTGGTTTTACACAGGCGTTGCAGGAAAAGATGCAGGTGCGTTGCAGGAACATGTGCGATTTTTCCACGCGAGTGCAAAGCATTGTAATGCGTTTTGCACGTGCGTGAGAAAAATCTGTATGTTTGGTACCCAAACCCCAACTTCACAGAAGTTCGGGTTTGAGTTATGTAGCTTGTATACAGAATGCATAGTACAATAGGGCTGGAGGGGTAAAACAAAATAATTAATTTAACTCCCCTTAATACTCTTGTTCGCAGACCGGCTTCTCTTCTGTCTTCATCTTTGCTGTGTAGTAGGAAAAGGACCGGTGGTGACGTCACTGCGCTCATCACATGGTCCATCACATGATACATTACCATGGTGATGGACCATGTGATGAGCGCAGTGACGTCATCAAAGGTCCTATTCCTACTGCACAGCAAAGATGAAGACAGAAGAGATGCCGGGCTGCGCGAACAAGTGGATTGAGGTGAGTTAAATAAATTTTATTTTTTTTAACCCCTCCAGCGCTATTGTACTATGCATTCTGTATTAAGAATGCTATTATTTTCCCTTATAACCATGTTATAAGGGAAAATAATAATGATCGGGTTCCCATCCCGATTGTCTCCTAGCAACCGTGCGTGAAAATCGCACTGCATCCGCACTTGCTTGCGGATGCTTGTGATTTTCACGCAGCCCCATTCACTTCTATGGGGCCTGCGTTGCATCAAAAACACACGAAATAGAGCATGCTGCGATTTTCACGCGACGCACAAGTGATGCGTGAAAATCACCGCTCATGTGCACAGCCCCATAGAAGTGAATGGGTCAGGATTCAGTGCGGGTGCAATGCGTTCACCTCGCGCATTGCACCCGCGTGGAAAACTCGCCCGTGTGAAAGAGGCCTTAAACCTTTTCCTTTTAAGAACATTCTAACCTTTTAGTTTGCCATATATTGCGCCGTTGTCCAGCTGATGTGGCCCTAATGTATGGTGCTTGGGTAAACCTCGGGTGTGTAAGGGCCTTGCAGAGACGGGCTTAATGCTCGCAAGTGTTTACACATCTCATCCGTGGGTCATGTGACGTCTCCTGGGAGAGGTGGGGAAGGTGTCTATTGCTGTGTGCTTGAAGCCCTGGGGAGTTGACTTTGGACACACATTCCTCTCCCTGGTGCCATAGTAATAACTGATCCCTCCTCCCTGATCAGCCAGACAATTGGTCTTGTTGTCTTTTACAAGTATACTGCAGTTATGAGTAGAATATTGTTCATGTATTTTGACTTTATTTATTAACTGCTGCTTTTTTCGCTCTTTTCTGTATACTGCTTGTTTGCACAGCCCTTCGTAGTTATCTCGATTGTGGAGTGACAGACAATAAAGCCATTAAATTCCATATGACTCTGCTACCTCCATTTTCTAGACACCTGATGTTGCATGTATTTTGAGACCATAAGAGCTCATGCACATGAACGTGTGTCGTGCATTGGGGAACGCAAATTGCAGTCCCCAAAGCACGGGCCTAAAATAACAAATGCATACTCGCCGATTTTCTTCCTGTGCTCCAGTCCGCTCGCTGCTGACAGTCTTCTTGGCTGCAGAGGTGAAGTTCCATGCACAGGTCACCACTGGTAATCGCTGGACGTTTGCTGAGGCTAGTGATTGGTTGCAATGGTGACCTCTGTGCACTGAATGTCACCGCTGCAGCCAGAAAAATGAAGAGCCGAGGTAAGGACCAAAACGGCACAAAAAAAGGTGAATGTACATTAATTTGTTTTACGCAGTTTACAGGGGTTGTCTGTTTGTTTTTCTAGAACCCCTTTAACGTAGCAGCCTTGTCAGTTATTCCCCAGCATCCAGAGGAAATCTGATTTCTGGCCTTTCTCCACGTTTCAGAGAGGTCCCCCCCCCCCAGCATAGTCTTTGTATAATGGAACGTGGACGTGGCTGTGCAGATTAGTCGTCTGAGGCCTTTTCTGATAGCTGCTGCCCAACACATTAGAAGGGTTGTCTTGTTTCTTCCGCCTCTTAGCATCACATTACAGCTTTGCCCTGATCTAACCCCTGATTTTTGGTTACTGAGGGGTTGGTTATACAGACTTTCCAACCTTTGAAAAGGGACATCTGGGAGATTCCAAAGAGTAGCATGCGTAGCACGGCGCAATTTTTTTTTTTTTTTCCATACGCATAAGCAATTTATATAAGACGAGACCCCCCCCCCCCCTGCCCAAAACTATGGCATTTTGGTCACAGAATTCACAATTCCCTTCAGCAGACACCCAAAATGGACACAGACACCCTTAGGCTCAGTTCACACTTTAGTTATCTGGTCCGTTATTTCCATCAGTTATTGTGAGCCAAAACCAGGTGCGGGTCAAAAACACAGAATAGGAGCATCTGTGGTAAACACAGCTGGCAAAGTGAAGGGAGGTGCACCACGCATGCATGGCTGCCCTATAGTCAATGCTATGGGACTGCCGAAAATTTCCATCAGCCCCATAGAAGTGAATGGAAGCTGTGGGTGCGCAAGTGTTGTGCGCTCCCATTCATTTCTATGGGGGTTCCGAAAATGGCCAAGTGCACTGCTCGGCTGTTTTCGGCGGGCCAATAGGAACGTTTGGCTGTGGCCGCCACTTTGCTGGCTTAGTTTTAGGCTGCGTTTACGAGATAGGTGTGAGTCCCACCTGGCTAAACCCCAGAACAGAGCCCACTTCTACCAGAAGTTCAAATAATTGCCTCTAACCGTTCTGGCGCTTAATTTTGCTCCCATTTACCACCGCAGGGAAGGGCAGTAATGGGGAGCAGTGAGTATGTGGAGCACCCAAGAGGTCTGCAGACTCGTCTTGGGGATCTCCCCTTATTCCAGGAGAGTTGGCAGGTGTGAGGTTACAATTTGAGGCCTCCTGAGATGTCCCCTTACTCCAGGACATTTGACAGCTATGTGGTTAGTTTGAGATTTCCCTGTTTGTTTTACTTGCAGCTCCATCCGGCCCAGACACTGACACTCAGGGAACTGCACCTCAAGAGGAGAACAAGGAGCAACCGGCCGACCCAGAGCTGAAGAAGCAGCTTTGTCCATATGCCACTGTAGGGGAGTGTCGTTATGGAGAAAACTGTGTGTATCTGCATGGAGACCCGTGTGATATGTGTGGGCTACAGGTGCTTCATCCAACAGACACTACTCAGAGGTCTCAACATATTAAGGTAATGAAGCTGCAAAAGATCAAAAGTATTAATTCTCCTTTTATATCATGAACCTTTACCTTGGAGATCCTCTTTGAATACTATACTGAAGCACTGCATAAAAGACAATTCCCTCGCTGTACAAAGACTACATGCAGGTCCATGATGGACCTTTACACTTTGACATGTTTCTGAAGTGTTCACAAATCAAAATCGCTGTCATCCAGAATGAAGAAAATCTCTCTAGCACCACCTTTATGTAGATGATCTGTAAGTTTGTGTTCACTTACAGGATAGATACACAAATCACTTCAAAAAATGCACCAAAAAGTTTAGGCCATTTTTTTTTCAGTGAGTTTTTGTCACCTACAGGATAGCACTAGAGCACGGGTGGCCAACCTTACAGACACAAAGAGCCAGAAAAAAATCGTATGACTGCCAGGAGCCACAAGCTATCCGTTTACACAGATATGCGTGCACACGACAGTATTACTGCAATTGAGTTATCAAGTTATCAAAATTTTAAAGTGTATTTAAAACCACCTTTCCTACCTGTAATGTAGACAGCTTTAGTGAGACTTCTGGCAATCTTTGTTTTTCACAATGTGTTTCAAGATTTCTCAGATGACACCCTGATGCTCAGGGGAGATGTGAGCATGGGGTGTCAGATTTTTGGTGTCTTATGTAAGCACTGGTGAGGCTTATTTTGTGGGTCTGATAAGGATTTGGGGGTCTTATCTGAGCTCATACTACCCCCATGTCAGATAAGACCCCCAGATCAGAACTTTAATAAAATAAAACTGTGTAGGAGCGGGCTTATCCTACCTCTGCTGCCTCTGCTCTGAAGACTGTGGCGCCCTCTCCACAGTGACCTGACGTGCACAGCGTCAGGTCAGAGCGCGGGCCTTCACGTATTAAGGGGGGGGGTGCACTGCGCCACCAATGACCAACTTTAATACAGATACAGGAGGCGGGTGCTGGCTGCAGAATCACATAGCCGACACCTGGCCTCTGACGGCGCTACAATCCCCGTCAGTTAACCCCTCAGGTTGCGGGGGTTAACTGCCGCAGATCTCAGCTACCTCTCATAGAGGTCGGTTGCGGGCTAAATTATTCTGCAGCCAGCACCCGCCTCCTGTATTTGAATAAATGAGTGAGTTACCTTCATTGGTGGCAGCGGCCACAGCCCCGCCCCTCCTCTTCCCCTCTGCATTCTCATTGGTGGCAGCGGGAGCAGCACAGGGGGGAGAGGCGGACTGCTTTCTTCTCCCTTCTCCCCTGTGCTGCTAATATTTCGATACCTGCGAGATCCCTGACCCGCTCCCCTGCGAGCCGCATATGTAAAGGAGAGCGCGCTCCTCTGAGAGACGCAGGTGAAGGTGTGAGGGTTGGCCACCCCTGCACTAGAGTGTTACTTTTTAGAGCTATTTTGCATTCTTTTTCCCAGGGAGCATTACCCACTCCTCTGCCAGGTAGATATCCACAAGGAGAGTCTGTATGCATGTCTGGATCCTTTGAGGATAACAGACTAAAAGGAAACTAGAGGATCGAGTAGGTTAAAATCCAGCTTGTGGGGTCCTTGTCTCCCCTGTCGGCAAGTGTCCGGCTACCCACCTACACCGCACACTAATGTTTATGACTCACATTAGATATTTAATGTGTATAATATTTGAAATTTTTTATTTCTCTAATAGTCATGCATTGAGGCTCACGAGAAGGACATGGAATTGTCGTTTGCTGTCCAACGCAGTAAAGACATTGTGTGTGGAATCTGCATGGAGGTCGTTTATGAGAAAACAAACCCCAGCGAGCGTCGTTTTGGTATCTTGTCCAACTGTAGTCACTCCTACTGCCTCAAGTGTATCCGCAGGTGGAGAAGCGCCAAGCAGTTTGAGAGCAAGATAATAAAGTGAGTGAATATTCGACCAGCTATAATATGGGGGCAAAACCAGTAAGAATGGTGACTGGACATGTTAATATGTGAAGGGCCAAGTTAGGAGCAGTGTACGCCCCTCTGTAGGCTGTGTGTGCCTACTGGCTAAAAGAGGAGCTGTCACCTCTCCTGACATGTCCGTTCTAGTAACTACTCGTATTCCCTATGTAATAACAATTCTGGAACAATTCATTCCTTTATTCCTGCTAGAAGTTATAAATTGCTAACAGTTTACAGTGAAAGTCCAGATGGGTGTTACCATTCCATTTGGTGCGGGGGGGGAGGTGTATGTCCCTGCAGTCTGCCGCTGGCAGCACTGATGAAACATATTACAAAGTTTCTTGTGGTTGCCTGTACTATTGAATTATGCAGAGTTGTGTGAAAAATTAAGTGACCATTTAACTCAGTTTGATTGGCCAGGGTCTCCTTAGGTTGCTGCAGCAATTTCACTTCATGAGAAATAGAAGGTGCACAAGAGGAGTGACTGATCCTAACTAGAGTTGAGCGAACTTGCCTTTTTGGCAGGTTCGGAGTTTAAGTGAATTACATAATGGATTCCGTTCTCGCATAATTCAGTGCCGACATGCCGTATAATACATGCCTCCTAAAGGCATTCCATTTGGCATGCCGGCATTGAATTACGTTATGGATTCTATGAGAATTTATTCCATTACTTAATTCGGTTAAAGCCTGAACTCGAACCTGCCAAAAAGTAGGTTCGCTCAACTCTTACCCTAACCCTTTGTTTCCTTGTGTGCAGGTCATGTCCAGAATGCCGCATCACCTCAAACTTCGTCATTCCAAGTGAATACTGGGTGGAGGAGAAAGAGGACAAACATAAGCTGATCCAGAAGTACAAAGAGGCCATGAGGTAGCGCCCTGCTTTCTAATAGAATTGTAGATTGCCAGCTGTACTGGTGGTAAAAGCTTATGTAGTGTGGCAGCTATGTGTTTCTAGCCAGGAATAGGGTGGCATCATCAAATGAGATCTGTACAAAGACTATCCAGCTAGAAGTGTGACGTCTGGAGGAATAAATTGCGGACAAGAATAAGCATTTCTATGGGGGTGTCGGGTGGGTGTATTGCAGATCCGCAATGCACTACGGATGTGTGAATGGACCCTTGGGGTAAATGCACACGTTCAGGATTTATGTGCGGACAATCCACCCTGAAATCCGCCGGTGTTCACAGGGAAATCCGTGTGGTCAGTCCGCATCAATCAGTGCGGATTTGGTGCAGATTTTCTGCATGCAGATTTTACTCTCCCCGTTGAAGTGAATGGAGAAAATCCGGACAGGAAAAATGTAAAATCCGCAGCATGTCAATTTATTTTAAGTCCGCACTGAAAAAATCCGCCTTGTGTGCATGAGAATTTCAAATTCTTATAGAATACAATGTACATGACCTACGGTGCAGATTTTTTTTCTTATGTGACCAAGCAGGGGGCTGTTTAAAAAAAAAAAAAAAAAACGCACACATTTTATGTCCCACAGTAGCCACTGCAGCCAGTCACTGGCCTCAGCAGTCATGTGGATGAATGGAATGCGATCCCTGAGGCCAGTGATTTGTTGTAGCAGTCATGTGAGCGATGAACACCATGGGGTCAGACTGGAGAGGACCTGAGCTGTGGCACAGGACATTTAAAAGAGAAGTACGGTTTTGTTTTCTCCGTCTTACACAACCTACTGCTCTTTACCAATGTTTAAAAAGAACTTGAAAAGCCACTTTAGGCTATAAGTATGGTGTCACTTACAGCTTCTTGTGTCTGAGCCAAAGCCAGAAGCAGGTCCAGCAGGAAGGAGAAGGAGAAGTCTTTTTTTATTTCTTCCTCTGTTTTAATCCATTTTTGTCTTTCACTAAAAGACTGCATGAAAAACTGCCTGAACACTGACCTTTTCTTTTCCTTATGGGATGTTAAATTGGTGGGGGTCCTACAACTGGTACCCTCACTGATCACAAGAATGGGGACCTCCTACCCACTGCTGCTTCCCTGAAATGACCAGAGCAGCCGGTCTTACACGTGCACGGCCACTCCATCTATTTCTATGGGAGTTGTGGTGATAGCCGAGTACAGCGCTCCCCTATCTCGGAATTCCAATAGAAATGGATGGAGCAGCTACACGTATGTGAGACCGGCTACGTCGTTCAAATCAGGGGGACTTGAAGGGGTATGGGGGCCCTGATCTCGTGATCGATGGGGGTTCCAGCTGTAGGGTTTACTGAGAAGAGCTTGTGCTATTGCCTGCCTTGTGACCGCACACTGGACACTTGTGTCCTCATTTAATTTTTGTCTTTTGGGTAGTGAGAATTCCTTTCAAACTTTGTAGTCCCCTACTGAACTACAAATTGCAACCTGTGTAAGCGTGCAATCACTGGCATGCTATTGTGGGAAATGCCTGCAGATGGCGCTTTTATCATAAAGTTCTTACTGGCACTTTGCTGTTCTGCTCCCTTCTCTGGAGCCTCCATAATAAAGTTCACTGGAGTGTTGGCTGTAAGACACTGTTATATAAAATGCCTATAATAAGCCCAGGAAAGCTGGGTTCAGGGTCGGTGCAGAGGCTTGTGTACTGACCTGCAGCCTCTTGATTTCTGGCAGATATGTTATTATTCTCTTTAACTTTCAGCAACAAATCTTGTCGGTATTTCGATGAAGGCCGTGGCACCTGTCCATTTGGAGGAAACTGTTTCTACAAACATGCATACCCTGACGGTCGTATAGAAGAACCACAGCCGCGACAAAAAGGGGGGATGTCTAGCAGATATCGGGTAAGTCAATTGTGTTCACAGTTCTTCTAATAATGGGGTTTTTACCTTTCAGCTGAGGATAGGTCATCAAAAGTAAAAGCCCAGACAACGCCTTTTAAGGGACCATATCTGTCCACAGGTAGTCTTGTATCGAAACCTGTAAGTGTAATTTAATTCAGTGGAGTTGAGCTGCATTGCTAGACATGTCCTACGGACAGGGGGAGCGACCATGTTTATGCCATCCTGTAGAATCCCTTTCAGTGGGCAGACTTTTGTGGCTCCATTACCGTTCAGAGGAATTGTCCTAATGGTTTGCACCTGTCACGCAGATCAACGTATACTGGCCTTTATATAAAACCCATTGGAATCAAACAGTTGTCCGCAGAGCGACTAGATACAGTGTCTTTCTAAATGTAAGTTGCTGCCACTTTCAAGACTTCTGCCTCCTGTCAGTGAATTCAAACCTAGCTTATGCCTAGTGTTTGAGAACTGTTGTAATGCAGTTGATGGGAATGTGTCAGGTACTAAATGGTAATAAAGATTTCTAGTCGCTGACAGCAAGGAGGAATCTTGAAAATGCTGCAGAACTAATACACAAAGTATATTAGGAAGTTGCAGAACTCCTTATCGTACTTTGATTGAGGTTTAGTAGTTATTAAAAGCCAGAAATTCCTGTCAGTGTTTTTCTTGGGTTCGGCAGTCAACTCCTTTCTTAAAATGAACTTGTGACTAGAGACTGGACAACCTTGAAGCAGTTAGGTCATAAGAACCACAGCAGGAGAGGGGTGTGCTGCTCTTGTTTCAGGCAGTGACCTGCTCTCTTGTGATGGCACTGGAAAGAGTCATGATATGCAGAGGATGTTGGAGATCTGAGAGAAGACAGGATCTCACAGTAACACAGAGTATTTCAGGATAGGAGTGTGCTTATGAGATCGGTCGTATTAATGAGAATATCTTGTGACATCTTCCCTGGCTCATGTTTTTAGGCCCAACGTAGGAACCGGTTTTGGGACTTCGAGGAGCGTGAGGGAAGTGACCCTTTCGACAATGACGATGAAGAAGTAATGACCTTTGAACTGGGCGAAATGCTTCTAATGCTGTTGGCAGCAGGCGCCGATGATGACCTAACAGACTCAGAGGACGAGTGGGACTTGTTCCATGAGGATCTGGACGATTTTTATGACCTGGACCTATAGCGCCAGTCGAAGGAGTTTGGACTGTCTGGGCAGCTTCAGACAGTAGCTATTTCCTGTGGTGTTGTGGCAGTGCCTGTGTTTCTCCTAGGCAGGCCTATCAATTCCAGGTGCTGTTGTAATAATTTTTATCCTTATGTCTGTCTTCTCCCCATCTTTTTCCTCCCCAGAGTGTTTCTTTCTCTGTTTCAAGTTAAAAAAAAGAAATAAAGAAAAAAAAATTAAAAATACTACACAAAATTACAAAATATTATAAACATATGCAAATTGTGGTTTTCTATTGATTTTTCTACTTTTAGCCAACATCTACACCAGTTTGTGCTGAGCAAGGGGCTTCTCTTTTGTTACTAGCAAATTGTATGTGTGGATTTGCACAAAGGAGATGGGTTTTTAATGAAATCTCACCTACACGGCGTGGGGATTTTGCATGTGCTGCTACCATTACAAGTGTGGACAATGAGGTACGAGGGATTTCTCAGCAGGCAGGATCTGTAATATCGGCCGTGCACCTTGACTAACCGCTATCTCCTCAATGCTTCCTGTAAAATCAGCTGAATGTGAATGAGCTATAAGCAGCTGCTGAACATGTGGCAATGTTGATCGCACCAGAAAGAATAAGGGATCTGGTGTATTGAAATCCCACACGCCCCAATTGACTGTTGCATATTATGCCTAGCTGAGCATTATGTGATCATCATCCAGTCAGTTCCCTGATGGTGAGAATTATCACCTGGACATGTTGAGACCCCTTTATCTTCATTTTAAGCGATTCTCTGTTGTGCTGTCACTTTTCGCTCAGCGCCATAAGGGTGTGTTCACATGCTGCAGCTTTTGTTGCAGAAAGTTTCTGCAACTAAAAATCTGTTCCATTTATCTTAGAGGTTGTCCGGTCCCAAAATCCAAATTCTTTTTATGTGCTCCTCACCATGCCTACATAAGCCCCCAATATCTGTTTCTCATGTCTGAGCTTTCCTTCCTCCCTGGAAGACATCACATTATCCTGGCAGATCTGTTTACTGACTCCCCTTCTTGTTTTGTTGAATACATAACTTTATTGATCCACAAGCCTGGCTGCACTGCACAGTGATGAGTCACAGGCTGGCCACGCCCCCCACTCTGCTCTGTCTGCAGCAGCTACACCATCTATAACTCCTGTGTCATCTTTCTACACCCAGACATGAATCTACTTCTCACATAGTGTCTAAATCCCATCACTGACCGTCCACGGGCTCTTCCCTCACCATCTCCATAGTGTAATGAACAGCTAGAATCGGCAAGCACATCCAATCACATCTGTGTCTAATCCTAACATGTATGTGTGCCTGATACAGCCTGCTGAGCTGTGTATCCAATTCCATTTTGTATCCTAAAACCTGCAGAATCTGTTTATCTAAACCCTTATGCACACGACCGTATCCATTTTGCGATCCATATTTTTTGCAGTCCCATTGAGTTCCATGGATTTGAGGTCCTCATTTTGAGGACCAGAATAGGACATGTTCTGTCTTTACTGGAACTGACATTCGGCTGTAAAAAACACACTGATGACGTCCATGTGCTTTCCACAGCCGTATGTCAGTTCTGCGAAAGATAGAACATGTCCTATTCTGGTCCTCAAAATGGAGATCTAAAACCCATAGAATTCAATGGGACTGCAAAAAAAAAAGGGAATCGCACATGGACAGTAACCTTATTTAGTGGTTCCACGACTTGCAGACCACAAAACAGATACGGTTCTGTGCACGAGCCCTATCACTTATCCACAGTGCCCTCCAGTGCCCCCTGTTTGCCCTCCAGTGCCCTGCACAGCATAGCAATCAGCCTCTATGGCTGATCGCTATGCTGTCACTCCTGCACAGCGCTTACATTGCGCTGTGCAGGAGTCAGTACAGGCTTCACACAGAAGCCTGTACACTGCAGAGAGCGGCCGGCAATTCCACGCATGTGCACTATGATTCATGTGCTTCCTGCCCAAACAACAACATTTAGATTCATCAGGAAATTTGCACGTAATCCGCATTGTGTACTAGTAGGTCAATGCAAGTGGGTAGTTAGCAGTATTAGGACTGATTCACACGCTAGGTTTGGTCTGGGAGACTCTGTGTGTCTTCCGTGGCTCCCCTGACCCGAGCTAACTGCATAATAGTGATTTATGGTAAAGTCAGTTCCTATCTGATTGTGGATATTATACTTTATTCACGTCATCGCACAGTACAATAGAACCACGATCATATAGGAACTGACTGCATCCTAAAACACTATGATGCAGTTAGGTTGGTCCAAGAGATGCAGCTGATACAATGGTCATGAATCGGCCCTTATACAGCTGGCGGCATGCATTGGCTGCCGAGATCTCCAATCCCAGCAGCTTAATACGTCAGATGCAACAGTAAATATCGACTGAGTGGTTAGATGAAGGGAAGGGTCTCCCTCTGTATTCCACTCTTCACCACACGAGTGCAATGCCTATACACTGTAAGGCCTTCTGCACACGAACGTCTGCTTACCGTTGCTGTATTGCGGACCCGCAATACATGGGCACCGTTCCGTGTGCATTCCGCATCACTGATGTGGACCCCATTCACTTCAATGGGTCCGTAAATCCGGAGATGTGGAACGGAAGCACTACGGAGTGCTTCCGTGGGGTTTTGTCCCGTACTTCCGTTCTGCAAAAAGATAGAAAATGTTATCTCTTTTTGCGGAATGGCTGGATTGTGGACCCATTAAAGTGAATGGGTCCGCGATCGGTTGCCCCACAGTGGGTGTTTTGTGCATTGCGGCCCGCAGCACACACGTTCGTGTGCAGGAGGCCTAATAAAGAAGTATTGCAGAGTATACTACGTGATCAAATGTTTGCAGAATCAAGTCCCCTACTTGGACTAAAGAACTGTAACAAACAAATATTTTTTTAACCAAAAAAAATATATATATTTAAAACCCTTTTCCCATTTGTAATTTAAAAAAATCTAAATATAATTTGTATTGATCCATTTAAAAATGTCTTAAAATAGATGTTCCCAAAAATGCCATTAAAAATAGAACTAGTCCCATAAAAAAAAAACAAGCCCTTATACAGCTGTTTTGATGGAAAAATTTGTTATGGCTTTTGAAATGCAAAGATAAAGGAAAAAAAAAAAAAACACACACACTTGGAATGAAGTTATGAGGGTAATATTTTCTGAAGTTAGTGAAAGGGGTATTCCGGTTATCATAAATGTAACTTATGTTTTAGCCTAATTCACAATTAATAATTACCTAATATAATGTAAATTTCACATATTTACCGTTCAGTAGTTATAAAAGTAGTTTTTTCCTATGCTACCCACTGTTTCCTCATAAATTACCATGGCATCGACCTGTAGTTCTGAGCCTTTGTTAGGTCGAGCATGTTCAGTGTGTTACTATTAGAGTTGAACGGACACCTGGATGGTCGGGTTCAACGGGTTCGGCCGAACTTCAGAAAAAAGTTCGAGTTCGGGACCCAAACTTGACCCCGAACCTCATTGAAGTCAATGGGGCCCCGAACTTTTGAGCACTAAAATGGCTGTAAAAAAGTCATGAAAGGGGCTAGAGGGCAGCAAATGGCATCAAAATGTGGTTAAGAGCATGGCAAGTGCTCTGCAAACAAATGTGGATAGGGAAATGACTTTAAATAACATAAAATACGTAAAAAAAAAAAATAATCTTGATCTAGGAGGACGAGGTCCATATGGAGTAGGAGGTCGAGGAGGCGGTGGATGTGGCGGTGTAGGTGGAAGCGGCGGTGGAAGAGGAGGAGGTAGCCTACACTGGTTTTTGGTTTTAAATTTTATTTTTAAAATTAGGGTACACCCCAAAACATTGGGAAATATAACCTGTGATAACCCCCCTGCAGTCGTGCTAAACACACGTTCAGACAATACACTGGCTGCAGGCCAGGCCAGCACCGCCAAGGGGTAAAGGGCAAGCTCAGGCCATGTGCCCAATTTGGAGACCCAGAAGTTGCAGGGGTTGACCCCTGTCATTCAGTTCGTGTAGGCGTGTGCACACTTACTCCCCCACCATGTCGCACGTCCCTGTGATGTTCACGATCCAATTTGATATCTGCTCTATCAACTTTCGATGTTCTTTTCTGCGCCTACCATGGTGATCACGGTTGGCGGGGAATCAGGGTTCCAGGTCCGAAGGAGCGTGAGAAAGAGAGACCACATCCAAGGGAGGATTCATTTTTTCAAATTTAAAATTGTAGAGTTGAAATATGGGAGAAATTATTAAAGTGTAAAAGTGTGACAACTTTTCAAAGTTTAAGCGTTGAATGAAAGGATGTGGCGCGCATTAATTACTGAATAATATATAAAATTTTATTCCCTGTCACCTATGCATAGCAGGTGTTTATTCACGTCTAAAATTGTATAATGTCAACCCAAGAATGTAACAGAAAAATTATTGAAATTTATTAAGCTGTCTACTAGATAGAGGGGTATATTACACCAAAAAATGTAACTGACAAATATACACTGCTCAAAAAAATAAAGGGAACACAAAAATAACACATCCTAGAACTGAATTAATTAAATATTCTTCTGAAATACTTTGTTCTTTACATAGTTGAATGTGCTGACAACAAAATCACACAAAAATTTAAAAATGGAAATCAAATTTTTTAACCCATGGAGGTCTGGATTTGGAGTCACACTCAAAATTAAAGTGGAAAAACACACTACAGGCTGATCCAACTTTGATGTAATGTCCTTAAAACAAGTCAAAATAAGGCTCAGTAGTGTGTGTGGCCTCCACGTGCCTGTATGACCTCCCTACAACGCCTGTGCATGCTCTTGATGAGGTGGCGGACGGTCTCCTGAGGGATCTCCTCCCAGACCTGGACTAAAGCATCTGCCAACTCCTGGACAGTCTGTGGTGCAATGTGACGTTGGTGGATAGAGCGAGACATGATGTCCCAGATGTGCTCAATTGGATTCAGGTCTGGGGAACGGGCGGGCCAGTCCATAGCATCAATGCCTTCGTCTTGCAGGAACTGCTGACACACTCCAGCCACATGAGGTCTAGCATTGTCTTGCATTAGGAGGAACCCAGGACCAACCGCACCAGCATATGGTCTCACAAGGGGTCTGAGGATCTCATCTTGGTACCTAATGGCAGTCAGGCTACCTCTGGTGAGCACATGGAGGGCTGTGCGGCCCTCCAAAGAAATGCCACCCCACACCATTACTGACCCAATGCCAAACCGGTCATGCTGGAGGATGTTGCAGGCAGCAGAACGTTCTCCACGGTGTCTCCAGACTCTGTCACATCTGTCACATGTGCTCAGTGTGAACCTGCTTTCATCTGTGAAGAGCACAGGGCGCCAGTGGCGAATTTGCCAATCTTGGTGTTCTCTGGCAAATGCCAAACGTCCTGCACGGTGTTGGGCTGTAAGCCCAACCCCCACCTGTGGACGTCGGGCCCTCATATCATCCTCATGGAGTCTGTTTCTGACTGTTTGAGCAGACACATACACATTTGTGGCCTGCTGGAGGTCATTTTGCAGGGCTCTGGCAGTGCTCCTCCTGTTCCTCCTTGCACAAAGGCGGAGGTAGCGGTCCTGCTGCTGGGTTGTTGCCCTCCTATGGCCTCCTCCACGTCTCCTGATGTACTGGCCTGTCTCCTGGTAGCGCCTCCATGCTCTGGACACTACGCTGACAGACACAGCAAACCTTCTTGCCACAGCTCGCATTGATGTGCCATCCTGGATAAGCTGCACTACCTGAGCCACTTGTGTGGGCTGTAGACTCCGTCTCATGCTACCACTAGAGTGAAAGCACCGCCAGCATTCAAAAGTGACCAAAACTTCAGCCAGGAAGCATAGGAACTGAGAAGTGGTCTGTGCTCACCACCTGCAGAACCACTCCTTTATTGGGGGTGTCTTGCTAATTGCCTATAATTTCCACCTGTTGTCTATCCCATTTGCACAACAGCATGTGAAATTGATTGTCACTCAGTGTTGCTTCCTAAGTGGACAGTTTGATTTCACAGAAGTGTGATTGACTTGGAGTTACATTGTGTTATTTAAGTGTTCCCTTTATTTTTTTGAGCAGTGTATATATATATTTTTAAACCTGTCTACTAGGTAGAGCAGTGGTATATCACACCCAAAAAATTGGGTATTTCACCAGAATATATAACTGACAATTATATTTTTTTGTTTAACCTGTCTACTAGGTATAGCAGTGTTACTATACACCCAAAAATTTGTTAATTTCACCAGAAAATGTAACTGACTTTTATTTTACCGGTCTACTAGGTATAGCAGTGGTACTATACACACCAAAATTGGTGAATTTCACCCTAAAATGTAAATGACAAAGTAGTGAAATAATATAAAATAAAATACGTACAAATAAAAAAAATATATTTGATTTATGAGGTGGAGTTCCATATGGAGTAGGAGTTTGAGGAGGCGGTGGACGTAGCGGTGTAGGTGGAAGCGGCGGTTGAGAAGGACAAGGTACCCAACACAGGTTTTTGGTTTTAATTATTTTTTTTTTAATTAGGGTACACTCTAAAAGAGTGTGAAATATCCAAAATACAAGAATGAGCAATTGCGCTGCAGTATAACAATAGCTGCTTAGTGCCGGTATACATGTCTATTCTGCACAAGGTTCGGACAAGTCCTGAGGGACCCAGGCCTGGTTCATTTTAATGAACGTGAGCTTGTCCACATTGGCTGTGGACAGGCGGCTGCGCTTGTCTGTGATGATGTTCCCTGCCGTGCTAAACACACGTTCAGATAATACACTGGCTGCAGGGCAGGCCAGCACCTCCAAGGCGTAAAGGGCAAGCTCAGGCCATGTGCCCAATTTGGAGACCCAGAAGTTGAAGGTAGCAGACCCGTCATTCAGTACGTGTAGGCGTGTGCACACATACTGCTCCACCATGTTGGTGAAATGCTGCCTCCTGCTAAGACGTTCCATATCAGCTGGTGGTGCTGGTTTTTGTGGCGTGCTGACAAAGCTTTTCCACATTTCGGCCATGCTAACCCTGCCTTCTGAGGTGCTGGCGGTACCCCAGCTGCATTGGCGGCCTCTTCCTCTGCCTTCGCCTTGTGCTTCCACTGTGCCCCCGCTGTCAGGTGGGAATGCCACCAGCAGCGCGTCTACCAGCGTGCGCTTGTGAGGGAATTAAGGATGGTACGTTGTCCTTGTAACGGGGATTCAGCAGCGTGGCCACCCAGTAATCAGCACAAGTTAGAATGTGGGCAACTTAGCGGTCGTTGCGGAGACACTGCAGCATGTAATCGCTCATGTGTGCCAGGCTGCCCAGAGGCAACGAAAAGCTTTCCTCTGGTGGTGAAGTGGTGCTGTTCCGCCGAGCGACTCACCCGTGCGTGCTGCAGCTGAAACTCCACTATCGCCTGCTGCTGCTCGCACAGTCTGGCCAGCATGTGCAAGGTGGAGTTCCACCTTGTGGGCACGTCGCATATGAGGCGGTGAGCGGGAAGTCCGAAGTTAGGAGGCAAACTGAAGCGCCCTGCAATCCTCGGTGGTGGAAGGACATGCGCCAAACTGCTATCCGCCTCAGGCCCAGCCGCCACTGCATTTACCCAGTGTGCTGTTATGGAGATATAACGGCCCTGACCATGCTTACTGGTCCACTTATCCGTAGTCAGGTGCACCTTGCCACAGATGGTGTTGCGCAGTGTACACCAGATTTTGTCCCCTACTTGGTTGTGCAGGGAAGGGATGGCTCGCCTTGAAAAGTAGTGGCGGCTGGGCACGACGTACTGTGGAAAAGCCACCGCCATAAGGCCTTTAAAACTATCCGTCTCCACCAGACGGAATGACAGCATTTCAAAGGCCAGTAATTTAGAAATGCTGGCATTCAGGGCCAGGGATCGCGGGTGGGTAGGGGGGTACTTCCTCTCCAGCGTTTAGGAGATGGAGAGCGGAACGCTTCCGTGGGACATTGTGGAGATGCTTGGTGACCCAGGTGTTGGTGTTGCTGGCAGATCCTCTGTTTGCAGGGGTGGCAGGTATCACTGTCACTCCAGAGGTGGATGAAAAGGCCGAGACTGCAGTAGAAGAGGAAGCAGGAGGAGCCAGAGACCTTTCTTGGTTTTCTGAGGTGTCTACTCCACTGCAGCTTGTGCTTTGCACTTAAATGCCTGGTCATGCAGGTTGTGCTCAGGTTGAGAACGTTTATGCCTCGCTTCAGGCTCTGATTGCACAGTGTGCAAACCACTCGTGTCTTGTCGTCAGCACATTGTCTGAAGAACTGCCAGGCCAGGGAACTCCTTGGAGCTGGCTTTGGTGTGCTCGGTCCCTTGCTGCGGTGGGCAGTAGCAGGCATACTGTCTAGAGGACGGCTGCTCCGCTTTTGCACCCTGCTCCCTCTTCTGCTGTGCTGGTGGCTCTGTGCGACCACCGCCTCTTCCTCCAAACTACATAGGTCACTCGCATGACCTTGATTCCATGTGGGGTCGAGGACTTCATCGTCCTCCACATCATCTTCCACCCAGTCTTCACCCCTGACTTCCTTGTCGGTCTGCACGCTTTCGAAAGCCCCAGCAGTTGGCACCTGTGTTTCGTCATCATCCGAGACGTGCTGCGATGGTCCTCCCATGTACTCATTTTGAAAGATAAGTGGTTGGACATCGGTGCACTCAATCTCTTCCACTTCTGGGGCAGGGCTAGGTGGATGGCCCTGGGAAACCCTGCTAACAGAGTCATCAAAAAGCAGAAGAGACTGCTGCATGACTTGGGGCTCAGACTGCTTGGCTGATTTACAAGGCCGTGAGGTAAAAGACTGATGGACATCGGCTGCAGGTGCCAACTGTGGTCTTTCAGCAGGAGACTGGGTGGGAGACAATGTGAAGGAACTGGATCCACTGTCAGCAACCCAATCTACTATCGCCTGTACTTGTTCAGGCCTCACCATTCGTAGAGCAGCATTAGGCCCGACCAAATACCGCTGCAGGTTTTGTCGCCTACTCGCACCTAAGGAAGGGGTTTCATTTGTGCGTGTAGCTGGCACAGATCAACCACGTCCTCTCCCTGCAACAGGAGCTCCACCAGCTGCACCACGACCTGGGCCACGTCCCTTATTTGACGCTTTCCTCCAGGCTCGGACTGGCCCACAGGGGTACAGGGGAATCCCCCGGTGGGCCCCTAGTCTCCTACCCCCTGCACAAGTGGCACATAACACAGTAGACTTACTGCATTACATACATATATTCAATGTACAGCACCTCCACCAGCCTATGTTCATATAAAAAACGTGTTAAATTTTTTATTATATTTAAATGTATCCTTACGGTGGGCCCCCAAAATAAATTTTACTGGTGGGCCCTAGGTACCCCAGTCCGACACTGTGTCTGTCCCCGTGTGTGTGTGTGTGTCTGTCCCCGTGTGTGTGTCTGTCCCCGTGTGTGTGTGTCCCTGTGTGTGTGCGTGTCTGTCCCTGTGTGTGTGTCTGTCCCTGTGTGTGTGTGTGTGTGTGTGTCTGTCCCTGTGTGTGTGTGTGTGTGTGTGTGTGTGTCTGTCCCTGTGTGTGGGTGTCTGTCCCTGTGTGTGTGTGTGTCTGTCCCTGTGTGTGTGTCTGTCCCTGTGTGTGTGTGTCTGTCCCTGTGTGTGTGTGTGTGTGTGTGTCTGTCCCTGTGTGTGTGTGTGTGTATGTATGTGTGTGTGTCTGTCCCTGTGTGTGTCTGTCCCTGTGTATGTGTGTGTGTGTCTGTCCCTGTGTGTGTGTCTGTCCCTGTGTGTGTGTGTGTCTGTCCCTGTGTGTGTGTGTGTGTGTGTGTCTGTCCCTGTGTGTGTGTGTGTGTCTGTCCCTGTGTGTGTGTGTGTGTCTGTCCCTGTGTGTGTGTCTATCCCTGTGTGTGTGTCTATCCCTGTGTGTGTGTCTATCCCTGTGTGTGTGTCTGTCCCTGTGTGTGTGTGTCTGTCCCTGTGTGTGTGTCACCATCACCATGCCCACAGTGTTCCCTTTGTCTTGACGCAGCTGCATCAGGACATTCTGTGCGGGGCAAGATGAAGATGGAAGAGGAGGCAGCACCGCCAGCATGGAGTCTGTGGTAGAGGCACACTAAGGACGCAGGTAACACTACTACATGATCTACACTAGTGTTATCTGTGGTTTACATAGGACTACAGGTAACACTATCACATTATCAGCACTAGTGTTATCTGTGGTTTTACATAGGACTGCAGGTAACACTACTACATTTTCTGTACTCAGATAGCCATGACTGTGTTATCTATGCTGTTACATAGGACTGCAGGTGATATCTACTGTATTATCTGTACTCAAAGAGTTACCACTGTGTAAGGGGGCCCACTGAGACTTTATCGCCCAAGGGCCCACATGATCCTGGAGCCGGCCCTGAGTATAGCGGCCCACGTTATGGATCAGGGAGGCTACGCTCCCCACAGGCTATAATGGAGAGGCAGCTGGCAATGGAAAGGCGGCTATTGCAGGTTATGGGGAGTACCACCCATATGATCCAGTGACCATGGGGCATGGCACATCCATGCCAGAGGTTGGATCCCGCACCATAAATGTATATCATGGGAATACCCCTTTAAGCTCTATTCCATCATTTTGCTGGGCTTCTTATAGTAACAGCACTACAAAATGTATGACTACAGTCAGGGGCGTACACAGAAATAATTGAGCCCCATAGCTAGAAACTGAATTGGGCCCCCCTGACTCCACCCACTACCCACCCCTGGACCATTCCACATCTAAACTTCTTGCTGCTGATGCTTAGGGCTCATTCACACAACCGTATAAATGGGTCCATATCCATTCTGCAATTTTGCTGTCCGCATCTGTTGTTCTATTCTGCGGCCCTGCAAAAAAGATAGAGCATGTCCTATTCTTGTCCGCGATTGTGGACAAAAATAGGCATTTTCTATATAGTGCCAGCCTTGTGCGTGCCACAAAATGCAGACCGCACATGGCCTGTATCCGTGTTTTGCGGATCCGCAATTTGCGGACTGAAAAACATGGCATGGTCACGTGAATGCACCCTTAGTGTGCACCAGGCCTTCCCCCCACTTCATGGTGCCAGAGTTGGGATGGGCACATTCTATATGACCAATTCAACAGCAAGTAGAGTTCATTGAAGGGGGGGGGGGGGCTGAAACAGCAGGCTCAGGAGTGTATATCATGTATATTACACAGCAGGCTCAGGGGTGTATATCATGTACGGTATATTACACAGCAGGCTCAGGAGTGTATATCATGTATATTACACAGCAGGCTCAGGGGTGTATATCATGTATATTACACAGCAGGCTCAGGGGTGTATATCACATGTATAGTACACAGCAGGCTCAGGGGTGTATATCATGTATATTACACAGCAGGCTCAGGGGTGTATATCATGTACGGTATATTACACAGCAGGCTCAGGAGTGTATATCATGTATATTACACAGCAGGCTCAGGGGTGTATATCATGTATATTACACAGCAGGCTCAGGGGTGTATATCACATGTATAGTACACAGCAGGCTCAGGGGTGTATATCATGTATATTACACAGCAGGCTCAGGGGTGTATATCATGTACGGTATATTACACAGCAGGCTCAGGAGTGTATATCATGTATATTACACAGCAGGCTCAGGGGTGTATATCATGTATATTACACAGCAGGCTCAGGGGTGTATATCATGTACGGTATATTACACAGCAGGCTCAGGAGTGTATATCATGTATATTACACAGCAGGCTCAGGGGTGTATATCATGTATATTACACAGCAGGCTCAGGGGTGTATATCACATGTATAGTACACAGCAGGCTCAGGGATGTATATCATGTATATTACACAGCAGGCTCAGGAGTGTATATCATGTTTCCCTTTTTGTACTCCGGCAGCACATCACGGGTTAATCCCATTCCCTTCAGATTGTAGGACCGCCCACCTAGATAAATCAGAATAATTAATCAATTAATTAGCTCCCTAATATAGGGCGGCAACCAGAATGCATCCTTGTGTTTTTTTTTATTGTCCTTCAGTAAGCCCACCTAGCGGCTGGTTACCTGGATCAGGTAGCCTGATTGACCTTTTTTCTTTTCTTTCTATTTGGCTATGTATATTTCCTGGCCCCTAGCGTTTGCTCCTGTGTTTTCCCAGGACGCGCTTTTTGCATTGGAGGCAGCGCTTACCGCACCAACTACCAGGTGTATTATTCTGTCAGACTCGGGGCGTCTGACGTCTTCTCACATGCCTCCTCCTCGTCAGCCGAACTTCCGGTTCGTGGAGCGCAAGAAGCGCTTGGTGGAACGCAGGCGCTGGGCGTCTGACGTCACCCCGTGTGCCTCCTTCGGCGGCAGCAGTATTTCCGGTTCCGGACTTCCGGTTCTGTGGAGCGCAAGAAGCGCCTGGTGGAACGCAGGCGCTGGGCGTCTGACATCATCCTGCATGCCGCCGCCTACCTGATACAGCTGTAAGTATTTAAACTAGCTGTCTGTAGTGCTCACTGCCGCATGTGCCTGGCAGCAGAGCTCTGGTATTGTAAAGGTAATTTCTGCCTGTCCTGTGTCAGGCAAATCCTCCTATAAGCTTCCCTTATTTACTGGTTCCTGTATTATGTGTTACAGATGTCCAGCTCCTCAAGCAGAACAGGGAAGAGGTCCAGGAAGAGCAGGCACAGGTTGTGCCATTCATGTGATCAGCCTCTGCCTGATGAATATCCAGAGGATCACTGTGAGCAGTGTAGTGGGAATCCTCCTAAGGTCTCCCCATCTAGATCTGCTAAGAAACGCAAATCCAAACAAGCATTGTGCATATCTTGTATTCAGCCGTTACCTCCTAATTGCTCCACCAATATATGTAAGAGTTGTTTTCATTCAGATGAGGCCTCTGATGCAGAAACCAGGAAGATGATGTCTCTATTTAAGAAATTTCTTGCTAAAACTAGGAAGAAGAGTAACAGGAGAGATCAGTTATCTTCTGAGTCGTCTTCTGAGCAGTCTTCACGCTCTGAAGGTGAAGTCTCTTCAGACTCTGAGTCCGAGCACCCGATTCTGGAGGATAACTTTCTGTTTAATAAGAGTAACGTTAACCAATTGATTAAGGAAGGAAAGAAAAGACATCAGAACGGGAGGAAGAAAATCTTTTTTATTTTCCTAAGAAGAAAGCCTCTGTTTTTCCTAGTCACCCTGTCTTGAGTTCCATTATGTGCAAAGAATGGGAACAGCCAGTGGGAAAGATAAATCTGGGATCCAGATTTAGAGCAGCGTACAAAACAGATCCTGCTGAATCCACCAGCTGGGAAGTCCCAGCAAGAGTAGACCCAGCGGTTACCCGTTTAGCTAAAAGATCTCTGTTTCCTACTGATGACTCCTCTTTGCTCAAGGAGCCTATGGAGAAGAAAGCGGATGGGCTCTTAAAGAGACTGCACACCTACCTGGCCTCCCTAAGCAAGGCTGCTATGGCAACAGTCCCTGTAGCTCGGGCTCTCAGGGTATGGCTAAGCCAGCTGGGTAGGGATATAGAGGATGGAGTGCCAAGGGAGGAATTGCTGCAACAGCTACCATCTTTGAAAATGGCGTCGGAGTTCCTTTGTGACTTCCCTCTGGATACATTAAGGTTGACGGCGAAAAATATGGCTCTATCAAACTCAGTTAGAAGAGCCTTCTGGTTAAAGCTATGGTCCGGAGATCCTTCGTCTAAAAGTAATCTCTGCTCCTTGCCGTTTGAGCCTGGAAGACTTTTTGGCTCTCAGCTGGATAAGCTTCTGGAAGCTAATATGGAGGAGAAGACTTAGAATTTTCCTCAAACCAGACGTAGAGACAAACGGAAGTTTTTTCGTCCCTATAGAGGACAGGATTATAGGAGGTCAAGTTTTAGAGGACGCTCAACCAGAGGAAGATCTGACCGTAGATTCAGACCAGCTCCTGAAAAACCAGGAAAAAAACCAGATGACTCCAAGCAACCAAACATGGAGTTCTGACGCCACAGGTCAGGAAGTGGGAGGCCGCCAGTCAAACTACTATCCAGAGTGGCTGCGGATTACCTCAGACAATTGGGGTCTCCAGATCATCAGAGAAGGTTACGAACTGGAGTTCGACCACTTCCCAAGAGGCAGATTTCTGACAAACAGAGGAGGAGATCCTCTACTAGTTCATTTACTGGAAGAATTTGTAAAAAAAAGGCGCTCTGGAATCCGTTCCTTACCACCAGAGGGGAAAGGGGGTATACTCCAGAGTATTCCATGTACCCAAGTCAGACGGAAGAAGCCGTCTCATCATAGATCTGCGTTACTTAAATCAGTACCTGAAGAAAGTTCATTTCAAGATGGAAACTATAAGATCAATAACAGCAGTACTCACAAGGGACCAGTACATGGTATCCTTAGATTTAAAGGACGCGTATCTACACATCCCCATAAAAGAGTCGTCCAGAAAGTTTCTAAGACTGGCTATGCAGAAGGAAGAAGGTATTTTCCACTTTCAGTTCAAGGCTCTTCCTTTTGGCCTCTGCTCTTCACCAAGAATCTTTACCAAGATTGCAGTCATAGTGGCGGTGACTCTTCGTCTCCAGAATATTCAAGTCTTTCCCTACCTGGACGACTGGCTTCTGGCGGCCCAATCCGAACACCTTCTGCAGATTCATCTCCAGAAAGCGGTAAAACTGCTTCAATCCCTAGGATTCCTAATAAATTGGAAGAAGTCAGAGATCATTCCTACTACCTCCAAGTCTTTCCTAGGATTCAGGATAGACACACGCAGCATGACACTTCTCCTGCCAGCTGTAAAGGTTGGGACTTTAAAGAAGGAGATAAGAACCCTATTATCCTTACATCGTCCTTCAGTGCGCAGAGTCATGAAGACACTGGGACATATGACAGCGACAGCGGATGCCGTCCCCTGGGCCATGATTCATACCAGGGACTTACAGCAGGATATGCTACAGACGTGGCATCACACCCACCACAGTCTGAAAGCAAGAGTAAAATTGAAGCCTTCAACAATTCAGAGTCTAAACTGGTGGCTTCAGACCAAGAATCTTTCCTCTGGGAAGAGTTTCCAGTTCATGTCTCCGGTCATAATCACTACAGACGCATCTGGCCAAGGCTGGGGAGCACACCTCCAAGACAGATGGGTTCAAGGCCTCTGGTCCCCACAGATGAAGAAGGAATCTTCAAATTTCAAGGAGCTGAAAGCGGTCCACTTGGCTCTCCACCAGTTTGCAGCAGAGACAAGGGGAAAACCAGTGCTTGTGCGTTCAGACAATCTCCCGGCGGTATTTTATCTGAACAAGCAAGGAGGGACGAGGAATGCGGTTCTCCTAGGCTTGTGCAAACAGATCTTCTCCTGGGCAGAGTCCCACCTTTTAGAATTAAGAGCCATGCATATCAAAGGCTGCTGCAATATTCAAGCGGATCGCCTGAGTCGGAGGATGATCAAACCGGCAGAATGGGAGCTGAATCAAGACATATTCCAGCAAGTAGTGGCCAAATGGGGTCTGCCAGCGTGGGACCTGATGGCATCCAGAAGGAACAAGAAGCTGCCAAGGTTTTGCTCTCTGAACAGGTGGGAGGAACCCACACGGGTGGACGCTTTTTCCTTCAGTTGGAGACACCTGTTCGTGTACATCTTTCCTCCGGTCCCTCTCATTGTGAGAGTCCTTCGGAAGATCCTTGCAGAGAGGCCTCAGGCGATACTAATAGCGCCATTCTGGCCGAGAAGGTCGTGGTTTCCCCTTCTTCTCCATCTTTCCAAGGGGGAATTCTGGAAGCTCCCTCTAGTTCCGGATCTTTTGCTTCAAGAGGGTCTGTATCATCAGCATCTGGACAGACTACACCTCACAGCCTGGAGGCTGAAAGATCTGCGCTAGAGGAAAGAGGACTCTCAGACTCAGTAATCAATACACTTCTTTGCTCTCGGAAGCAATCAACAAATATGAAGTATGCCAAGATCTGGAATAAATTCTCACAATGGCTCTGTGAGTCGAATTGTTCAGTCATTAACATCTGTTCTATACTGCAGTTCCTTCAAGACGGTTTTCAAAAGGGTCTCAAACCCAATACACTAAGGGCACATATGACAGCGATCAATGCCATAACCGAAAATAGATTTGTTCATCACCCGCTCATCGTCAGGTTCTTTAAAGCAATAAAGAAGTTAAGACCTATTTTTCGAGAACCCATACCGGTCTGGGACCTGTCCTTGGTACTCAGAAGATTAACGACTTCTCCGTTCGAGCCTCTCCAGCAAGCTGATTTCAAATGGCTTACCTATAAGGTGTCTTTTCTAATTGCAATTACATCGGCAAAGAGGTTGGGAGAGCTACGAGCCCTTTCCTCTAAACATCCGTACCTGAGGATTCTTCAAGACGGAGTGCTACTTCGTACCATGCCTTTCTTCCAACCAAAAGTCTCATCTTCTTCTAACATTAATAGAGAGTCTTTCCTTCCAGCGTTCTTTCCTGATCCTTCTGACGAACAACAGAGTGCGTTACACACACTAGATGTTAAGAGGGCTGTTGAAATTTACCTTCTCAGAACCAAGGAGTTCAGAAAGGCAGAGAACCTGCTCCTGTTATATGCCGGTTCAAGAAGAGGGCAATGTCCATCCAAAGATACCATTGCAAGATGGATTAAGTCTACAATTATGGAAGCATATGCACTTGACGGGATTGCTCCTCCGTTTCCAATCAAAGCACACTCTACAAGAGCCACTGCAGTATCCTGGGCGGAAAAAGCGCAAGTTTCTCTAGAAGACATCTGCAACGCAGCGTCCTGGTCTTCAACACTGACCTTCGCGAACCACTACCGCCTGGACATCTATACCAAGAGCTCAGCCTTCGGCACTGGGGTTTTGAGTGCAGTACTAGATGCGGAAGCCCCCCCTTTGGGATCTATGCAAATCCCGTGATGTGCTGCCGGAGTACGAAAAGGGAAAGGAAGAATACGTACCTGGTATTTTACTTTCCTTGAGTACGGAGGCAGCACATCAATACCCTCCCTAATAAATATTTTCATTATGAATTTTTTGTGTCTGGATCTATTTTTTTTAAACACAAGGATGCATTCTGGTTGCCGCCCTATATTAGGGAGCTAATTAATTGATTAATTATTCTGATTTATCTAGGTGGGCGGTCCTACAATCTGAAGGGAATGGGATTAACCCGTGATGTGCTGCCTCCGTACTCAAGGAAAGTAAAATACCAGGTACGTATTCTTCCTATATTACACAGCAGGCTCAGGGGTGTATATCATGTATATTACACAGCATGCTCAGGGGTGTATATTATGTATATTACACAGCAGGCTCAGGGGTGTATATTACATGTATATTACATAGCAAGCTCAGTGGTATATATCATGTACGGTATATTACACAGCAGGCTCAGGGGTGTATGTCACATGTATATTACACAGCAGGCTCAGGGGTGTATGTCACATGTATATTACACAGCAGGCTCAGGGGTGTATGTCACATGTATATTACACAGCAGGCTCAGGGGTGTATGTCACATGTATATTACACAGCAGGCTCAGGGGTGTATGTCACATGTATATTACACAGCAGGCTCAGGGGTGTATGTCACATGTATATTACACAGCAGGCTCAGGGGTGTATGTCACATGTATAGTACACAGCAGGCTCAGGGGTGTATGTCACATGTATAGTACACAGCAGGCTCAGGGGCGTATGTCACATGTATAGTACACAGCAGGCTCAGGGGCGTATGTCACATGTATAGTACACAGCAGGCTCAGGGGCGTATGTCACATGTATAGTACACAGCAGGCTCAGGGGCGTATGTCACATGTATAGTACACAGCAGGCTCAGGGGCGTATGTCACATGTATAGTACACAGCAGGCTCAGGGGCGTATGTCACATGTATAGTACACAGCAGGCTCAGGGGCGTATGTCACATGTATAGTACACAGCAGGCTCAGGGGCGTATGTCACATGTATAGTACACAGCAGGCTCAGGGGCGTATGTCACATGTATATTACACAGCAGGCTCAGGGGCGTATATCACTCATGTCTGGCCAGCAGGGTCCGTGGTGTCCATTATCAGCATATTACATGACAGGGGTGCTGTCTCACTATGGACATCTATACCAAGAGCTCAGCCTTCGGCACTGGGGTTTTGAGTGCAGTACTAGATGCGGAAGCCCCCCCTTTGGGATCTATGCAAATCCCGTGATGTGCTGCCGGAGTACGAAAAGGGAAAGGAAGAATACGTACCTGGTATTTTACTTTCCTTGAGTACGGAGGCAGCACATCAATACCCTCCCTAATAAATATTTTCATTATGAATTTTTTGTGTCTGGATCTATTTTTTTTAAACACAAGGATGCATTCTGGTTGCCGCCCTATATTAGAGAGCTAATTAATTGATTAATTATTCTGATTTATCTAGGTGGGCGGTCCTACAATCTGAAGGGAATGGGATTAACCCGTGATGTGCTGCCTCCGTACTCAAGGAAAGTAAAATACCAGGTACGTATTCTTCCTATATTACACAGCAGGCTCAGGGGTGTATATCATGTATATTACACAGCATGCTCAGGGGTGTATATCATGTATATTACACAGCAGGCTCAGGGGTGTATATTACATGTATATTACATAGCAAGCTCAGTGGTATATATCATGTACGGTATATTACACAGCAGGCTCAGGGGTGTATGTCACATGTATATTACACAGCAGGCTCAGGGGTGTATGTCACATGTATATTACACAGCAGGCTCAGGGGTGTATGTCACATGTTTATTACACAGCAGGCTCAGGGGTGTATGTCACATGTATATTACACAGCAGGCTCAGGGGTGTATGTCACATGTATATTACACAGCAGGCTCAGGGGTGTATGTCACATGTATATTACACAGCAGGCTCAGGGGTGTATGTCACATGTATAGTACACAGCAGGCTCAGGGGTGTATGTCACATGTATAGTACACAGCAGGCTCAGGGGCGTATGTCACATGTATAGTACACAGCAGGCTCAGGGGCGTATGTCACATGTATAGTACACAGCAGGCTCAGGGGCGTATGTCACATGTATAGTACACAGCAGGCTCAGGGGCGTATGTCACATGTATAGTACACAGCAGGCTCAGGGGCGTATGTCACATGTATAGTACACAGCAGGCTCAGGGGCGTATGTCACATGTATAGTACACAGCAGGCTCAGGGGCGTATGTCACATGTATAGTACACAGCAGGCTCAGGGGCGTATGTCACATGTATAGTACACAGCAGGCTCAGGGGCGTATGTCACATGTATAGTACACAGCAGGCTCAGGGGCGTATGTCACATGTATAGTACACAGCAGGCTCAGGGGCGTATGTCACATGTATATTACACAGCAGGCTCAGGGGCGTATATCACTCATGTCTGGCCAGCAGGGTCCGTGGTGTCCATTATCAGCATATTACATGACAGGGGTGCTGTCTCACTATGAAGGGTGCACGGAGAGTTAGGCCTTTCTGCAGTCTTGAACACTTTCCTGTGCAGTCTGACAGGTTGCAGTTCGCAGTTGTGGGGATGGGAGTGCCAGTGTCCCTGCTGCCCCTGCATATAAAGGAGTCCACAGCTGGCAGGAGAGAGCAGAGAACACACTTCTTACCCCAGGGTGCTGATGAAGTCATTGACTGCCAGCCGCGCCGGGTGCGCGCCTCTGTGTGTGCTTTAGCCTGCGCAGCTTCTGCTGCCTTCCAGGCCAAAAAAAAAACAACAACATCCGTTTATATACCCCAACCATGGGATGATTACTTGTTCAAGTAATATCTAAGCCTGTGGCAGTCATCATACTAAATACACAACCTACATAGAAAATGCCAGACCGCTTGTACTATATTAAATCCTTTATTACAAAAAATCACAATTGAATACATACATAATTAAAAGAAATTGGTGCAGGAGATAAAAAACGACATCACTGGAGGAAACATACAGTGGATACAAGTCCTTGTTCATCCAACATGATTATTCACTAAAGTGCATATGCAAAAATTCATAAATGGAAAACAGGAACATAGGACAATTACCCATACTGTGTCTCCTCCAGGATGGCGCCAACCCCAACGCGCATTTCGGCGTACCTTCGTCTGGGGGTAGCGTCATCACTGGGAGACATGGTTTATATATGGGTGTCAACCAATCACTACATACCAACTGTTTGCTGGTTTGTTCGTCACCGCGATTGCGCCGGAACTGATCTATAGCACTGAATGCCAGCATCCAGAGGAGCACGTGACCTGTTTGGATCACATGATCCTCGCGCGGTCTCATGATCCGGGTGACGTCACGTAAACGCGCGCAGAGATGTCGCGGCCCCGTGACGTCATCCTGACTTCTTATATACAATTCAAAATAGCAGCAGGACGGTCGCATTATCATACTCATACAGTGAAGGGACGTAGATGCATAAAATTGATAAAGTTATAAGAGTATAAAGGAGAGATAGATAGATCGGTGGCCACCTTAGTGGCTCAGGGGTGTATATCACATGTATATTACACAGCAAGCTCAGGGGTGTATATCACATGTATATTACACAGCAAGCTCAGGGGTGTATATCATGTATAGTACACAGCAGGGTCAGGGGTGTATATCATGTACGGTATATTACACAGCAGGCTCAGGGGTGTATATTACATGTATATTACACAGCAGTCTCAGGGGTGTATATCATGTATATTACACAGCAGGCTCAGGGGTGTATATCATGTATATTACACAGCAGGCTCAGGGGTGTATATCATGTATATTACACAGCAGGCTCAGGGGTGTATATCATGTATATTACACAGCAGGCTCAGGGGTGTATATTACATGTATATTACACAGCAGGCTCAGGGGTGTATATCATGTATATTACGCTGCAGGCTCAGGGGTGTATATCATGTATATTGCACAGCAGGCTCAGGGGTGTATATTACATGTATATTACACAGCAGTCTCAGGGGTGTATATCATGTATATTACACAGCAGGCTCAGGGGTGTATATCATGTATATTACACAGCAGGCTCAGGGGTGTATATCATGTATATTACACAGCAGGCTCAGGGGTGTATATCATGTATATTACACAGCAGGCTCAGGGGTGTATATCATGTATATTACACAGCAGGCTCAGGGGTGTATATTACATGTATATTACACAGCAGGCTCAGGGGTGTATATCATGTATATTACGCTGCAGGCTCAGGGGTGTATATCATGTATATTGCACCGCAGGCTCAGGGGTGTATATCATGTATAGTACACAGCAGGCTCCGGGGTGTATATCATGTATAGTACACAGCAGGCTCAGGGGTGTATATCACATGTATAGTACACAGCAGGCTCAGGGGTGTATATCACATGTATAGTACACAGCAGGCTCAGGGGTGTATATCATGTATAGTACACAGCAGGCTCAGGGGTGTATATCATGTACGGTATATTACACAGCAGGCTCAGGGGTGTATATCATGTATAGTACACAGCAGGCTCAGGGGTGTATATCATGTATAGTACACAGCAGGCTCAGGGGTGTATATCATGTACGGTATATTACACAGCAGGCTCAGTGGTGTATATTACATGTATATTACACAGCAGGCTCAGCGTGTATATTACATGTATATTACACAGCAGGCTCAGGGGTGTATATTACATGTATATTACACAGCAGGCTCAGGGGTGTATATCATGTATATTACACAGCAGGCTCAGGGGTGTATATCATGTATATTACACAGCAGGCTCATGGGCGTATATTACTCATATCTGGCCAGCAGGGTCCGTGGTGTCCATTATCAGCATATTACATGACAGGGGTGCTGTCTCACTATGAAGGGTGCGCCGGGTGCGCGCCTCTGTGTGTGCTTTAGCCTGCGCAGCTTCTGCTGCCTTTCAGGCCAGCGATACACTGGCCAATCAGCAGCAGGATCTTTGAGCTCCTAAAAACTGATTGTCCAGTGTGAAATGCAGACGCAGTGGAGGGAGAGCGCAGCCCGGATCATGGAGGTCAGACAACGGGGAGAAGTCGTGTCAACCGGGGGGGGGGAAAGGGGCCAGGGTTGGAGCCAGAGGGAGAACACAAGTGGGCGCCTCAATGCCCTTACTATGAATGAACTGTCTGTGTCTTGTGCAGAAAAGACGTAGCGGGCGGGGCCTTCCATGCACTCCGGGCCCCCCTGTGCTGCAGGCCCCATAACAGCGGCGTGGTCTGCCTATATTGGCGGTACACCACTGACTACAGTATATTGGAGGGATAGACGCTGACAATCAATGTGACCACTTTTATAGAATCCAGCAAGGTTGTCACCCCAGGTTTTCATGTAGTGATGCAACCCACCCCCATCTAGTACTGCTGAATAACTAGATGAGTTTGCCTTCAGAAGCCTTGGAAAGATGGGTAGCAGCTACTGTAGGAACAGCAATGGCGGCCATATTAAACAGGTCACTACATCTCCAGTCCAGTCCTATCCTGGGGTGGGAGTTGGGGTTGACAGAAGCCCCTGCCTTTCTCCAATCAGATAAGAATATAAAGATATCAGTCTTCTCATGTAATGTTCACTTACAAAAATTGAAGCCCCCACCTCACAGATTTGGGGTAAGTCCCTAAATATCTGCCTTCATTTATTGACAGGAGCAGAGATCTTAAAAATGGTGAGGAACTTCACTACAAAGCATATTTGAAAGCTACATTGAAAGTATCATTAAACTGTTAGGGGGTACTACAACCCCCAGCATGCTCACCATATATGTACATAAACATTACATAGAGGCAGTAATGCATTATATAAGCACTGTGGTTATACCTGTAAAGAGGGTCTTGATCAGGTCCTGCGGGTGTAGTAACACGGTACAGATGAAGTCTCTGCTGAGGCCCGCCATCAGGTTCTTGTACTGGCCATTTCTGAAGAGCTATCTCACTATTGTGACCGGGGAGGAGGTGGTCAGTGCTGGCTCCACAGCTGGTCCGGATGAGGTGGCCATATGGATGTACTGATGCTGGCACTGTACACACATTACATATCGGGCCCAAGTGGGTTTCAATGCAGCCCTGGCACACTGGTACCACGGTGCAACACAACATCCTTGCCCATCAGTGCCGGACAAACACCACATTACAGCACAGAATATCTCCCCAGAAGTGCCAAACACCACAGTGCAGTAACATTGTACTCCCTCCAGACCCTCCCCTATTTGCTGAAGCATTTCCCCCCTCCCCTACTGGGGGAACTAATTGCATGGAGGGAATTGATGGCACTGGGAACGGATGGCACTGGTGGCAACTGATGGCACTTGGGACGGATAGCATGGGGGAACTGATGGCACTGTAGACAGATGTCATGGGGGGAACTGATGACACTGGGGACGGATTGTATGGGGGGGGCTGATGGCACTGGGGACGGATGGTATGGGGGGGCTGATGGCACTGGGGACGGATGGTATGGGGAGGCTGATGGCACTGGGGACAAATGATATGGGGGGCTGATGGCACTTGGGACTGATGGCATGGGGACGGATAGCATGGGGGAACTGATGGCACTGGGGACAGATGGCATGGGGAGGCTGATGGCACTGGGGACGGATGGTATGGGGGGGCTGATGCCACTGGGGACAGATGTCATGGGGGGAACTGATGCCACTGGGGACAGTTGGCATGGGGAGGCTGATGGCACTGGGGATGGATGGTATGGGGGCGGCTGATGGCACTAGGAACTGATGGAATGGGGGGAGACTGAAGGCAGTGGGTCTAATGATGTCATGGGGGGACTGATTTGAGAATACTTTATTACTAAACAAATCAATAGCTGCAGCGCTACCCTCTTCCTGCCCCACCCCCATTGGCGGAAGCAATTCCCCTTCTCACTCCTCTCCCATTGGCCAAGGCATTTTCTACCTCTCCCCTATTTGCTGAAGCATTCCCCCCTCCCCTGTTGGCCAAAATAATTTTCTATCCCTTCCCCATTGGCCGAAGCATTTCCCCCTCCCCATTGGCCGAAGTTTTTCCCCCTTTCCACCCCTCCCCCATTGGCCAAAGCATTTTCCAGTTCCCATTGACATCTGCATTTTCACCTTCCCACTTCTCCCCTACTGACACCAGAATTTACCCCCTTCTCACTGACATCAGAACTGTCCCCCTCACACCCCTCCCCCACTAACAGCAGCCCTGTCCTTTTCCCCACTTCACCACTGACAGCAACATTTTCCCCCTTCCTACCCCTTTCCCGCTGACAGCGGCATTTCCTACATCCCACCTCTCCCCACTAACAGCAGCATTCTTCCCCAAACTACTGTCAGCAGGACTTTCCCCATTCCCACCCCTCCAAGACTGGCAGGAGCAGAGATGATGGAGGTGCAAGGGAGATTGTCAGGTCCTTCATTTCTTGTCGCCACGGAAACTGCACTGATAACGCAGTACTGGTTTTATCAGTGCAGTGTCACCTTTACCATGGCAGGCGGCCCCTGACTGACCAGCCCACTGGGAATCTGTCACATGCAGGAGATTACAAGTCCAGACTTGGTTACTGGCCTAAGTGTCTGCCTGTTGCCCATAGCAAAGATGGTGCTGCCATTACCCATATGAAGTATGGTCAGGAATAAAGTAAATGGTCAGAAGTAAATACACAGAACATGTAATATGCAGACCGTTCAATTCTGGTCCAGGAAAAGAGCCCACCATCTCAGTGTATGAGCTATTGGGATCTACCCAGAGGTGAGGCCGGGAGAGAGGCTGACTGTCCTGCAGTCATTTACAATAAGGTACCAAATCGGCAGGCAGGAGAGTAGTCAAAAACAGGCTGGGTCAGGGCAGGCAGCAAGCAATCGTAGTCCAAAAAACAGGCCGAGGTCAGGGCAGGCAGCAAACAATCGCAGTCCAAAAACAGGCCGAGGTCGGGGCAGGCAGCAAATAATCGTAGTCCAAAAACAGGCCGGGGTCGGGGCAGGCAGCAAACAATCAGTCCAAAAACAGTCCGGGGTCAGGGCAGGCGGCAGTCAAAACACAGTCCATTAGTCAAGCCAAGGTCAAAACCGAAAAGTCAATCCGAAAAGCAGCTGTGCGCTAAGATGGTACTCACACTCTGCAGGGGACTCCACCACTACATTTTTTTGCGGAGGAAGGAGATTTTCCCATGGTATTCCCGGTAGTGGAAGATGACATCACGGGTAAAGGTGTACCTGAGATATTCTCCCTCATGCGTCACATAGGAGTCCCGCACATCCACCAATGGTCTGGTCAGCATGGCTATCATGTTCTTCCGAGACGCATAACTGACAGGGAGCCATTGTGGGAAGTTATTCAGCTGTCTCGCAGTGACCTTAATACGCGGTGGTAGGGCGTCAGGCACACTGCGGACTCTAGATGTTTCTGCTGCTCCTCTCGGGGTTGGTGTTCTCCCGGCAGATGGTCTACTGGGCAATGAGGGATAGGTCTGCTCCTCACCTGGTGTTATGGTGGGCTGTGGTACCCGATGTTCCTCTATCTCTACCTCTGCCGCACAGGTGTTATCGGCAGGTGGTGGTGCCGGTGGTAGTGGGGGTCCTCCCTGCAGTCGAAGGTATCGGCCAGGTTCCTCCTGTCTAGGTATTTCAAACAGTGTTTTAAAATCTGGCATGATACCTTCTAATCCAGCTGTAAGATGGTTATAGCCAGGTCTTCTTGGCTTCCGGCTGTACGGGGGCCTCCGGGAAGGATGGAGATGTCTCCGGGGCTGGAGTTTTCCTCCAGCCCCCGTAGCAGCCATTTGGCTGCCTCTCCCACAACACACCTAAAAAAAAGTGTGAGGGGTGGGGGGGCAGACAAACCAAAAAAAAAAAACGCAAAAAAAATATATAAATAAAAGGAAATAAGCAAATCGCTCGCTCTGCACAAATCTCAATAGATCCTCTCTCCACGAACCTCAACTCACTCTGACCGTTCTGACAGTTGGAGGTCTCCAGGGCAACACACCTGTAATGTCATGCTCGGCAACAGGAGCTAAAGCAGGGAAACGGTGGTGTTGCCCATGACAACCAAACCCATCCTAGCTGTGTAGCCTAGAAAATAGTAATCTGGACCATAGTGTAGATTTTCAGAAGCATTGAACCTAATGTAGTAGGGCATGCTGGGATCTGTAGTGCATATGAACTGGGCTGTTGACAGTTACAATGTAAAATAATGGGTGTGACTTTCCTCAGGTGGGAGAGAAGTGCTGGTCTTGTCCTTAATATGGCCACAGAACCAGCACTACTTCCAGCTTGACTTCCGCTGTCAGTGAGGAGGAGGCAGGAGGAGGCAGAGTACTGCTCCTCAATACTGTCCCCTCCTCCTCTGAGATCCGCAGGAATTGCCAGTACTGCCTCTTGTTTTCTATTGGCTGCAGCTTCCTATGACAAGTGCTGCCAGCCAATGACAGGGATCCTGGATAAGATGTTGGGCACACCCCCATGTGTATTATTCACAGGGGCAAGCCCCGCCCACCAGCATGGAGCTTCCTGGAGCAGCCCGAGCTCTGCAGTCTGCACTGACAGGGAAGGAGGGCAGAGGGACCTGGTGTCAGGGGCGGACTGACCGGTCAGGCACTTCGGACATGGTCCGAGGGCCCGGCCAGGATGGGGGCCCGCCGCAGAATAACATTAATGTTAATGTTATGCTGGCCTGGTAATGGCAGCGGGCCCCGTTTACTGTAATTCATATGTGAACAACTTCAAATCCTCTGCGATCCTCTCCCTCTGAGCTCTCTGTACTCACAAACTCAGTAGCAGGCCGGGCGGCAGCGCAACTCTTCCCGCCCATATATTGTCCATATATGGAGTCAGTGCTTGTGTATTCTAATTTAGCCTGTATTTCAGAACAGTTTCTGCTGGGATTCGAACCCACGACCTTCTGTATCAGAGGCAAAGCACCTAACCACACGGCCATAAGAAAGGCATTGACACTGACTGAAAAAATATGAGACTTCTACTGTTATAGCTGGCTAAGTGTACATCTATACACATGACAGCTGCCCTAACACACCCAGCACTGCTATATCTCTATATGACAGCTGCCCCATCAAACCCAGTTCTGCTACATCTATACAAATGACAGCTACCCAAACACACCCAGCACTGCTACATCTAATACACATGACAGCTGCACCAGCACACTCAGCTCTACTATATCTCTATATATGACAGCTGCCCCAGCACACCCAGCTCTGCTACATCTATACACATGACAGCTGCCCAAACACACCCAGCACTGCTATATCTCTATATGACAGCTGTCCCAGCACTGCTATATCTCTATATATGATAGCTGCCCCAGTAATACACATGACAGCTGCACCAGCACACTCAGCTCTAGCACATGGGGGGGGGGGGGTTGGGTTGGCACCTGATACTGGCACATGGGGGGAGGGGGGTTGGCACCTGATACTGGCACATGGGGAGGGGGGGAGGGGGGTTGGCACTAGGATACTGGCACATGGGGGGGAGGAGAGAGGCACCTGATACTGGCACAGGGGGGGGGGGTAGGGGGTTGGCACCTAATACTGGGACATGGGGAGGGGGGTTGGCACCTGATACTAGCACATGGGGGGAGGGGGGTTGGGTTGGCACCTGATACTGGCACATGAGGGGGGTTGGCACCTGATATTGGCACATGGGGAAGGGGGGAGGGGGGGTTGGCACTAGGATACTGGCACATGGGGGGGTGGGGGGTTGGCACCTTATACTGGCACATGGGGGGGTGGCACTATGATACTGGCACATGGGGGGAAGGAGAGAGGCACTTGATACTGGCACTTTTTTTGGGGGGGGGGAGATGGCACTATGATACTGGGACATGGGGGGAAGAGAGAGGCACTTGATACTGGCACATGGGGGGTTTGGCACTTACTGGCACATTATTAGGGGGCATTATGGGGGACACTAGGCTGGCAGCCTATCAGAGGCCGGACACTGAGGGCATCTACTGGGGCACTATATATGGGGCATTTTATACTGGTACATTATGGGGGGCACTAGCAGGAAGGGGGGAGAGGAGCACTATGGGGGAATTTACTGGGGGCACTATATAGGGGTATTTTATACTGGGACATTATGGAGGCACTATAGGGACATTAGCTCAACTGGGGGCATTACAAGGGGGTATTTTTTGCACTGTCACATTAAAAGGAGAATTATTTCTACTAGGGGGGGGCATTATGGTGGGCTTTATTACTCCCCCATGGTATGACCCCCTAGTAGCAGCACCAGCCTCACCCTGCTCTGCGACCCCACTGCCCCTTCTCCAAATCCTTATTATGAAATCTTTCTCATTAGGATGAAACACAACATCAGCTCCGCCGAGCCCCCGGCCAAAGTGTGGAAGTGGCGTCCGAGATCCCCAAGGGCCAAACCAAGTAATTGTGAGTTTTCATATGAAATATGTTTGTTATACACATATAGCCTACACTGTGCCACACAATATACAGTATACCTCTACACTGTGCCACACAATATACAGTATACCGCTACACTGTGCCACACAATATACAGTATACCGCTACACTGTGCCACACAATATACAGTATACCTCTACACTGTGCCTCACAATATACAGTATACCTCTACACTGTGCCACACAATATACAGTATACCTCTACACTGTGCCACACAATATACAGTATACCTCTACACTGTGCCACACAATATACAGTATACCTCTACACTGTGCCACACAATATACAGTATACCTTTACACTGTGCCACACAATATACAGTATACCGCTACACTGTGTAGTCTGTTCTATTAGCACCATTGTTTTGTGGTGGTGGACAGAAAATAATCTGGAAGTGCCCCTCCCGAGACCAGGCTCTGACTGCTAGGGGGGGTCTGCTGAGCTAACGGATGCCCCCTATGGCAGCAGCACCACCATAGCCCCCATATATGGCTAAAAAATTATTGCTTCGTGGGGGGTGTGACATTATTTTCTACCTTTTTACCGCACCGGGTGACACCAGCCCTAGCAATGCCACTGGCTCCGCCTGCTCCATTCATAAAGTGGGAGGAGCAGGCGCGTGACGTCAGTGAGTTGCGCTGCCGCCCGGCCTGCTACTGAGTTTGTGAATACAGAGAGCTCAGAGGGAGAGGATCGCAGAGGATTTCAAGTTGTTCACATATGAATATTAGTATTACAGTGAGCGGGGCCCGGTGTAATAGAATACAGTGACTGCACCGGGCCCCGCTGCCATTACAACACCAGATGCCAGCCCCCAGACCCTGTATTGGGGATCATTCACTCACAGGGACACTGTTATGGGGGGGGATCTGTGGATGACACATATATAGCATAAGGTGCTTTATATGTGTCACCCACAGATTCCCCCCCCCCCACAACAGTGCCATCCACAGAGCCCCCATAACAGTGCCATCCACAGAGCCCCCATAACAGTGCCATCCACAGAGCCCCCATAACAGTGCCATCCACAGAGCCCCCACAACAGTGCCATCCACAGAGCCCCCACAACAGTGCCATCCACAGAGCCCCCACAACAGTGCCATCCACAGAGCCCCCACAACAGTGCCATCCACAGAGCCCCCACAACAGTGCCATCCACAGAGCCCCCACAACAGTGCCATCCACAGAGCCCCCACAACAGTGCCATCCACAGAGCCCCCACAACAGTGCCATCCACAGAGCCCCCATAACAGTGCCACCCACAGAGCCCCCATAACACCTTTTGGTTCAAAATATTTTTTAATTTGGCTATTCCCCAACCCTCTTGTAATTGTTCCGCTACTTGTGGGCTGCGCGGGAATGAGTTCAGTCACTTCGGTGGGCAATCCCGTCCTGCAGCGCGTGATCCCGCAAGACCCGCCGCTGTAGGTCACGGGTCTCGCGGGATCACGCGCCGCAGGATGGGATTGCGCACCGAAGTGACTGAACTCATGCCCATGTAGCCCGCAAGTAGCAGATCAGTGGAACAAGTACAAGGTGGGTGGGGGGATGATCTGTGGGGTTGCAGACTACTGTGAAGGGGGCACATATCTGGGCATAACTACTGTGAAAGGGGGGGAGGCCCTTCACAGTAGTTATTAACCCCTTTCAGCAGTCCCCCATTCACTGAAGGGGAGACTGCTGAAAGAGATTAATAACTACTGTGAAGGGCCTCCCCCCCTTTCACAGTAGTTATGCCCAGATATGTGCCCCCTTCACAGTAGTTATGCCCACACTGCTTCTAACAGAGGCTCACTAATGGACGCTGAGATTAGATCACCCCATACGAAAGCACTGAATCAATGCTTTCCTATGGGGAAAAATCTGACCCTGGAGGTCCTCATGCAGAGTGTGAGGACGTCCTGCGTCAGATACCGGACCAAAGGTCTGTTTTACTCCAGGAAGCCCTCAGGTGGCTGCCAGCGACTAGAGGCTGACTTATTGCTGGAACGTGAACAATGCAGTTTCTCTAGAACATTGCAGCTCGACTTGCAAAAGGGACACTGTACCCAGACCACATCAATGAGCTGAAGTGGTCTGGGTGCCTTTTGTGTCGCTTTAACTTGGAAATCTTATTAAAGATTGTGTAGGGTGTGGCTGGAGGCGGGGCATGGAGGCGGGACAAGGGTGCGGCTTGCAGCAGAACATGGGTGGGGCCTGTAAGGGGGCCCTTGATTTATTTTGCCCGGGGGCCCTGAGGGTTCTCAGTCCGCCCCTGCTCTCCTCATATTTTTCGAATTTAAGATCTTGCCCTAAATGGGTGTTTAATTAATAGTAGAATAGAACGACAGTATGTAGAGGGTGTATCTGACACGGCCTGAACCAGTGTAGGCCTGGATTAAAGATTTCTTTGCCCAAAATGGCTGTATTTCAAATGGCTGTATTTCAAATGCCTGAATCAAACCCCTGTGTGTAGAGGGTGTATCTCACACGGCCTGAACCAGTGTAGGCCTGAAATCAATATTAGTGCACCAAATGGCGGTATTTTAAATCTCTGAATCTAACCCAAATGTATTAAGGGTGTATCTCACAATGGCATATGAAACAAAGGCTGCCAAATAAACTTTTTTTTGCCCAAACGGGTGTTTGTTTAATATCTCAATATGGCAGCAGTATATAACCCAGGAATTTCAAACGTGCTTATGCTGCAAGGCCTGAAATATTGTGTATTTTGCCCCAAAAAGGGTGTTTTGTTAATGAAATAATATAAGCCCTGTATATACAGGGTGTATCTCACACGGCCTGACCCACTGTAGGCCTGAATTCAAAATTGGTGCACCAAATGGCGGTATTTCAAATCTCTGAATCTAACCCAAATGTATTAAGGGTGTATCTCACAATGACATATGCAGCAAAGGCTGCCAAATAAACTTTTTCTGCCCAAACGGGTGTTTGTTTAATAACTCAATATGGCAGCAGTATATAAGCCTGTAATTTCACACGTGCTTATGCTGCAAGGCCTGAAATATTGTGTATTTTGCCCCAAAAAGGGTGTTTTATTAATGAAATAATATAAGCCCTGTATATACAGGGTGTATCTCACACGGCCTGACCCACTGTAGGCCTGAATTCAAAATTGGTGCACCAAATGGTAGTATTTCAAATCTCTGAATCTAACCCAAATGTATTAATGGTGTATCTCACAATGACATCTGCATCAAAGGCTGCCAACTAATTTTTTTTTGCCCAAATGAGTGTTTGTCTAACAACTGAATTTGACAGCAGTAGATAAGCCTGTAATTTCACACGTGCTGATGCTGCAAGGCCTGAAAATAGTGTTTTTTGGCAAAAAAGTGTGTTTTTAAAACCCCTGAAAATGATGGGTGTATTTCTATCTTAAATTGCACACTGACTAATCCAGATTTTGTAGATTGCGAAAAAAGTGTTTTTTTGGCAACAGAATATGAAAGCTGTATATATTAAACTTGAATTTAACACTTGCAGATCAGGAAAATACTGTTTTTTGGCAAAAAAATGTGTGTTTTTAAAACCCCATGATGGCTGTATTTCTAGCTTGAAGAGGACCTTTCACTAGAATAAAAAATGTAAACTAAGCATACAGACATGGAGAGCGGCGCCAGGATCTCCCTGCACTTACTGTTATCCCTGGGCGCTGCTCCGTTCTCCCGGTATAGGCTCCACTATCTTCATATGTTCGGCTTAACTGGGTGGAGCCTGCCGGCGTCTCCTTCTCCCAGGCTGTAGCGCTGGCCAATCGCAGCGCTCATCTCATAGCCTGAGAGGGTTTTTTTTTTCTCTCAGGCTATGAGCTGAGCGCTGCGATTGGCCAGCGCTACAGCCTGGGCGAAGGAGACGCCGGCAGGCTCCACCCAGTTGAGCCGAACATATGAAGATACCGGAGCCTATACCGGGAGAACGGAGCGGCGCCCAGGGATAATAGTAAGTGCAGGGAGATCCCTGGGCGCCACTCTCCATGTCTGTATAGTTAGTTTACATTTTTTATTTTAGTGAAAGGTCCTCTTTAAATTGCGCACTGACTAATCCAGATGTTGTATATTGCCCAAAAAAATGGTGATTTACAATGTCCCAAAAGCTCAGATGCAGTGCTGGTGCACTGAGCTTGCATAAAATGGCCGCTGCCGCCGCCCACCTGACTAACAGACGGATTCAAGTTTTTTTTTTTTGGTCAATGGGCTCAGGGCAGGTTAAAACGATAGTGCCCTGCACCCACACAACTATTTGTCTGTAGATCGCTGAGTTAGATTCTCTCCTATTCTCTCCCTGAAATCACAAGTCCAGCAGCATCCTCTCCCTACACTTGTAACAGCAGAGTGACGTGCAGCGCTACGTGACTCAAGCTTATATAGAGGCTGGGTCACATGCTGCTCTGGCCAATCACAGCCATGCCATTAGTAGGCATGGCTGTGATGGCTTCTAAGGTCAGACAGCTAACCGCTTGTTGATTGGCTGCTCTGCAGCCTTTCAAAAAGCGCCAAGAAAGCGCCAAACACCGAACCTGAACTTTTACTGAAATGTTCGGGTCCGGGGTCCAAAAATCCTAAAGTTCGGTACGAACCCGAACTTTACAGTTCGGGTTCGCTCAACCCTAGTTACTATCAGTTCGCTACCTAAATGTTTTGTGAAACGAAGGGAGTGTCAGTGTGCTGGTGATTACTGAGTAGAGGGGGCGTGACCAGACTGTATATCAGGCAGCCAATCAGTAAACATCAACACTCACAGCAGGAAAGCTAGGGATTGTGGGGATTGTAATTCTGTGAGGGAAGATCCGGAGCCATGATACTGTGTGTTGCAGGCTCACATAGGAGCTAGACAATGGATTGAAAGGTAAATTGAAACTGTGGTTTATATGTATGGGTTCTGGTTGGGTCAGAGCTTGCAGCATTAATGCAGTTTTTCAAAAATTAACTTATTTTACTGGAATACCCCTTTAAGCCCCAGACTAGGCCCCCTTTCTGGAATTTTATAAATATAAAATAATTCTAATCGCCCCCCCTTTTCCCTATTTTAGTATAATAAACAAAATAAAAATAATCCTCATTGGTATTGCCTAGTTCCAAGATGCCCAAACTTTTAAAATATAAAAATGTATCCAATACGGTGAATGGCGTAAGGTGAAAGAAAAAATCGAAATGGCTAATTTGCATTTTTTTTTTTTTAGTCCTGTCCCTTCTTAAAGAATTTGAATAAAAAGTGGTAGTCCTACACACCCAAAAATGGGATTAATGAAAAATATAGATAGCACTGCAGAAAGTGAGCCATCGCACAGCTCTATAGTTATCGGGGTCAAAATATGGGGATGCAAACCCAAGAAAAGCTATTAAAAAAAACAAAAAAACTTGGCATTACTGTAATTGTACTGACCCGCAGAATCAAGATAATTTGTCATTTGAACCACGTAGGGAACGCTTTTCTTACATTTGTTTTTGGAACATCACCTCCGTATATAAACCTTTAGGACTGCATGTTGGTCACATACCTTTTTGGGTGCCCTACTGGCACTATCCATAGCATAGAGTCATTATCAGTCTAGGTTATGAAACCTCTAAAGCAATGATCTCCAACTTGTGGATCTTCATTGGTTGGAGGGCATGCTGGGAGTTATAGTTTATTGGCGATCAGTGCTGTAAAGTAAATATGACAGGTGACACACGTACAAGTTTATAAGCGTTCCTTTGTTTTATAGTCGTGTGTGGTGTCAGGTTTATGGCCAGCTTAGATGTTGCTGGCAAACCGTGCCAGACTGAGAAGAGGAAATCCGGCATGGTTAGTCAAGATTGTATTCCAGTCACTGGATTGTATTCCAGTCAAACCAGTTTGCAGCATTAAATGCTACAAGCTGTTCTGTGTAACAAAATATTTTTGAGGTAAAGTCACAGCCTCTAGCTGTAGAAGGTACATACTCTTGGCCCTCAACCTGTGACTTAAAGGGGTTGTCTCACCTCATCGTTATATTTCTTATCTTTATACCACTGAGTAAAGTAACTTACTAATGTAGTTTCATTAGCAGTAATGCCTCTGGTCCCCACTATCTTCTTTCTCTTTGTAGACTGCTCGTTTCTAGGGGTTATGGCCACCGCTGCAATGCTGCAGTGGTGGCCGTGATTGCGCACAGGAAGAAAAAAAGCCGGCCTTTCTGGTGGCTGGGAATTGATGGAGAGAGCAAGCGCGTGCACTAGCTTCCATTCCCGGCCATCTCTCAATGTCCACATTCATGTAAGAAACAGATCACAGCAACCTCTTATCATTGGTTGTCACGATCTGTACAGGGTCTGTTCCACTGAGACTGCTAGTGATTCTGATACACTAGCAGCCTCAGGAGTGTGCACGTACAGGCAAGGGGCGGGATTATATTCTCCAAGCACCGCTTGCCTGCTGCATCACTCAAAGCAGAGGCACCACCACCCCCACTAGTGCCCCAGGAGCCGTGCACCGAGGACTGAAATGAGCAGGTGAAGACAACCTCTTTAAGCAAACTGTTGAAAAACTACTACTCTCTATGGGAAGTACAACTTATTAAAAAGTGATTGAAAATGTGTGGTCTCAATGCATAAGGGGGAGGCGTAAGGACAGTGGCGTACATACAGAAGTTAGGGCCCCATAGCAAGGTTCAAACCAGGCCTCCACCCCCCCCAGGACAGAAGGGTTTTTGCCTAAACTCTTTTCAATGACCCTTGGGACATTTTCCACTGCTTCATTTGCTAAATATTGTTCCTTTAGAGCAGGGATGCCCAACCTGTGTAAGGAGTATTTAAAGGGACTACCTGCTTTTGGCAAGCTGTTGGTTAAAAGGGCCTCCTGAAGATGAGCTTCAGTTCCTCTGCGGCTTCACCACTGGGGAAAACAGGCATCACACATTTCCTTTTGAAATTAATCAGCTGGCAATTTGGTGCACTGATAGGCTAGCTGCCTCTGGGGATGTAGTATAGAAAAGTGTAGTGTCCCACTACGTAAGGGTGGGCACTACTCAAGGGTCATTTCGGTCACGTTGTTCTCCACCTCCTGTGGAACATGGTTATGGTATTTTATATTGCATTGTGATGTGTATTTTTAATGTTATCTCCGGTGTACCAGGCCTGTTAGGGGTGTAGTTCCTCCTCCTAGGCAGTAGAGGGAGCTAGGGAACCCCCTAGTACAGTGATGGTGAACCTTTTAGAGACTGAGTGCCCAAACTTCAACCCAAAGCCCACTTATTTATTGCCAACACGGTAATTTAACCTGAATTCTACAGTCAAACATAGTATATCTTCCATGTACTCTATCATTTAGCTATGATAGCCTGCTACACACAGTGCGCTGCCTGTGCTGTTCATAGCGAGCCCTGTGCTAATGAAGGGCAGGAAAAATCGAAGTCATATTAGTGTGCCATAGACTTTTTCCAGGGTGCGGGTGCCCACAGAGAGGGCTCCGAGTGCCGCCTCTGGCACCCGTGCCATAGGTTCGCCAACACTGCCCTAGTATATATAGTCAGGTCCAGACCAGAGAGAGGGTGTGTGGTCAGAAGCCAGTGTGCACTTTAACCAGGAGATAGCTGGGAAGCAGCTTCTGACATGCAGCTAGATAGCCCAGGCTCCTATCTTGCTTCCAGGAGAAGAAGTTCCCTCCTGAAGATATCTAGCACCAGGAAAAGTACAGTGCAGAGCCACTTTTATCCAGCTAAGTAGAAAGCTGAAGGGCAGAAGGATATTTACAGCAAGAGGATTATTACCAGAGGAAGTTTTCCCTACCCAAGGATAAAGCCAGCTATAGGGCATATGGGCCTTGGTGAAAGCCAGACAGGATCTGAGGAAAATACAGCCTGATCTGCGAGTGTTATTCCCTCAGAGTATCTTGCAAAGACTGCCACTTATGTGAAGCCTGCCTGTGACCAACATCTTGCATGTGGAACTAACTGAAACCTGTAAATAGTTGAACTGTTCAGTAAAAAGAAGTTCTGGTTCTCTGCAACTTTGTGTACCTCAATTATTCCTACAACAAATCGGTGTGCCACCGTTACCGGCACTGGCGTCACAAACTATAAGGGATCTTGCCACAGGCACACTAAACTTACAACACCCAGGGCACCTCCCCTACCACCTGGCCTGGTCCCTATACACAGAGAGTGCCCCAGAGGATCCATGTGCCAGCCTCTCCATCACTGCTGTACACCTGCCCAGGGTATATAAAAACTGTGAGTACCAAGAACAACCCTCGGTTTGTTAACTACCCCTGTGACCTCATATTCGCTCACCCTGCAGGACTGGCGTACTGCAAAAGCACAAGGCAGCACTCCGGACTTAGATGAAGAAAAGTGGATCCTTTATTACACTAAGGCTAAGTTCACACGAACGTGTGTGATCCGTGGCCATATTGCGGCCCGCAAATCGCGGGCCGCAATACACGGCCACAGTTCCGTGTGAATTCCGCATCACGGATGCGGACCCATTCACTTCAATGGGTCTGCTAATCTGGAATCGCGGAACGGCCGCACGGGACGGGACCCCTCGGAAGCACTACGGAGTGCCTCCGTGGGGTTACGTCCCGTACTTCCGTTCCGCAAAAAGATAGAACAAGTCCTATCTTTTAGCGGAACGGCCGGATCGCGGACCCATTAAAGTGAATGGGTCCGCGATCCGATGCGGCTGACCTACGGCCGGCGATCGTGCATTGCGGCCCGCTATTTGCGGGCCGCAGCACAGGCACGGGTCACACACGTTCGTGTGAACTCGGCCTAAGTACAATGTTTCAGCTCACCTCAACGGAGCCTTTGTCAAGCAGCCTCTGGGGATGCATTTCCAGCTGATTGATGGAGGTTGGAATTCTTTTCCGAATTTTTAAAAGGGTTATACCAAGGGCATAAGGCTTTTTTTTTTTTTTTTTTATCTGGAGGACTTTCTTCCCTTTCTGTGGGTGAGCAGCAGCTCATCACATGGGAGAGTCAAGAACCTGGATCTCTGACTGCATGGAAAATAGTATGTAATACCCCCACAATTTACTTTTCTACTGTCTAGAGAGAGAGATATAGCTATATTATTATATGAATTTAAAGGTGCCTGGACAGGTTCAGGGCTCATGCACGTGACCGTGGACCGTGGTTTTTGTCATTTTTTGCCGATCAGAGGCGGACCCATTCACTTCAATGGGGCCGCAAAAGATGCGGACAGCACACTGTGTGCTGTCCGTATCCGTATGTCCGTTCCGTGACACCTGCAAAAAAGTAGATCATGTCCTATGCTTGTCCCTTTTTCGGACAAGGATAGGAAAGTTCTACGGAGGGCAGGACGTTCCGTTCCGCAAAACACGGAACACACGGCTGGAGTCTGTGTGTTGCAGATCCGCAATTTGCGTGAGCCCTCACTATAAGAGCACAACACCTGCATGCAGGGGAGCTACTGAGCATGTCAATCCACTTCTGAATGCAGGAGACAGTAAACAAGAAGGAAAAACGGCAGGGGGCGTGACCAGAGAGGAAAATGTCATGTACACAAAAAGAATAAAAAATATTTTTATTGCATGTACATTACAATAATACTTAATTTGGAATGCCTTACTCATTGCGTAGTCGTACTGTTCATAAGCCCCTTAAAGTGGCAACACCGTCATGTATTACTCTACTCCTAGACTACACATTGGGTATGCTGCTGATAGGGCTGTTAGGGCTCATGCACATGCATGTATGTTTTCTCCGTGTCTGTTCGTTTTTTTTTTTTTTGCAGAACCATTTACTTCAATGGGGCCACACAAAAAAACGGAAATGACTCTGTGTGCATTCTCTGTCAGTACGCCCGCATGGCCGTTCCGCATTATTATCGGCATTACAGACAAGGATAGTACTGTTCTATTAGGGGCCGGCCGCTCTGTTCCGCAAAGTTCGGAATGCACACGGCATGTATCCATAAATTGTGGACCGCAAAACATCCAACGGTCGTGTGCATGAGCCCTTAGAGACATACAGATCTACACAGGGCTATTTACATAGTTATTTTAGGTTTTATTTCAGATGCCTTGGTAATAAAACCGGTTGTAAAAGTATACACACCATTTAATTGTTTCAAATCCTCCCCCCCAGAGATTGGGTGTTAGTATTTCACAGATGTCAGTGCATCGAGGCTGCCGCACCTGTAACTGCCATAAGCCTACGCAACCTTTGTCTGGGTAAATGTCAGCCTGGAGTAATATGGGATACAAATGATGTGCGATATCTTCTGTGTATACTATGCGCCTTATCTCCGGGCAGATAAGGCAGATAGCAGTTATTGGATGGCTTTCTGCTGGGGAGGGCCATTTCTCCTATTGTGATCCTCCTAATCCCTGTCTCCTATCCGCCGCACTGAACATATGTAGATCAGAAATAGGCGTCCTACATACAGATCAGGGCAGCAGCTGGCATTTCTAGTTCCATTTATAGGTCTATTCAGGTCACAATGGTAGTTCTAGGCGGCAGGTAGAACCTATGGAATGAACTCAATGTTGTCAAACCAGTTTATCCCACAAGTCAAATAATGCCTTCTGTCTATAAATTCATATACAATTCCGGACACGTGTGTCATACATGCAATTAGCATAATTATATATAATTGTGTTTATGTATGAGGCTGTAAAGGATCTGGGGATGGAGGGGTTTAAAGGGTTATCCTGGAAAAAGTAGTAATATACAAGAATAGAGTATTAAATGAAGTATTACTACAATGTACATGCAATAAAAAATATTGTTTTTCTTTAGGGATGAGCGAATCGACTTCGGATGAAACATCCAAAGTCGATTCGCATAAAACTTAGTATGAAAGAGCCCTTAGTCGTGTACTCCACAAATCTCATTATGGAAGAGTGACAAAAAGAAAGCCATTTTTTGAAAGCAAGCCATAAGAAATCCCATTTGCAGTTTGCCACAAGCCATGTAGAGGACCCAGGTGTTCTGGTCAGATGAGACCAAAATTGAACTTTTTGGCCTAAATGCAAAATGCTATGAGGGTCATTTATCAAACTGGTGTAAAGTAGAACTGGCTTAGTTGCCCATAGCAACCAATCAGATTCCACCTTTCATTACTCACAGCGCCTTTGGAAAATGAAAGGTGGAATCTGATTGGTTGCTATGGGCAACTAAGCCAGTTCTACTTTACACCAGTTTGATAAATGACCCTCATAGCATTTTGCATTTAGGCCAAAAAGTTCAATTTTGGTCTCATCTGACCAGAACACCTGGGTCCTCTACATGGCTTGTGGCAAACTGCAAATGGGATTTCTTATGGCTTGCTTTCAAAAAATGGCTTTCTTTTTGTCACTCTTCCATAATGAGATTTGTGGAGTACACGACCAAGGGCTCTTTCATACTAGCGGATGCCGTGCGTGTCATCTGCAGCGTGAAAGACAGCCAAGCCCTGTTCCGGACAGCACAGACACGGAGCAGTAACATGATGGATAATGCTCCGTGCCTCTTTATCTCACTGTGATTTTGTAGTAAAAAGATCACAGAGAGGCACGGACATGTTAATGCTCCGTGTCTGTGCTGTCCGTGCTTACCCGCACGGCATCCGCTCGTGTGAAAGAGCCCTATTAGTTGTCCTGTGGACAGATTTTCCTACCTGAGCCGTGGATCGTTGCAACTCCTCCAAAGTGACTATGGGCCTCTTGGCTGGTTCTCTAATTAGTGTTCTTCTTGCCTGGGCTGTCAGTTTAGGTGGACAGTCATGTTTTTGTAGGTTTGTTGTTGTACCGTCTGTGAGACGTTCAGAGCTTGGGATATTTTTCTATAACCTAACCCTGCTTTACACTTCTGCACAACTTCATCCCTGAACTGTCTGATGTGTTCCTTGGTTTTCATGATGCTGTTTGATCCCTAATGTTCTCTAAGAAACCTCTGAGGCCTTCACAGAATAGCTGTAGTTATACTGAGAATAAGGCCTCATGCACACGACTGTAGTTCTGGTCCACATCCGAGCTGCAGTTTTTGCGGCACGGGTGCGAACCCATTCACTTCAATGGGGCCGCAAAAGATGCGGACAGAACACTGTGTGCTGTCCTCATCTGTTGCTCCGTTACGTAGCCCCGCAAAAAAAATATAACATGTCCTATTCTTGTCTGTTTTGCGGACAAGAATAGGCGTTTCTACAATGGCCCGCCTGTTCCGCTCCGCAAATTGCGGAAGGCACACGGGCGGCTTCCGTGTTTTGCGGATCTGCAATTTGCGGACCGCAAAAAACGGAACGGTCGTGTGCATGAGGCCTAAATTACACACAGGTGGATTCTAGTTACTAATGAGGTGACTTCTGAAGGGGATTGGTGACACTGGATTTTATTTAGGGGTATTAGAGTACAGGGGGCTGAATACAAATGCACGTCACACTTTTTAGATTTTTATTTATTAAACATTTTGAAAACCATGTTTCAGTTTCTTTTCACTTCACACATACTTGCTACTTTGTGCTGGTCTATAACTTAAAATCCTAATAAAATACATTTAAGTCTCTGGGTGTAAAGTGAAAAAACTTGGAAAGTTCATAGGGTATGAACACTTTTTCAAGGCACTGCTGTAATATAGTAATATCTCTATAGACAGTAGAATAGGAAATTGGGGTGAGGGGGGCATTACATACCATATGTATGTGTGAGAAACTGTTTTCTATCCAGGGAGGAAAGGGTTAAAGGGTTTCTCACTAAACAGGCTGACATTATACATGTGCAAATGTCACCCGAATTTAAAGCGAACCTTTCACCTGGATTTCACTTAATAAACTATCAAAAGTACCTTATAGATCATCCTCATTGTGTTAGCGCACGGTCTTGTCCCGCTTTTCTGTCATGTATATGCATGGAAAAATCGCATTATAAAGTACTCTTCTCCAGCTCCACAAGTCACGATAGAAGTCAAGGGGGTAGCCCTTCCCTTACTCCAGGCTGTAACTCCCCTGCCCTAACCCCTCAGTCGCCGGGACCGCGCTTGTACAGGCGGCGCATGCGCCGTCGGACTCAAGCACGATCCTGTAACTGAATCGCGCGTGAGGAAGAGAAGACAGGCAGGCATCGGGGACGGCGCATGCGCGATTCAGTTACAGGATCGCGCTTGAGTCCGACGGCGCATGCGCCGCCTGTACAAGCGCGGTCCCGGCGACTGAGCCGGGTGTCAATTAGACTGCAGAGAGGCGGGGTTAGGGCAGGGGAGTTACAGCCTGGAGTGAGGGAAGGGCTACCTCCTTGACTTCTACCGTGACTTGTGGAGCTGGAGAAGAGTACTTTATAAGGCGATTTTTTCATGCATATACATGCCAGAAAAGCGGGACAAGACCGTGCGCTAACACAATGAGGATGATCTATAAGGTACTTTTGATAGTTTATTAAGTGAAATCGAGGTGAAAGGTTCGCTTTAACTCTGCTATTCTTTTTTTTTTCAGTGTGCCCCCGTTTTTGTGCAATTATAACTTTTATTATATGCTAATTAGCCTCTAGGAGCGGGGGGGGGGGGGGGCGTTGCGCCTACTCCTATTGGCTCAGTTCGCCCACCTCTTTCCACTCCCTTCTACTCTTGATTGACAGGGCCAGGCCAGCGTTGGTCTCTTTCTGCTGGCCCTGTCTGCCGGGGAAATCTCGCGCCTGCGCCATCCCGTCAAGTATTCGGCGCAGTGAGGGAAGGACGCTCGCCAGCTGCCGGCTTCCTCACTGCGCCTGCGCCAAATACGTCGCAGTGAGGAAGCCAGCAGCTGGCGAGTGTCCTTCCCTCACTGCGCCTACGCGGAATACTGAACGGGATGGCGCAGGCACGAGATTTCCCCGGCAGACAGGGCCAGCAGAAGGAGACCAACGCTGACCTGGCCCTGTCAATCAAGAGTAGAAGGGAGTGGAAAGAGGTGGGCGAACTGAGACAATAGGAGTAGGTGCAACGCCCCCCCGCTCCTAGAGGCTAATTAGCATATAATAAAAGTTATAATTGCACAAAAACGGGGGCACACTGAAAAAAAAAAGAATAGCAGAGTTAAATTCGGGTGACATTTGCACATGTATAATGTCAGCCTGTTTAATAGTGAAAAGTGTGGTGACAGAAACCCTTTAACAAGAGCTAATTGCTATGCATCCAAGTAGATGCAGGTGCTTTATGAAGCTACTGCCCACCCACAGAAAGGCAAACAAGTCCTCCAGATATGTAAGTAGAAACTGTTTTAACTGTGTGATACCCCCTTTAAGGTACCTTCATATTGTCTGCTCTAAAAAAAAACTGTCTCATCCAATAGTTGGTATAGAGTCAGAGAAAAGCGTCTATCCCTGAACCACATTTATCATCCAGTCTGAGCTCCTGTGATAAATCTAGTACAGGTCTAGACAGCCTGTCCAAGCTTATACCATCTATAAGATTAGTAAATCTGGGCCTGTGTGTTTCACAGTAAATTACTGTTAAATAAGTTGAATTGATGTAATTTTCGGAACTTTGTAATTGTTTATGTCTGTTTAGTCTTCTGGTTATGTGGATTTTCATATAATATTGCATTTCTGTGTTAGAACTAGGGTTGTCACGATACCCAAATTTTGATTCGATTTCGATACCATAAAAAAGTATTGCAATACTCGATATCATTCGATACCACGCGAAGAAAAGAAAACACCAAAAAAGCCGCGTGCATTCCGCATTTTATGGAACGTCTGGCCCATAATCGAACAGTCCAATCCTATTTTTTGGGGGGACAAGGTGACAAAAAATGGCGAATCGCGCACTTTTTATTATTATTATTTTTTCTGTTACAGCATTTACCGCAAGGGAGATTTTTTAAATATTTTAATAGTTTGGACTTTTCAGATGTGGCGATATGTAATATGTTTATTTATTTATTGTTTATATATTTAATATGTAAAATTGGGAAAGGGGGTGATTTATACCTAATATTTTGGATTGTTTTTAAAACTTTTTTTTTTTTTTTTACTAACTAATAACTATTTCCCCCCTTAGGGGCTAGAACCTGGGATCTTTTCATCTCTTGTCCTATTCACCCTGATAGAGCTCTATTAGGGTGAATGGGACTTCACACTCTCACTGCTGCCCTGTGCTTTGTGCACAGAGCAGCAGGGAGCTTACCATAGCAGCCAGGGCTTCAGTAGCGTCCTGGCTGCCATGGTAACAGATCCGAGCCCCAGGATTACACTGCTGGGGCTCCGATCGGAACTGCCACTGCACCACCAATGAAGAGGAGGGGAGGGGACCCACCAATGATTATAATTCTGGGGGGTTGGGGGGGGCGCACTGCACCACCAATGACTTTAATGCTGGGCGGGGGATGCACTACGCCACCAATGTTTTTTATCTTGTGGGGGCGGGGGGTTTGGCGCACTGCGCCGCCAATGAAGATAATTAACGTTTAATACAGATACAGGAGGCAGGTGATGGCGGCAGAATCAGATAGCCGGCACCCAACCTTTATGACAGGGAGCTGCGATCAGCGGCAGTTAACCCCTCAGGTGCGGCCTCCAGTATCTGTATTAAATGTTAATTATCTTCATTGGTGGCGCAGTGGCCACAGTCCCTCCCCTCCTCCACCCTTCTCTCTCCTTATTGGTGGCAGCGGCAGCAGTAGCAGTGGCACAGGGGGGAGGGAAAGACTGCTTCCTTCTCCCCTGTGCTCCTGAGGGAACATGGCGCGCGCTGAGAGCAGCCCGTGCCATGTTCTGTGATACTAGGCTGCGCAGTAGTGCAGCCTAGTATCAGTAAAAATCTAATCGATACCGGTACAAAAGTATCGATTGGGTTTGATAATTCGATACCCAATGCAACCCTAGTTAGAACAGTGCAGAGACTTTCTGAATTAAAGGAATTTCACTGTATGTTTGTTTTTTAAATGTGTAAATTCTGTCTCGTGACTCAACCATTTGTATTTAAATGAGACAAATATAAAAGTTATTACATAACAGTAGATTTCATTACAGTAGGTTTCATCTAAAACATTCTCAGAAGGCATCTTAAAAAGCCTGCAGTAAAAACTACCACTACCTTGTTGATGATCAGGATAGTCTTCCATTTTTTTTAGGCTTATCCTACAAATTTTGTGGATAGCTTTCACTTATGCTAGGGATGGGGAACTTTCTTCTCACAAAACCCCGCCTACCATTCATCTAGGAGCAGGAGAGTGCATTGTTGGTTTACCTCTCCACCATCCCTTGTAGCAGATGACCCTTGACTTGGTTCCACTGTGCAAGATGTCAAAGGTGCCAATCACACCCATAGGAGCTTTCGCTAAGACTTGTCTGACCCTGCCTCATGCTCCATGGCATTGTATATGGAAACATAAACTCGACTCATCTAGTGGAGGCCTTGATTGTCCAGCTCCCCCATGTCTACCCACAAAGACATTTTTTATCTGGCTCATTGGTTGTCAGAATAGGCCGAGAGTCCAGCACAAAGCTGTTCCTTGGACTTTCCTTGTGAAAGTGAAGGGTGTTGCGTGCAATAAGTTCCTTAGCCATCAGAAGGAAAACTTCTTCAATGTTATGGTACTCTTTAGCTGAGGTTTCTAAGACCGCCCCAAGTCCGTGCTTCTCGGCAAAAGTGCAGGCCTCTTCAAACAAGATCTGCCTCTTCTCCACAAGGTCTGATTTGTTGCCTATAAACACAGATAACATGATCATTAAGATATTTAATGCTCTTGTATGGTTAAAAACCTCCATAAGGAAAAATTTCTGATACAGGAGCTTTGGGAAATCCTGTTTAGGATGTCTAATTGTGAGTTTCTTCTCCATGCCTTACGCTGCAGCTCTGCTTGTTATGCTATTCTCAAACACTGTTATCATTGGTCACACGGGAGGGCAATTGTCTCTTGAATGATCATCTTAGACATTTCATCAGTTGAACATATCACCAATTCTGGATGGAGGAAGCTAAGGACAACCACACTACTCCATGTATTTCTTTGCATTAACAAGTGGAGACAGTCGAAGTTTAGAATTTGCTGGCAATTGCTATTATTAATGTAATTGCTATTCAGAGCCCAAACTGAACATTTTCAAACCAGTTTCCAAACATCTCAAATCATGTAGCTACATATGAAACATATACACAAACCATAGGTGTCCCTAGTAGAAAAAAACTAAAGCCGAAGACCCGTTTGCATTGTTCATGCTGCCACACTATCTCTGAAGGATCCAACAAGTTCCCCAATGGTCTTCCGGTTTTTCCATCTGCCATCATACATGATTTCTAACCAACTGTTCAGAGGAAGTTGCACTCAGGCAAAATTTGAGAAGTGAGCTCTTGGGACACCCTAATCCTCAGAGTCTCCTGCAAGGTACACTTGCTCTTGGTACCTGGCTTGTTGCCTGGGTGTCAAAAATAAAATCTTCTAAGCATTCACCTCATCATCAGTGACATCCTTTGCACATGATGGGCCTACCCATAGTCCACAATGAGCCATTCATTAACTAGCCTCAATGATATTTAGGTTCTCCAAGGGGGTTCCCAAACTTATCTCCTACGTTTGGCTACCAAACAAGTCATAACTGCAGCCTGAAACATCAAGGTTTAACAATTTCTTAGCAGTCTCCCTTGTATGATTAACAACTGGTTCTTTTAATGGGTCGTCCAGTTTAGAAAACATTCCCTATTAGGGAATTCTGAGATAATAGAGGAGGGTGAGTCCTATGTACAGATCCTTTTTTTTTTGGCCAGAGTAAAGAGCATTTAAAATGAATGAGCTGGAGTAAGATGTGCCAAATTTACCTGGTGTAGGCGCTATAATCGACGCCAATTCTTGACAGAGATAAATCATTGATGTAAATGGGTACTGTGTAAGGCCGCCTTCACACAGTCAGTGTTTGATCAGTGATTTCCATCAGTGATTGTGAGCCAAAAGAGTTGCTCCTGTTCTGTGTTTTGGACCTGCCCCTGGTTTTGGCTCAGAATTACTGATGAAAATCACTGACCAAACACTGACTGTGTAAAAGCGGTCTAATGCTTTATTTCCCCTGTGATGGCACTAAAGGGAAATTATACACTAAAGCTGGCCAAACTTTTCAGATAGCTGTTGGCAAAACATTTTTGTTTGGTCAACAGCTTTCTCTCCTAACCCCCACATACACTTATATGCTCTGCTCAAAATGGCAAGAAGGGAATAAGGTACTGACAGGCACCTCTTTCACTGGTTTATCTCCCTGAGAACAAAAGTATCCGGCATGTTAGAAACCAGCTTCTTGATTGTTCTCTCCCCTGCCATCTGCCAATGGGGGAGAGTCAGGAGACCCGCATACACATTAGATGGTCGGTACTTTCAGCCAACATTAATATGTATGGCCAGTAGAGATGAGCAAATTTCATATTTTGAAATTCGTTTACGCTTCGTTTACTGGTAAAAGGTGAATTGCGTTATGGATTCCGTTACCACAGACCATAACGCAATTCTATGACGGAATGCATAACGCAATGTCTTTAGAGGCATTCCGTTATTCATTCCGTCATAATAGAAGTCTATGGGCTGCAAAACAGATCCGTCCCATTTCAGTTATGCAGGGGAGTCCTCTCCTGCATGACAAAAATAATTAGCCCCTACATAAGACAGTCACCCAAAAAATAAAAAAAAATACGGCTTTCAGAATGTCGAGACACAAAGTTTATTGTATGTAAAACTGAAACAAACAACCAAATAAAGGTCATATTTGGTATTGTCGCGTCCGTAACAACCTGCTCTTTAAAAATACCACATGATCTAACCTATCAGATGAATGTTGTAAATAACAAAAAATAAAAACGGTGCCAAAACGGCTATTTTCTGTTACCTTGCCTCACAAAAAGTGTAATCTAGAGCAACCAAAAATCATATGTACCCTAAAATAGTACCAACAAAACTGCCACCTTATCCCGTTGTTTCCAAAATTGGGTCACTTTTTGGAGTTTTGACTCTAGGGGTGCATCAGGGGGGCTTCAAATGGGACATGGTGTCAAAAAAACAGTCCAGCAAAATCTGCCTTCCAAAAACCACATGGTGTTCCTTTCCTTCTGCGCAATGCAGTGTGCCCGTACAGCAGTTTTACGACCACATATGGGGTGTTTCTGTAAACTACAGAATCAGAGCAATAAATATTGAGTTTTGTTTGGCTGTTAACCCTTGCTTTGTTAGTGGAATTTGTTTTATTAAAATGGAAAATCTGCCAAAAAAGTGAAATTCTGAAATTTCATCTCCATTTTCCATTAATTCTTGTGGAACACCTAAAGGGTTAATAAAGTTTATCAAATCAGTTTTGTATACCTTTAGGGGTGTAGTTTCTAAAATGGGGTAACTTTTTTGGAGTTTCTACTCTAGGGGTGCATCAGGGGGGTCTTCAAATGTGACATGGCAGCTTAAAATTATCCCAGTGAAATCTGCTTTCCAAAAACCATATGGAGTTCCTTTCCTTCTGCGCCCTGCCGTGTGCCCGTACAGCAGTTTACAACCACATATGGGGTGTTTCTGTAAGCTACAGAATCAGGGCCAAAAATATTGAGTTTTGTTTGGCTGTTAACCCTTGCTTTGCAACTGGAAAAAATTTATTAAAATGGAAAATCTGCCAAAAAAGTGAAATTCTGAAATTTAATCTCTATTTTGCATTAAAGGGAGCCTGTCACCAAAAAATCGCCTATTGAGCTGTTAAGAGTACCTTATAGTGCTACATAGTTGTGTCCTATAGCACTTTTTCGTCCTTTTCCTGCATTTATTGTCACTGAGAAATAGATGTTTTAATCAGCCGCTGCCCCGTGTTTCAAGTCAGGCTTGAAGTCAAGGGGGCAGTGGCCTAGGCGTCTCTAATCCTGCTTTTCCGGTTTCTCGCCGCCTTGATTGACACGCTGCATCTCAGTGCCGGAACCGCGCTCTCAGCCCGCATGCGCAGTAAAGGGCTGCTGTCACGCGATCCCGGCTCCGGCTCGTACACTCAGCCGGCTTCAGTCTCACTACTGTGCATGCGCCCGCCAGCCTTACATACTCGTGCCCCCGCCCGGCATCTTCTCTTCCTGCGCATACAGAGCGCGAGTATGTGTAATGACCGACGTCACGCACAGGGAGGAAAACAGGGAAAGCCCTGCCCAAGGGAGAGGGAAAGGTGGTGACCCCTAACTCACCTTGCGGCTGGCACCTGACTGCCCTGACGTACCTAGACGGGTTCCTCACCCGTGCGGCGATCACGTGCCTAAACCCTGGCTTTCCCTAATATGAGCCCTAGATAGTGAACAGGCCGGTGGGATCGCTAGTCCACACCACTATCACTAAGAGGGAAACACCAGGGAGAGGACAGACAAAACAGACAAACACATACACCCAGGTGGGCGACCACAATAAACCAAAAAGGTCCAACAGGGATCCGGAGGGTAGCGTTCTGGACCAACTACCAGCGAACGCAGCAACACAGCTCCAGAAGGTCAGAATAGATGTCCAGGCAGGAAGCTCTATCTCTGGCAACCAGAGAAGTGTGAGAGAGGAATATAAGGAGGTCTGGGAGTGCTGGACAAGGAACAGCTGAGGAGAAGGAGCTACGGATCCCTGAGTGAGCCAAAAGGGTTTGCAAAGCAAACCCAGAAAGCTACCATAAGGAAAACAGCCCTATCTTAAATAGAGCGTGCAGCCAACCGCTGCGACTTCCTGACCCCGGGTATAACGGAGTCAGGCGTGGTTCTCGATACCCTCGTGACAGTACCCCCCTCTCTACGAGGGGCCTCCGGACACTCAGGACCAGGTCTCTCAGGATGAGAGGCATGAAAAACCCGAACTAACCTGTCGGCGTTTACCTCAGACGCAGGAACCCACATTCTTTCCTCGGGACCGTAACCTCTCCAATGCACCAGATATTGAAGAGAGTTGCGGACCCGACGAGAATTAACAATTTTGGATATCTGAAATTCTAGATTACCATCCACGACAACAGGAGGGGGTGGCAGCGGTGATGGTTCTAGAGGTGGAACATATTTTTTGAGTAATGACTTATGAAAAACATTATGAATTTTAAAAGTCTGAGGTAACTCCAGGCGAAAAGCCACGGGGTTGATGATGGCTACAATTTTGTAAGGGCCAATAAACCTAGGACCCAGTTTCCAAGAGGGAACCTTCAATTTAATATTCCTAGTAGACAACCACACATAGTCATTCACTCCTAGGTCCGGACCTGGCGACCGTCTCTTATCAGCCATGCATTTGTATTTACCTCCCATATTTTTCAAGTTAGCTTGCACCTTCTGCCATACCGATGAAAGAGATGACGAAAACCGTTCCTCTTCGGGAACCCCAGAAGACCCCCCCTCTTTGAAAGTACAGAATTGGGGATGAAAACCATATGCACCAAGAAATGGTGACTTGCCAGTGGATTCCTGACGACGATTATTTATGGCAAACTCAGCTAACGGTAAATGTAATGACCGACGTCACGCACAGGGAGGAAAACAGGGAAAGCCCTGCCCAAGGGGGAGGGAAAGGTGGTGACCCCTAACTCACCTTGCGGCTGGCACCTGACTGCCCTGACGTCCCTAGACGGGTTCCTCACCTGTGCGGCGATCACGTGCCTGAACCCTGGCTTTCCCTAATATGAGCCCTAGATAGTGAACAGGCCGGTGGGATCGCTAGTCCACACCACTATCACTAAGAGGGAAACACCAGGGAGAGGACAGACAAAACAGACAAACACATACACCCAGGTGGGCGACCACAATAAACCAAAAAGGTCCAACAGGGATCCGGAGGGTATCGTTCAGGACCAACTACCAGCGAACGCAGCAACACAGCTTCAGAAGGTCAGAATAGATGTCCAGGCAGGAAGCTCTATCTCTGGCAACCAGAGAAGTGTGAGAGAGGAATATAAGGAGGTCTGGGAGTGCTGGACAAGGAACAGCTGAGGAGAAGGAGCTACGGATCCCTGAGTGAGCCAAAAGGGTTTGCAAAGCAAACCCAGAAAGCTACCATAAGGAAAACAGCCCTATCTTAAATAGAGCGTGCAGCCAACCAATGCGACTTCCTGACTCCGGGTATAACGGAGTCAGGCGTGGTTCTCGATACCCTCGTGGCAGTATGTAAGGCTGGTGGGCGCATGCGCAGTAGTGAGACTGAAGCCGGCTGGGTCCCGGCACTGAGATGCGGCGTGTCAATCAAGGCGGAGAGAGGCCGGAAAAGCAGGATTGGAGACGCCTAGGCCGCTGCCCCCTTGACTTCAAGCTTGACTTGAAACACAGGGCAGCGGCTGATTAAAATATCGATTTCTCAGTGACGATAAATGCAGGAAAAGGACGAAAAAGTGCTATAGGACACAACTATGTAGCACTATAAGGTACTCTTAACAGCTCAATAGGCGATTTTTTGGTGACAGGTTCCCTTTAATTCTTGTGGAATACCTAAAGGGTTAACAAAGTTTGTAAAATCAGTTTTGTATACCTTGAGGGGTGTAGTTTCTAGTCATTTTTGGGTGGTTTCTATTATGTAAGCCTCACAAAGTGACTTCAGACCTGAACCGGTCCTTAAAAAGTGGGTTTTGGAAATTTTCTGAAAAATTTCAAAATTGGCATTCACAAAATGATCAAAACATGTAGTAGACATATGGGGAATGTAAAGTAATAACTATTTTTGGAGGTATTACTATCTATTATAAAAGTAGAGAAATTGAAATTTGCTAATTTTTCCAAATTTATGGTAAATTTGGTATTTTTTTTATAAATAAAAATACATTCTTTTTTATTTAATTTTACCACTGTCATAAAGTACAATATGTGACGAGAAAACAGTCTCAGAATGGCCTGGATAAGTAAAAGCGTTTTAAAGTTATCACCCCATAAAGTGACACATGTCAGATTTGCAAAAAATGGCCTGGGCAGTAAGGTGAAATATGGCAGGGTCCTTAAGGGGTTAATTTTAAGGGACCCTTTTAACAAGTAGGAGTTGTCCTATATGAAGCAGAATACATTATAGCTCCAGCTACTACACAGTAGACATACCAATTAGCATCAACATCAAGTTAGCTGCACCATATTTTTCCACTTCATGGATCCAGTGGGGGACAGACTCAAATGTCTGGCGTTGAGTGATGTCATAGGCAATGATGGCTCCATGTGCACTACGGTAATAACTCTGTGCGATAGTACGAAACCTCTCCTGGCCTGCTGTGTCCCAAACTTGTACCTATGAGATATCAGCAATCACAAATTAAAATGCAGAAGGGTTTGTTCGCCATCATAACAAATTTGAGCAAACAGGCAATAGTATAAAAACTAGCAATTATTAGATGCATGTACAGAAGTCACAGCAAGTGCTGTACCTCAAACCGCTTTGGCACGGCTCAAAAATTTTCAGTTTCTGAAAATGTGTGATTTCAGTGATTGTTTTCCAGTTCCAGGCTTCTACTGAGCATTATTGCCCATCCATTTTAGGTCCAGCTCACTGTAACCCCTTCCACTGATGCCTTTTGATATGACCTTTATGTGGCATAATCATGGCACCAGAATGAAGTACGTTCCTTCAATTTGGTCAAGTGGCCTTTTCAGAAAGTTCTTGCCATTCCTCCAACAGTTATGAAAGGTTTATGGAAGAACCCGAGCAACAGAAATTTTTACCTTGACTTTTTTGCCATCAATATTCAGGGACTTCACAGTGAAGTCCACCCCAATGGTGTTCTGGTACTTGTCAGTGAAGACCCCGGACTGGAAACGCTGTACCACACAAGTCTTGCCAACATTGGAGTCACCAATCAGAATGATTTTAAATAGAAAGTCAAAAGGGTCATCCTCTTGGAATACAGATCCAGGCATGCTCTGCGTGGGTGGGGTCGATATCCCAAGAAAAGTTTGAGGAGCTGCAGATTAGGAGCCAGAAGACATACTGCAAACCTGGAATAAGACAAAGTGAGAGAATAAAGTACACACTTTACAAGGATAGCTGAATGCCGAACACTAAGGGGGAGATTTATCAAAACTGGTGTAATGGAAAACTGACTTAGTTGCCCATAATAACCAATTAGATTCCACTTTTCATTTGGAAAATCAAAATATCAATCTGATTGGTTGCTATGGGCAACTAGGCCAGTTTTTCTTTGCACAAGTTTTGATAAATCTCCTCCTATGTCCCTGCTTACAACTGCATTCTGGGCTGGCTGCCGTTTTGCAACAATTTGAAAGGTGTCCAATTAACCCTGTTGAACCCCTCCAACTCCAACCACCCAAGACTGACTTCTATGGGACTGACAAAGGCATCACTACCAAAAAAATGAATCAAGCAGTGGACTGACATGTACCCTACTGATCCATTTACAGAGAGGACTTGGGGACCCTCTGTTCTCAAGACTGCGGGGGGACCTGACATTTGTTCCCTATCGTGCAGATAGGGGATAATGCTTTTCATGAGATAACCCCTTTAAAGGGGGTTTGCAGGACTTAACTACCAATGACCTGTCCTAAGGCTTTACTCACATCAGTGTTTTGGTCAGTGATTTCCATCAGTGATTGTGAGCCAAAACCAGGACTGGAGCCTCCGCAGACATAAGGGAAAGATCTGCCCCTGTTCTGTGTTTAGAGCCGCACCTGGTTTTGGCTCACAGTACCTGATGGAAATCACTGAGGCCTCGTTCACATTTCCGTGTCAGTGTCACGTCCGTGAAAAAAAGCGTACGTGTTTCATCCGTGAAGATGTCCGAGAAGGATCCATGGTTGGTCCGTGTGTCCGTTTTTACCATCCGTGTGTTATCCGTAATTCACTGACGTTGCTCAGCTGTAAATTAATTTCCAAAGAATCTCCTATTAATCTTCAGTGAAAAACGGACACAACACGGATGTGTGCCAGTGATTTTCACGGATCCATAGACTTTAATGGGCGTGCTTGGTCCGCCACACGGATCAAAGTAGTGCATGTCCCCGTGATTTTTTTTTTACTGACCCACAGTCAGAAAAAAAAATACTGAAATGTGAACAGACACATTTAAATCAATAGGTACGTTTGCTGTCTGCAGCAAATGAGGACAGCACATGTCAGTAAAAAACTAAAATGTGAACGAGGCCTGACTGTGTGAATAAGGCTTTAGGATAGACCATTAGTATCAGATCAGCCGGTGATCCGACTCCCAGAACAGCTGGGAATTGTAGCACCAGAACTATACAGCTCCATATGTAACGCCCCAGAGTGGCGTTACCACTTCAGCACCCGACACTATCTCTAATAGGCTAACAAAGTGCCATTATGTATTTTGTTCAGGTCCTATACACTGTGCATTTCTAATGTTTGTAACTGTTATGTTCACATGTGATGTGCCTGGTTCACCAGCAGGTGGCAGGAGACATGGCAGAGCTATAGTTGGGTAGAATGGAGCTTTCCATTCCATTCTAACCCCCCTCTGTGGAGGAGTGGGCTCGTCCCACTTCCTGCAGGAAGGGTGGGTCAGAAGTTCTAATCAGTCTCGCTTATCCCCTGCTAAGGGACAGGTGTGCAGGGAGCACATCTCTGCTGGACATGCACAAGCCAGCCAGAGCACCCTCAGCTCTGCTGGCCATGGAGGTCAAAGCTTAGAGCCTCAGGAGCCAGGAGGTAAGTTCCCTGGCCTAATCTAGAGTCAGACCGTACAAAGAGAAGTGCAGCATACAAGAAGAAGCAAAGTCATACAGTCAGCCTGTCAGTACAGCAGAGCCAGAGAGAAACAGATGTAGCAGAGTCGAGTTTGCCTGCCAGTTTTAATGCTAAAGCCTGCTGGGACCAAGACAAAGCCTGAAATCTGTTTTAGAGAACGTTTATGCAAAGTAAAGCTGCTGTTCAACTATATGCAAGATCTGGACTCAATCTTTCTTTCAAATCCCTCAATTATTCCCCTTATTTATTGAAGATAAGTTTGGTGATCAGACTGGCACACTAATATCTGGGATCCAGTGAAAGGAAAGGAGCCGAGAGAGTGAATGTGTAAAATCTGATTTATTGACCTAAAAATGGGTTAAAAAGGTAATACAGTATTCCGGGCTGGAATGGTATAGAAAATAGTACAATTGTCCAGATAAAAATAAAAATAATCTTATCGTGGTACAGTATTCCAGGGAAAATGTCTAATGTTGGTTGGTGGTCAATGTGTTCTGTGCCTGTACGGCCAGGGATAATCCACTATATAGTGTGCTGGAGTAGTGGTTAGGGTGCACAATATAGAGTGCTGTTTGTAGTACATAAAATTGGTATAAGTCGGATGGCAAACGTTTCAAAATGGTCGCGTGAAATGGTAAAAACCTGTTAAGGAGTAGTGTGACAGGCAGGTAGATTGTGGAGGTCTCCGGTGGCGTCCCACACGGAGGCAATACTCTGCCTGCTATTACCTTTGCAACGTCTTCTGGGTGCTGCCGATCCTTTCCTGTGCGCTGCGGGTGGAATCCTCGTTCCTGGCTTGCGAGCGGAGTGCGCAATGGACTCTACACCCCACGTGGTGTTGGCGTCCCACGTGGTATGTGCGAATCTGTAGTGGGGGGTATGCCGGCTAGAAGATTAGTAGGGAAGCGCTTCCTATTGTTGGTTGATATCCTCTGTAAGCGGGTCCTTCACCAGACGCGTTTCGGAGTCTTAGCTGACTCCTTCCCTCCTTCCTCAGTGGCTCCTATGTATTGCTTCGGAGCCAAAGCCTGGGGTCCAGCCGTATCCAGGTAGGAGCATCGTGACACACATAAAGAGACATTTTAGACCACACTATACTACTCGGCATTCCTATACCTGGGGCGCGTTTTATATATAGAGGGCTCCAGGGGGAGGCGCCTGTTGCACATACACTATGTCAGTGATGTCTAACCTCCGGAACTCCAGCCATGGTGAAACTACAACTCCCAGCATGCCCCATTCATTTCTATGGAGTTCTGAGAACAACCAAGCAAGTGTGCATCTTGGGAGTTGTAGTTTTACTACAGCTGGAGTGCCGGAGGTTAGCCATCACAGCCCTATGTAGTGGCTGTGCCTGGGTGAAGTAAATGGGAAAAGTGCTGCAGTAGCCAGTGTACGGAGCTGTGTAGTTCCAGTGCCTGGCTGCAGCACTAACTGGCAGAGGTGTCAGGAATAGACAGGCATACCAGAATACCAGAGGATCCTCTGGAGGGCTCAGGCTCTGGCACAATTGTATAACCCTAATACAACAAGACTTCTAAGCTCCAGCAGAAATCTATACAACTTAGCTCATTTTAGAGACTATCGCTTACCACTAGTATCTATTTCTCATTCAATGAAATTAGAAAATGAATGTGCACATGTTCTGAATAGACTGATTGTGGGCCATCAAAATCATTCATTTAGAATCATCCAATCATTTGCCCAAAGAAATCCAACCCAACACTGACCAGGACATGCTGCCCATCTATTATTGGTGACCTACTGTAAGTTCTGGAAAACTCCTTTAAGATAAACGTGAAGATGTCAGATGAAGTCATAAGTATGAGACATCAGGTATCCAGTAAGAGAAATCTCCCAGTACCAAAGTCATTTAATCACACTATAGAACCCTTTCATTCTGGAAATGGGTGGAGGTCCATGACTACCGATGTCACCAATGTTGTTCTCCCCCATGTATGGATGATAAAATAAAGAGAATACTCCAGCACTGTGCGTCAAGGCTTGTTTATTTGGAATGCGGCGTCGTAACAACGTGACGTTTCGGCCAGAACGGCCTTTATCGAACTATGTGACAAAAATTCAGAGAAATTACAATAGTGCATAGAATCCAACACATGGTGAAAATGATAAGTCATGGTAGTGTTGGATGATAGAAAATACAGATGCCATATAGAAAGCGTCATTTTTTCTTTTTTTTTCTTTCCGTTTTTTTCTTGTATATGACGCTTTCTATATGGCATCTGTATTTTCTATCATCCAACACTACCATGACTTATAATTTTCACCATGTGTTGGATTTTATGCACTATATTGTAATTGTTGTTTCTCAGAATTTTTGTCACATAGTTTGATAAAGGCCATTCTGGCCGAAACGTCACGTTGTTATGCCGCCGCATTCCAAATAAACAAGCCTTGACGCACAGTGCTGGAGTATTCTCTTTATTATATATGGGGCGGGAACCCGACTCCAAGCAGCATTTTCCAGAGTGCCAGGAGGTTTACATCTCCATGTATGGATGACATATCAGAAGGTCATCTGAGCAGATTTCCCCATTTTAAGACTTGCATATTCACAGATGTTGCCATTACCAGAATAACCATTAAGTGAAGAATGCATTTTTCACCATTCACAGGAATATCTGTAAAATGTCACATTCCAAGACAAATGTCAGTAGTATATATAGTCCATGTGTGGACCTCTGAGGTTGAAGAACAGGTATTACTGGTAGGGACAGGATATGATGGGACTTGTGGTTCTACATCAGTTCTCCTGAGGAAGATGCATGGCTATATGCACAGTGTCTAATGCTGGAGGATAAATCTGGTGCACATTTAGGCCACCTGCGCACATTATGGAATACACGTGTTTTTTCCGTGCGGATTCCCGTGTGGAAAAAACGCAGCATAACAGTACCAGCAAAGTGTATGAGATTACACATGTACAATTTGCGGATTGTTTCCATGCAGAAATTGACCTGCATTTCCAAATCCGCAGCAATTATGTTTGCGGTTTAGCTGCAGATTTCACTCCTTTCAATGGAAGGGTGAGATCTGCCGCAAAACCGCATCTAATCTGCACCAAAATCTTGTTGCGGATATGCTGTAGAAACGCACATAATTCCTTATGGAAATTCGTGAGGATATTATGTGCGTTCACCCCCACTCGTGTGCAGCAAATCTGCACTAAAACCGCACAAAAAAACCACACATAAATCTGCACTATTTATCGCAGTTTTGGTGTGGTTTTTTGTCTATTTTTTTCCTGGGGATTTTCTATGTTGACAACCCTATTGAAGTCTATGGAGAAAACCACTCCACGGAAGGTGCAGAATGGCACAAACAATTGACATGCTGCGGATTTTAAAATTCACACATCAAGTCAATTTCTGGACCTAAGGGAAAAAAGCAAAGTGTACATGAAATGTATCAAATCTCATTCACTTTGCTGGTACTGTATTCCGCATGAAATCGTTACGGAAAAATTATATATAAAACCCGTGTACCTTTACACCACCTATTAATTGCCTAACTTGACAGCAGAATCATGCGCTTTGGCACACATTGGGGCAGATTTACTTATCCTATAGACAGTGTAAACTTAGGGGCTAATGTATCTAGTTCCCTGCACCAGAAAAGTGTCAGTGAAGTAGACATTTGTGCCAAATTTGAGATTTTTGCTCCATTTTTAGAGTGGTTTGCGCCATGTTCGGTGGTGACCAGATGTTTTGTGAGCGGGGCTACATTTTTAGCCAGATTTATCTTTAAAACTTTTGAAAAAGTTTAAAATGTACTACAGTCCCCTTGTGGGACACAGACTAATGGAACCTTTGTAATAAATAGGATTAGACTTCAGACATCACCCCCTCCCCCATCACTACAAATTTGGGCCTCTTGCACGTGTGTCCCCCGTGGTCGTATTGCGGCCCGCATGCGGTGCGTCGGCAATACATGGGACACCGGCCGTGTGCATTCCGCATCACGGATGTGGACCCATTCACTTCAATGGGTCCACAAATCCGGAGATGCGGTGCGGAACGGAAGCACTGCGGAGTGCTTCTGTAGTGTTCCGTTCTGTGCTTCCATTCCGCAAAAAGATAGAACTTGTCCTATCTTTTTGCGAAACGGATGGATCGCGGAACCCATTCAAGTGAATGGGGTCGCGCTCCACATGTGGCTGGCCCACGGTCGATGCCCGTGCATTGCGGACCGCAATTTGCGGTCCACAGCACGGGCAGCACACGTTCGTGTGCAAGAGGCCTTAGGCTTAGCAATTCTGTCCCAGTGTCTAAAACACTTGATAAATGTTGCAAAAAGCATTTACGACAGTTTTTCCAGTTCAAATTACTCCAAATTCTGGCGCAATTTGGTTAGTAAATCTCCCCTTTGGCCAGTTTCAGACATGTAAGTTGTCTGCGGGAAACACGCTCCATGTGGAAGCGTTATTTCCTGTCCTGGACTCCGCTCTTGTTACAGTACTTCACGGCATTATAATGATTTATAGTACAATGCAGTAGATCCGAGGTCTGACAGAGAGCATTATAAATCGTGCAGAATCCTGACCGTGTGGCTGTACCCTAAAGATGGAGCAAACACGTCATACATTTGTCACAAGTACCTACTTCACTGACAAAACAGGCCACTTAGCTTCTGGTGCAGAGCGTGTTATACGTTATCCCCTTTGTATTTTTTAATGTTTACTTTGCTTTTATTAATTTTCAAGTATGACCATACCGTACAGTGCATCAAAAAAAATTCAGGGACAACTTAATCGTAGGATCTCGCAGGATCCAAATACAGTGTTACAGTCAAAGAAATGGGTCTAAGCGATTGAATTCCATGAATATGCGAGACTGAAAGTTACTGTGCGGTTAAGATAAATACATACATCAATATAAACGTTTAACAATACATTTTATGAAGGTAAATAAAAGACTATCTTCTGTAAACCAAGTTTCTTAATTATTACCTCTAACTTGAGGCACGACTCGTATAGCCGATTTTAAGTAAAACAAAAACAACACAATCAAAAGAGAAGAAAGATAGAAGGACGAAGAAGGAAAGGAGAGAGAAAGGTAGGCAAGAAATTACAAAAAGTGTAAGGAATAGAAGTCAGGAGTAAGGGGGGAAAGGGGAAGGGGATAGGTGGGTATCCTTTGTATTTTTTTTTATTAGAAACTGATGCGTTTTGCATTTGTACCTGTTAAGACGGGTTCGCATCAGCGTTACTTAATTCCGTTGTAGGTTCCGTTATAACAGAGTTATAGTGGAATATAATAGAATTCTAGGACGGAATGCAAAACGGAAGCCTCTAAGACAGGGTTCCTCAACTCCGGTCCTCGGGACCCACCTACCAGTCATGTTTTCAGGATTTCCTTAGTATTGAGCAGGTGATAATAATTAGTGTCCATGCATCAGGACTTACCACAGGTATTCATTCTGTGGGATATTCTCAAATCCTGACTGGTAGGTGGGTCCCGAGGACCGTAGTTGAGAAGCCCTGCTCTAAGAGGTATTCAGTTTTGCTCCGTCCTAATACATGTCTATGGGGCCAAATAATGGTTACGTTATACATGATGGAAAAAAAGTCCAGTTGACAGGACTATATTTTCCATCATGTATAACGGAACCAAATGGAACCGTTATTTGGCCCCACAGACATGTATTAGGACCATTGAGGACTGGGAACTTAAAGTGGCCCAGGAAAAAAAAATAAAAATAAAAGTGGCCCCCTGTTTTAGGGGGGTCCAAATAAACAGAAGGTGGGGCAACACAAGTAGGCGGCGTCAGAAATATCATAGCGCAATATACCACCCCTGCAGAACCATATACCACAGTGCAGCACAATATATATATGGGGACCATCAATAGCTGCCATTTTCTGTCCTCTTCCTCCATTTGTCTCTGATTAAGATATGGAGCAGGGGGCTTAGGAGGTGAGATGTGGCCACAGCAGTTGAATTCGGTAGGGCATGTGCAGTTGCTGGCCAGATACATATATATATAGTTGATTCTCACAGCATTATCTACCACTGAGAGTTCATTATGTAACTGACCAGTGGCAGTGGGGAAAGCTTGGGAGGCCCCATGGGCATTGACCCACCGGGATATTTCCTTGTAAGGTCTATGGCCAATCTGCCCGTGATTAGGACGGAGCAAAACGAAATGGCTCCATTAGGCTTCTATTTTGCATTCCGTCCTACAATTCTGTTATATTACATTATAAACTATGTTATAATGGAACCAATACCGGAATTCAATAACGCTGATGCGAACCCGCCCTTATTGAGTTGATATTCCATTAGTGTGGGATCTTAAAGAGGACCTGTCACCTCTCCCGACAGGTCGGTTTTAGTAACCATTTGCATTCCCCATGTAATAGCAATTCTGAGGCATCTATTCTTATGACTTTACGTCGTGCCATTCGTCTATTATTCCTGCTAGAAGTTTACAGTCTGCAGTAAAAGTAATGGAGGGTATAACTGTAGTATACGGGAGTTGTAATACCCGTTACTACCAAAGGTCACTTGGTGTGCTGTCGTCCCTCCTAATTATGGGAAGTTGGTATATGTCAGTTTTATAAAATGTAATGTAATGTGTGTATTTTCCTGTCACTGAAACTTGCACTTACAGGCCTGCTAGGGGTGTCATTCCTACTTCTAGTCCATAGAGGGAGCTAGGGAGCCCTAGTTTATAAAAAGGCCAGACAGGGAAGTGCAGGAGAGACGGAGTCTAGTTTCAGTAAGCTACAGTTGGAGATTAGACAATGTCTGAGACAAGTCCAGGCCTGAAGCCTGCTGTTCAGGAGAAGATTCCCTCCTGAATACCCATATGCAGAAGCAGGAACATCTTAGCCTAAGGGCCTGAGGAACCATTCAGAAGCTAGGAGAGACTGAGGCAAAGATCAGAGGAGCCAGAGGTACTGAGAGAAACAGAGGAGGTACTGATTAAAGCCATAATCAAGGAGATAAAGCCAGACTTAGGTTAATGGGCCTTGGTGAAGAATTGCTACATTCCAGGATCAGACAGAGTTAGAGTGCAAGCTCCTTTGCTGCAAATCCTGTGTTCAACACTCTGTAATTACCCTGCTGTACTGTATTGCCTGCATCGACCGAATTGCAAAATCGACTGTATGCTGAGGAACTGCGTTTCCAATATTGTCTCTGCCTGCAACCTACTAAAGTTCAAGTTCTGTTTTAATACCACGTTTCCTCAAATTTATTCCTGCATCCGCAAACGGCGTGCCACCGTTTACTTGGCACTGGCGTCACGAACTATTCCCTACCTATACCTGCCCTTGCAGAGAGTCAGCTGCTCAGGTTAGTGTCTATTGCACTACATCACCCAGAAACACCTACTACACCTAACTTGAGTACGCTGCACATCTCTTTTGGCGTCACGAACAGGATACGCACGCTTTCTAGTGCAAGAAGCGTGAACTTTGTGCCTTATACAGTTGCCCTGTGACCAAAGTGACAATTTTCCTGTTTTATTCAAGTGGACTTTGTGGATTAAAAATCATACCCAAAGTGTGTCAAAAACTTCTAAAAAGCGCTGTACAGTATTGCGCTGCACAGAGGAAGAAAATCGCCGCATTGGAGTGTGGTTTTGTGGACTTTAAACATTCCTGCTTGCCGTCAGTGAATAGACAGCGTTTGTACCTAAAGATGGCCGCTGAGCTTGCTGAATTTACTGCTGCGTCACCTTCATCCTGAAAAGGCGGGAAAAATTGGCGCCTTTCTGAGGAAAAAGCGGGAAGAAGGTCAAGGGCAGGCGCCACGGCTTATCTGGACATTTGCATGTCTGCCAGCATGGACACCGCCTCCCATATACTGGAATACCTGGGGGGCGGCTCCCCAGTGCAGTGGGAGGAGCTGGCTACTCTAATTGACGGGACCCTATCGCTCTCCTCAGAAGGATCGAGCATGTTGGAAAGTGAGCAGAGTGTTGCTGCAGCGTTCGCACCTGAAAAAGAAAAGATGACTGACATCGGTGTAGAGCTAGAGGAGGCTCCACCGGCCTACGCTCCGGGACCGGAGCAACCCGCCTGCCGCCCAAGGGAGAAAGAACCCGAGCCCTACTATGGCTCGTGGAGGGACTTTTTCCAGCCATCGTTCAAATGGTCTTCCCTGATGGCGGAGATCCGAGAGGCCGCTATCAAGCGGAACATAAAGACTAAGATCGTTTACGAAGAATTGACTAAAACAATCCATGAAAAGCATGCTAACACCCAACCCCGCCTGGAAAGGAGAAAGGGGGTGGTGCTGTCATTCGACAAAACCCGTGGCTACGGGTTCATCCAGGACTATCTTACTGGCAGAGACCTCTATGTCAATCGAAGGTCTGTCAAAAGAGACTACCTCCCTTCTTACCAGCACAGTCTCCGCGAGGGAGAGGAAGTGGAGTACACCCCTGCCGAGGGCCTGCGAGGCCCCTATGCGACTGCTGTGACCCGTCCGAAGCGAGGACCTGAGGATTGGGAGGCAGAAGAAGAAGACCACTCTGGCTGCGAGCGAGAACCGGAACGCTCTCCAGAGCCGGCCCATCACGCCTTTCAGGAGCGGAGTTCCTTCATTGGGCCAAACGTCTTCTGGCAGCCAACCGTGTTGGAGAAATGGGTGAGCCCCTATCCTTCCCCCGAGCTGCCTCGTCGGGAGAAGACCATCTCAGAGCTGGAGCAGTTAAAAGGACTTAGTGCTACCTTTGAGAACATCCGGATGGGACGGAGACCAGATGCAAGTCCAGAACCTGAAGAGGCCGAGTCTGCGTCATCGGTGACTGTACCTGCGCCGGCGGCGCCAGCAGAGAACAGCGACTCCGACACAGAGAGTATCGGTGAGCAGATCGTCCGGCTGGAGGAGAAGTTGCGGGAGTTGCGCAAGACCTACACCGCCAGGATCCAGACACCGCCGAGGAAGGATGAGGTAAGGGTGCCTGTCACCACCCGCCGACCGTCTTCTGTTGTCACCGCTCCGTCAGTGCCCCCGACCGGACCCGCGATTGCCGTGAACTGCTGCACCCAGGGCACCGGACCGCTTGCTGCGGCGGTGCCAAACATGTCACACCCTGCAGTGATTATGCCAGGGCCGGCACGGCCCATCAGAGGGTTCACCCCTAGGCCTATGGGGCCAATACCTATTAGGGGTCCCTTTACCCTGCAGCTGCCCCCTGATACAGTCATGTGGGCCCATCCTCCTGTAGAGGACTACTACAGACGATACCTGCCAGCAGAGCCAAGTAGCTACAATATGCCACTGTAATCAGCCTGCTAGGCCTTTGATTTATTTCTTCTGAAGTTTCAATGTTAACCCTTCCAGGACAGGAGTCCTATGTTGCTGGTCCTTTGTTGCAGCTGCCAGTTTGTCCACGGCTCAGTGGTAGGTGTTGACCACTGAAATCACAAAGTCAGCAAGGCCACGTTTGTTTCCAGGACCTCCTGCCTGCTTTTGGTACCCCCACGCCAAGTTGTGCCTGTTCCTTTGTTGCACCTTTTACCCTTCACCCCCTTTTCAGGTTGATCAGGGGTATTACAGCACTTGTCTTTGCTGTCCGTTTGTTGTGCAACTTCATACTAAGGAACCGTGCCCGGAGACAGACTCAAAAGTACCTGAGCCTCTGAGATTCTTACTCTTTTAAAAGTATTGTGCCCAGAGATGGACTCCACCGCATGAGAGCCTCTGTGATTTAATAAGAAATAACCTGGGTACGGACTCATGTTTGTTATTTGAGCCTCCAAGAACTTTTATACCGTTTTCTACTGTTTTATCATGGACTTATTCATTGTCATGGACTATCCTGGTTATAATGTTACGCTGTGCCAGGTCAGCGCCCCCGTTCCATTCATTATCCTGAGAGAAGAGAACGACGCCCCTTGTCACCACACTTCACTTTTGCCAATTGGACCTGATGTAAATGTAAATGCAGATGAATTACATGTATGTATGCCTGCATGTCTCTGTTTTCTATTTCAGGTAGAGATTCCAGTTGGGAGACCCATGATGGAGTACGAGGTCGTACTCAGCTTAAAGCAGTGGGGTATGTAGTATACGGGAGTTGTAATACCCGTTACTACCAAAGGTCACTTGGTGTGCTGTCGTCCCTCCTAATTATGGGAAGTTGGTATATGTCAGTTTTATAAAATGTAATGTAATGTGTGTATTTTCCTGTCACTGAAACTTGCACTTACAGGCCTGCTAGGGGTGTCATTCCTACTTCTAGTCCATAGAGGGAGCTAGGGAGCCCTAGTTTATAAAAAGGCCAGACAGGGAAGTGCAGGAGAGACGGAGTCTAGTTTCAGTAAGCTACAGTTGGAGATTAGACAATGTCTGAGACAAGTCCAGGCCTGAAGCCTGCTGTTCAGGAGAAGATTCCCTCCTGAATACCCATATGCAGAAGCAGGAACATCTTAGCCTAAGGGCCTGAGGAACCATTCAGAAGCTAGGAGAGACTGAGGCAAAGATCAGAGGAGCCAGAGGTACTGAGAGAAACAGAGGAGGTACTGATTAAAGCCATAATCAAGGAGATAAAGCCAGACTTAGGTTAATGGGCCTTGGTGAAGAATTGCTACATTCCAGGATCAGACAGAGTTAGAGTGCAAGCTCCTTTGCTGCAAATCCTGTGTTCAACACTCTGTAATTACCCTGCTGTACTGTATTGCCTGCATCGACCGAATTGCAAAATCGACTGTATGCTGAGGAACTGCGTTTCCAATATTGTCTCTGCCTGCAACCTACTAAAGTTCAAGTTCTGTTTTAACACCACGTTTCCTCAAATTTATTCCTGCATCCGCAAACGGCGTGCCACCGTTTACTTGGCACTGGCGTCACGAACTATTCCCTACCTATACCTGCCCTTGCAGAGAGTCAGCTGCTCAGGTTAGTGTCTATTGCACTACATCACCCAGAAACACCTACTACACCTAACTTGAGTACGCTGCACATCCAGTAGCTGGTATGTTTTACTGTCTAATCAGTGCTGCTGGTGTCAGACTGTAAAGAAACACACCCTCAACTGGTAACACCCATCTGTACCCTTACTGCAAGCTGCTGACAATTCATTTATAACTTCTGGTAGAAATAACAGAGGAATAGCACAACACAGAGTCATAAGAACTGTTATTACATGAGGAATGCAAGTAGTTACTAAAACAGACATGTCTGGAGAGGTGACAGGTCCTCTTTAAGTTGAGCCCCACCCCCTTATTAAATAGTCCTCCATGGAGTATCCAAACTCTTTAGGTGCATCTCTGAGATATCCATTCCTGGCAATCTCCTACTCAGTGCTATGATATCAGAAGATAGTTTTTGATAGGATACACCTTTAAGAAGAAAGGGGCCTCCAGATCAGGGGCAGACTGGGATCTTAAAGTGTCCCTGGAAAAAAAACTAAAAGTGGCCCCGTTTTGTAGTTGGGTCCAAATTGATGGAAGGCAATAACATACTGTGGCACATTATACCACCCCAACAGAGCAAATACCACAGTCCATCCCAAAATACTGCCAGCAGCACAAAATACCTCCCCAAAAACTTCCACTGGCCGGAAGTGAGGAGGGTCCAGGCGGCCCTCTGGGCATCGGCCAGAAAACAGGGAAATTTCCCTGTAAGGTCTTTGGCTAATCCGCCCCTGCCTCCAGTAGTACAGAAGTGTGATACCATTCTATGCCCTCATGCACACGGCAGTACTTTCCATCTGTGTACATCTCCATTTTTTGCGCATGGCTCATTGACCCATTCATTTCTAAGGGACCACATCCGTATTATATGCTGATCCATGTGGTCAATCCGCAAATTATAGATCATATCCCTTGCAGACAAGAATAGTCCTTTCTATTGATCGGTGAGAACCAAAATATGGACACAGCTGTGTACATGAAGCCTTAGACTACCCTGTAGTTCTGTATTATAGAGCAGTGGGTCCCCGTATAGACAGAGATGGAGGTAAAGTATGGGCCCATAATTGTACAGTATTACAGGTCTACGGTGTAATATGGTGGCATCTGCCTCACCAGAGTACCAGAGGGTCTTCTGATGGGCACAGGTTCGGACACAATAATGGGCCCCAGCAGAAGACAACCCATTTTGAGGTGACTTTAGAGTCAATCACCTGGCAGTACACCAAAACAACTACTATGCAATTACAAGTGAATGTGGACACATTCTGTCTCCACCACTAAAAATCTCCAGGAATATTTCCATGTCTGACTGATAGATTTACCACCCTTTTAAGACACCTGTTTACCTGACATCTCATATGACATCACATGCCTGGTTATTTATACAGGGCAGAGATCTGGCACAGTAAATTATAGAAAAATGTGACCTCACTTTTCCATCCCAGCTACTGTAATTTCCTGGTACTAAAAAAAACATTAGAAAGGTCTTCCAAATGTCTCAGTTTTATCTTGTAGATCAGAAAATGATCGAATGGCTCACCTGTAGCCTCGGCTGCCAGGACTGTTCACCTGTCAAACACCTTCCTGTGTCTGCTCCTCACCTGGATGAACAGGTAAGCCTACCTTTGCACCCTGCCTCCTGCAGCATTGGAGTATGGGAGATGTAGTTCAAGAACCAGCGTAGAAATAAGGAAATGAACGCACCTGACTTGGCAGATGACAAACAACCTTATTATGTCCTTCAGTTTTTTTTGCAGTGAGCGCAGGCCAAGGATAGGGAGACTGAAGGGAATTAACCTCTCCTTAGTACAGGAGCTGGAAAGAAGATAGCAGGTCCCGGCCTCTCGCTTTGTCTGGCAGTCCTGTACTGAGTGACACGATTATAATACACAGCTGGGACTACAATGACCTATTGTGGTTAATATAATCCGATACAGTAATTAGACCGCTACCTCCTCTCAGTCTCTGCAGCTTGTACAATCTTATTTTAATTGTCCACTTTCTATATTTTTTTACAGCAGGTACCATACAGTGGTGCAGTGTGTGGAGAAGACCCCCTGAATATTGCTGGGACTGCTTTAAAGGGAATGTGTGATCAGAAATGACTTATTGTTTAAATCGAGTTTTTATTGTGAAACATTTTTAAATAATTTTTAGTGATGGAGCAAGGGTACTTTGGAATCTAGACATTTGTTGATATTTGCCCCTACTGCTGCTCACTACTTTAGTGTACTTTGAAGGGATAACTTGCACTGTGATTTATGCTGTTGTTTGCACTTATACTGTCTTATCATGTTGAATTGCATTTTATATTATATATTCTGTTCATTTGCATTGTTATTGCACTGTGTTTGTGCTGAAATGTGAAAAGGGTTCATGAACAGTCAGTTCACACTAAGAGACTTTGGGAATTTCCAGCCTGTGCACTGAGAAGCTAGTAATTTTTACACTGCTGTCGTAAGAGACTATGCAAGCTGAGTTTTGGACGGATAAGCAGACACAGTGAACTTTCAACCATCTGTTTTAGCTCTCTCTTAAACACCTGGCTTAGCTCGGGTCCCCCATCCTGATCGTCTCCTAGCAACCGTGCATGGAAATCGCACCGCATCCGCACTTGTTTGCGGATGCTTGTGATTTTCATGCAGCCCCATTCACTTCTATGGGGCCTGCGTTTGTCAGACTGCTTTTTACAATTCAAAACTGCTTAGTAATTCCCATTCCCTTAGTCATGGCAGCCTTGAACTGCAACATTGTTAATCTTAGGCTGTGATTTACCACTTCACCCCTCCCACTAGAAGGTTCTGGATCAGTTAGAAAACTATATAAAAGTAGAGCAGCCTGATCCCCCAGTTGCCTGCAAATAGGGACCAGTGTTTAGTAGAAGAGACTCTACCAGACTGTATGAGTAACCATAAGAGGATGCTCAGATGTGGATAGTCTCCCACAGACCCTCGGTCACCACTCCTTTGACCAGGGAGCCAGCCTTCTAACAGAGAGAGGAATAGCTAGCTCAGGCCTTTTCTCACCACAGTACCTTCTGCTACAAGAGGGAAGACTGGAGACGCCAGCTCAGTGCTGCATTGCCTCTACTGTTTTGTGCTTGAGTTTCTCCAGTAAAGAAGCACACTGGTTTACTGCAAACCCTGACTCTCTGGATTTATTTCCCATTGCGGTGCACCACACCTTACAATACCCTCCGGAGAGCAGCAACACGGTGTCGGTGTCTGGGGACCCAACATAGCGTTGGGGGCCCACCTGAAACCCAGCCACTGCATTATTTTTAATTTTCCATGTAACTATCTATATGTAAAATAAATCCACTAAGCCTAAAACAGGGACCACTGTCAAAGTCTCTAATGTGACAGGTGTCAGAAGATCTAAGAGACTGGCTGCACGTGATGTGATCTGACAGCCTCATTGGTTTCACTGGGTTTCAGTGTTGTTGCTGGTATGACCATACCTTTTGTCTCAGGTGTGGCTTAGTGGTCATTACAACCCCTCTATTTAGTCTGGCTTCACCGATCATGCTATGCAGTTGATAGCTTCAGTTTTGGTATTGGAAGTTCTGGTGTGTCCTCTCCTGAGTTCCTTCTCATCCATTTACTTCAGAAGTAACTGTTCCTTCCCTTTCTTATTTGGTTGTTTCCCCTCTGTCTTTTGTTACTAGGCCTCAGGGAGACGCTGGTTCTTTCATCTTGGAAGGAACAGGCCGTCTGAAGCCCAGACACTACTCCAAGGCTATTCAGGTTTCCAGGGTCTTAGGTTCCAGTGTATGAATGTTCCTACCCTCCAGGTCCGTTCATACGGATAGGAGTCAGGGCTAGGAATAGGGTTTCCATAGGTGGTGACCATTTCTCTTTCCATAGCTTTGAGGCCTAGTTCCTTTTCCCTTCCCTCCTGTTGTCGGTGTGGTGTTCCCTCCCACATCACTACATGACAACCACTTTTTTGTCTGTATAGATCACTTTTCATCTGCTTATAATTATAAGCAGGATTACACTGATGATTGATAGATAGGAGATAGATGCCCCCTTACTGCCCCACACAGTAGTCATGCCCACTTAGTGCCCCACACAGTAGTTATTTCCCCTAATTGTACCCACACAGTAGTTATGCTCTTACACAGTAAGTTATGCCCTCTTAGTGCCCTATAAAGTAGTTTTGCCCTTTATTGCCCCCACACAGTGGTTATGCCCCCCTTAGTGACCCACACAATAGTTTTGCAACCATAGTGCCCCCTTACAGTATTGTTGCCCTATTAGTGCCCCCCTTACAGTAGTGCTGCCTCTGTAGGGTTTATGAAATAAAAATAGTAATACTCACCCAGGACCGTGGGACAGCTGCCAAAATCCATGGGAGGTATACACAGAGCATACCTAGAAAACTCTCCCATAGAAGTCAATGAGGCCCCCTCCTGTCTAATGTGTCTATGGCCCATTGTGGCTGCTTTAAAGCATATCTCTAAATCCTGTTAACAGCTCACGCAAGATGGCAGCCCTATATTCATGTTCATCGCAGAATTTAAAAAATGTAGAATCAGAAAATAAAACAGATGAGAAAAAAAGATGTGACACTATCTGGTTTTAACTGGCAGAAAAAATATGGGAGACACATTCCCTTTAATGGGGTTGTCTCACTTCAAACGGTATTTATGATGTAGAGAAAGTTAATACAAGGCACTTACTAATGTATTGTGATTGTCCATATTGCCTCCTTTGCTGGCTGGATTCATCTTTCCATCACATTACACACTGCTCCTTTCCAACAGCGTTGGTTGTGCTTGTACACTATAGGAAAATACACCGCCTCTGGTGTCCGGGACCGCGGGGGTGCGCACGGCCACCGCTGCTGGATGGTCATAATCCCTTGATGCAAGCAGTGTATAATGTAATGGAAAAATGAATCCAGCCAGCAAAGGAAGCAATATGGAGAATCACAATACAGTAGTAAGTGCCTTGTATTAACCTTATCTACATGATAAATTTGCTGAAGTGAAGTACATTTGCTAAAGTGAAGTTCTATGCTTTATACTATAATATGCTTTGTGCAATTTCTGTTGCCATTACAGGTTCGGAGTCTAGAATCAGTTGCTGCCATTAATGGTGTATTGCACTAATAGCCCTTTACTAGCAATATATATGTTTTATTATGTATATTGTGCATTTTGTATATTGCCTTTTGTGAAGTACTGTACGTTGGCTCTTGACAACACTGTGTCAAACACTACCAAGCAACGTGGAATGCAAAGTGGCGACTCACCAGATTTCTGACTACTTTATGATATTTTTTCTTTACTAAGCAAAAGAAAATTTTAACAAAAAAAAAATGTAACTAAAAAGGTACACCAAATCTCACCAACTTTATTCAAAAAGAGGATCAGGTGCGGGGCGTGGCTTGGCCGTCCGGCAAGATGGCTGTGTGAGCGAGGAGCTCCGCTGCCCAGCCACCATATAGAAGCTTCACAAGCACGGTGCCCGGGTCCCATGGGGAAATCGTTACCTTCTAGAAGGGCGAGAGGAAGCCCGGCAACCCTCTTGAGGACTCAGGACATCGCAGTCTTCCTGGATCGCCGTGCTGCCGTTCCGTCTGCTCCAGGAGGCCTGTGGCGCGAATCCGCGGCGGGAACCATTGCTGGAGGAGAAGGAAGTGAAGCTCTCCTAACACAGCGCGCTGCTGGTAGCGGCCCACTAACAGTGAGTGCCTCTCCTCTATCCCCACTAGCGGAGGAATTCACATATAAGCCGAGAGGGCAGAGGGTGTCAGAAAGCACAGGGGGACAGCCGCAAGGGGTGAATCACCTAACAAGCATGCCGAAGCGCAATAACCCCCCAGCTACCCCAACGCAGCGCAGAAGGGATTGGGCAGAGGCCTCACAGGACCATGATCACATTCATAACAAGGAGAAAAGTATGGGGGAGGATGTACCCTGGTACTCACAGTCGGACATAAATGAAGACCTGGAAGATGGCACCCCGCAAGTGTCACAGGCCTCAGCTTCCTTAAGGCAGTCACTAAAGCACCTCCCTACTAAAGAGGACTTTAAAAATTTAATAGTAGAAGTGAGGGACACATTTAAGGCTGAAATCTCGTCCTTACGCCAGGACTTTCAACAAGTTACAGCCAGGGTGGATTCCTTAGAAATTGAGCATGACACTACGCGAAAATATATTGCTCATCTCCAATCTACTGTAGAGAAATGTACCCAAGTGGTCCGAGACACTACAAGACACTTGGAGGACCTGGATAATAGGGGTCGCAGACATAATATTAGAGTGAGGGGCCTGCCTGAACCAGAATCAGAGGAGAATCTGCATGAGGTCCTGAATGGGTTATTTGACTCCATCTTAGAGGCTCCGGCGACTCATATTATCAAAATGGACCGCGCTCACAGGGCATTGCGACCCAAAAATATGTTCGCGCAGCCTCGGGATGTTATTTGCCGTGTCACAGACTTCCAGGTGAAAGAAGCTATAATGGCTAAGGCACGTGCATTACGGGTTATTGATTTTCAAGGGGTGCAAGTGCAACTATATCAAGATTTATCGTGGCTTACTCTGCAAAAAAGACGCCATCTCCAGCCCCTATTGCTGTCCATGAGGCAGAAGAAAATTCCATATCGCTGGGGTTATCTGTTTGCACTTATTGCTAACAAAAATGGGAAAGCTGTGCCAATGCGTGCTCATGCAGATTTACCCGCTTTTTGTGCTGCTTTGGGGGTTTCGGAGTCTCCAATCGACGAATGGGAGGTCCCTGATCCGCAGATGCCACCCCTTCCAATTTGGAGTCAAGTGAAAAACAAGAACCGCAGGTCCCAGACAAGAGAAGAATCCAGGGGACTGAATATGAGAGATGAACTGACCTGACTTGCTATGTCCTGAGTCATAATATGACGCTTGCTTCCTGCAATCTACGTCGCTATAATGGGCGGCTGTTGTTCCTCATATATTTCTAGTACCTAATTGTTCAAGAAACACATATTGTTGGGCTTTCAAGGAGCTCGGTTGTTTCGCATATTGTTTAAACAATGTTTGGCTTTCCATGTCGGACGTGCCCAACCATGTTACCACAGGGGGGAGTGTTACTGCTGGCCCTCTTCCTTTTCTCAGCTCTCTATAGAGTAGGAGAGAAGAGAATGGGCTATACTATGTGTTTTATGCCTTCTTTAATTGCCCCCATCTGGACGTCAAAGTCCAATGTTTGGATACTTCCTGTTCATATCTCTTATATCTACTTGTCTTTTGTGTTCCCTTACACCCCTGTGTGTCACGTGTCGTATTATCTGTTTAGTGTATCTAACGACATTGATGATGATTTATTCCAGATTTCATTTGGAAGGGTCGGGATGTGATCTCCTGGAGGAATGATACCTTCTGCCTAAATAGCAAGTATATGGCGCAGCCAATATTTCCGCTATGATCAAATGTATGTCCTTGAACGTTAAAGGCCTGAACTCCAATGTAAAACGGAGACTGGCCTTGACGGAATGTCGTGCTCAGAAAGCGGATATAGTCTTCCTCCAGGAGACGCACTTTGATAACACCGGAACGTTTAAGTTTGCTATGGGACTGTTCCCAAGGGCCTACTCAGCCTCTAGTGGACAGAAGAAAGCAGGGGTAGCGATCCTTCTATCCGCTAACTGCCCGCTCCAAGTGACCAACCAGATCTCTGATCCTCAAGGGCGTTTTGTAATATTGCAGGCCACCATGCATGGCACTCCTATAGTATTATGTAATCTTTACGCTCCGAATACCAAGCAGATACCCTTTATTACCAAGGTGTTTACTAAAATATCTCATTTACTACCGGCAGCACTCATTGTGGGAGGTGACTTTAATGTCTCTTGCTCTGAAACGCTGGATAGACAGACATTGTCAGGGAGACCCCCCTCCAGAGAGCAAGCTAGGCTTTCGCGCCTTTTTAGGCGCCTGGTGAGACGATTTGGGTTGTTTGATTTATGGAGAGTGAATTATCCTACATCTAAAACATACACGTTTTACTCACATCCTCATAGTATGCATTCTCGCATTGATTATTTCTTAGGTAATGTTCCTACAATGCGTTTAGGGGTAGATGCTGATATAGGTTCTATCTCATGGTCAGACCATTCGCCAATTTTTTTGAAGTTAAGTACTAAACACCCGATTACTAAGACCTGTCATTGGAGGTTGAATGAAAGTCTGCTTTCTAATCCTGTAACTAAACAAGAGCTACGAGAGGGTCTATCGGAATATTTTTGTATCAACCAGCAATCGGTTTCCAATGTATCCACTCTATGGAAGGCGCATAAAGCTGTCTTTAGGGGTAGTTGCATAGCCATTGGTTCCAAATTAAAAAGAGACAGGAATTTATAATATTGCTCGATCAAAAAGGATTTGGAAAGTCTGGAGAGTCAATTGGGATCCCAATTGCCATCTTCTAAGGCGTATAGTTCTGTTGGGAGCCAAGTTGAGAGACCTGGCATTGGTAAAGGTGGATAAATTACTCTTATACTCCAGACAGCGTTATTATGCCTGGGGGAATAAGTCGCACACACTTTTGGCGAAACAACTACGGGATTCCACCTTAGTGAACACCCTGGCGGCCATGAGACAGGCTGATGGCACTATTACCTACGACCCAAATAAAATAACGGTCCTGTTCCAAAAATATTATGAAAATTTGTACTCTCTTCCCCTACAGGTAGCGAGGGATCCTATACAGCAACGTAACCAGTTCTCTACTTTAAAAAAAAATATGTAAGCTACCTAGACTGTCTAGTGATCTAGCAGCTACCCTTAATACTCAAATGACAGAGGAAGAAATAACTGAAGTGATTAATAATTTGCCAAATCGTAAGTCCCCCGGACCGGATGGTCTATCGTATTTTTATTATAAGACGTATATAGATATTCTGCTACCTCACATGGTTAAGGTCTTTAACTCCTTCTTGGGGGGTTCCCCTATACCTGACACGATGCTGCAGTCTTTTATTACTCTCATTCCTAAACCAAACAAAGATCATATGGACTGTGCGAACTATCGTCCTATAGCCCTCCTTAATTCGGACCTAAAAATATTTACAAAGCTATTGGCAAACAGAATTGTTAGTCTGCTTTCGAGTTTGATACACAAAGATCAGGTCGGATTTGTGTTACATCGTCAAGGAGGAGATAACACAAGGAGGACTATAGATTTGATAGATGTTCTTAATAAAAGGAAACAGCAAGCATTAGTGCTAGGTCTGGACGCAGAAAAGGCCTTTGATCGCCTGAGTTGGCCGTTCATGTTCTCGACGCTGCAGTGTTTTTGGTATAGGGGGGCCCTTCCTGAATGCTATACGAGCCCTTTATACCTGTCCCACGGCCTATGTAAAAATGACACACGCTCAGTCAAAGATGATACCCATCCACAACGGCACGAGGCAGGGTTGCCTGTTATCTCCATTACTCTTTGTATTATGCATTGAGCCACTGGCAGCGCTAATAAGGGCCCACCCTGACATCCAAGGGGTCGAAGTGAATAGAGTAGCCTTTAAATTGTCACTCTTTGCAGATGACATTCTTCTAACGCTAACCAATTTACATATCTCGCTACCAAATTTATTTCAGGTCATAGGGGAATATGGGAAGTTATCTGTAAGATCCTCACCTGCTTTGCACTCCAGGGGAACCAAGAGGGGTCCTCGTGGAGTTGCGGGACAGGTTATGCGTGTCTCTGATGCACCAGCGCTGACCCCTTTGCGAGCCAGTGCGGGGATGCGTTCGCGTAGACATCGGAGGGGAGGACCGTCGGAGTCCCGGGGACAGAGTGGCCAGGCGAGTGACAAGACGCCGCGGCCAGGGTTGTCTCCTGTGTCTCCTGCGACTTCCGTTTCCGCATCTGGGTCCACGCGCTCGCATACTCGCGCTGAGTCAATCATGCGTCCGTGCGTGCGCACGAGGGCAGGTTCGCAAAGGGATACACAGTCGCGAGTACGCGCTTCTTATGCGCTTCGTCGACCAGTGGCGCATAATATACTGACTCACAAGAGCAAAGTGGATTAGGGAGCCAGCCATGGGTTAATCAACTTGTGATTGCCTTAGGCCATGTACTCAGGTTCAGGGCAATTTGTTCACCTATAGTAGTGGACACTTGGCACCCTGGGATTGGTCAGCAGGCATTTAAAAGGAGGTCTCTCAGGGTGATCAGTGCCCACTGTTATTTTCCCTCAACCAGGTATAGGTCACAACTGCTAGTGACTGAAGACTGCCAGGAACTTTGTCCTTTGCAGCGGACCCAAGATCTGGAGTGACTCGACTGCCAAGTGCACAGCATCATTCAGCACTGGTTGGGACTATTCCTGGAATCTCCTTGCCTGGTTTTTGTTATTATTCCTTGTTACCAGCAAGTGTCCTGGACGTTTATGTTTCTGGTGAATAAACACCTTTTTGCTTTCATCACTGGTCTGTTTGTTGGTGCCTTGCATTACAGAACAGTGGGCCCAACTAACAATTGCCATGGACAAGATCCAGCAGCAGCTGAGTGAATTAACGGGAGCCGTTAACCTGCTGTTCCAACGACGCCCAAATATACCAGCAGCCGCTGCAGCGCAAATCCAAGAGCAACTGACAACTGTGATGGAGGAGGTTCAGCAGCTGATCCAGGGAGCCTCAGCACTACCCGTCACTATCGCAAGGCATCAAACAGAACCTAAGATCCCTCTGCCTGACCCCTTCACAGGAGAGCGACAGGAGTTCTTAAACTTCAGGGACTCCTGTTTCCTTTATTTCCAGT